>NC_081297.1:71548167-71851197 GCF_030435805.1 Mustela lutreola | reverse complement strand
GTCTATTTCTAGGCTCTCTATTCTGTTCCATTGATCTATGTGTCTGTTTTTGTGCCAGTACCATACTGTCTTGATGATGACAGCTTTGTAAGAGAGCTTGAAGTCTGGAATTGTGATGCCACCAACTCTGGTTTTCTTTTTCAAGATTCCTTTGGCTATTTGAGGTCTTTTCTGGCTCCATATAAATGTTAGGATTATTTGTTCCATTTCTTTGAAAAAAATGGATGGGATTTTGATAGGGATTGCATTAAATGTGTAGATTGCTTTAGGTAGCATAGACATTTTCACAATATTTGCTCTTCCAATCCAGGAGCATGGAACATTTGTCCATTTCTTTGTGTCTTCCTCCATTTCTTTCATGAGTACTTTATCGTTTTCTGAGTATAGATTCTTGCCTCTTTGGTTAGGTTTATTCCTAGGTATCTTGTGGTTTTGGGTGCAATTGTAAATGGGATTGACTTTTTAATTTCTCCTTCTTCTGTCTTGTTGTTGGTGTAAAGAAATGCAACTGATTTCTGTGCATTGATTTTATATCCTGACACTTTAGTGAATTCCTGTACAAGTTCTAGCAGTTTTGGAGTGGAGCCTTTTGGGTTTTCCACATATAGTATCATATATCATCTGCAAAGAGTGATAGTTTGACTTCTTCTTTACCGATTTGGATGCCTTTAATTTCTTTTTGTTGTCTGATTGCTGAGGCTAGGACTTCTAGGACTATGTTGAATAGCAGTGGTGATAATGGACATTCCTGCCGTGTTCCTGACCGTAGCGGAAAAGCTTTCAGTTTTTCTCCATTGAGAATGATATTTGTGGTGGTTTTTTCATAGGTGGCTTTGATAATATTGAGGTATGTGCCCTCTATCCCTACACTTTGAAGAGTTTTAATCAGGAAGAGATGCTGTACTTTGTCAAATGCTTTTTCAACATCTATTGAGAGTATCATATGGTTCTTGTTCTTTCTTTTATTAATATTGCATCACATTGATTGATTTGCGGAGGCTGAACCAACCTTGCAGCCCTGGAATAAATCCCAGAATAAATCCCACTTGGTCATGGTGAAACATCCTTTTAATGTACTGTTGGACCTTATTGGCTAGTATTTTGGGGAGAATTTTCGCATCTGTGTTCATCGAGGATATTGGTCTGTAATTCTCTTTTGATGGGATCCTTGTCTGGTTTTGGGATCAAGGTAATGCTGGCCTCATAAAGTTAGTTTGGAAGTTTTTCTTCCATTTAATTTTTTGGAACGGTTTCAGGAGAATAGGAATTACTTCTTCTTTAAATGTTTGGTAGAATTCCCCTGGGAAGCCGTCTGGCCCTGGGCTCTTGTTTGTTTGGAGATTTTTGATGACTGTTTCAATCTCCTTACTGGTTATAGATCTCTTCAGGTTTTCTCTTTCTTCCTGGTTCAGTTGTGGTAGTACATATGTCTCTAGGAATGCATCCGTTTCTTCCTGATTGTCAAATTTCCTGGTTGTGATATCTCCTCTTTCATTCATGATTTTATTTATTTGGGTCCTTTCTATTTTCTTTTTGGTAACTCTGGCCAGGGTTTTATCAATCTTACTAATTCTTTTAAAGAACCAGTTCCTAGTTTTGTTGATTTGTTCTAATGGCTTTTTTTGTTTCAATTTCATTCATTTCTGCTCTGCTCTTTGTGATTTCTCTTCTTCTGCTGGGTTTAGGCTTTCTTTGTTGTTCTTTCTCTAGCTTGTGTATTTGAGACTTTCTTGTTTCTTGAGGAAGGCTTGTATCACTCTATATATTGCTGTGTCCCACAGATTTGAACCGTTGTGTTTTCATTATCATTTGTTTCCACGAATTTTTTCAGTTCTTTAATTTCCTTGTTGACCCATTCATTCTTTAGAAGGATGCCTTTTAGTCTCCATGTATTTGGGTTCTTTCCAAATTTCCTCTTGTGATTGAGTTCTAGCTTCAGAGCATTGTGGTCTGAAAATATGCAGGGAATGATCCCAATCTTTTGATACCCATTGAGACCTGATTTATGGCCCAGGATATGATCTATTCTGGAGAATGTTCCATGTGCCCTAGAGAAGAATGTGTATTCTATTGCTTTGGGATGGAATGTTCTGAACATATCTGTGATGTCCATCTGGTCCACTGTGTCATTTAAGGTCTTTATTTCCTTGTTGATCTTTTTCTCGGATTATCTGTCCATTTTAGTGAGGGGAGTGTTAAAGTCCCCTACTGTTACTGTGTTGTTGTCGATGTGTTTCTTTGATTCTGTTGTTAATTCGTTTATGTATTTGGCTGCTCCTATTTTAGGGGCATAGATATTTAAAATTGTTAGATCTTCTTGTTGGACAGACCCTTTGAATATGATATAGTGTCCTTCCTCATCTCTTATTATAGTCATTGGCTTAAAATCTAATTGATCTGATATAAGGATTGCCACCCAGCTTTCTTTCGATGTCTGTTATCATGGTCAATTGTTTTCCACCCCCTCACTTTAAATCTGGAGGTGTCTTTGGGTCTAAAATGAGTTTCTTGTAGGCAGCATATTGATGGGTTTTGTTTTTTTATCCATTCTGATAGCCTGTGCCTTTTGATTGGGGCATTTAGCCCATTTACTTTCAGGGTAGCTATTGAGAGATATGAATTTAGTGCCATTGTATTGCCTATAAGGTGACTGTTACTGTATATTGTCTCTGTTCCTTTCTGATCTACTACTTTTAGGCTCTCTCTTTGCTTAGAGGACCCCTTTTGATTTCCTGTAGAGCTGGTTTGGTGTTTACAAACTCTTCTAGTTTTTGCTTGTCTTGGAAGCTTTTTATCTCTCCTTCTATTTTCAATGATAACTTAGCTGGATATAGTATTCTTGGATGCATGTTTTTCTCATTTAGTGCTCTAAATATATTATGCCAGTTCTTTCTGGTCTGCCAGGTCTCTGTGGATAAGTCTGCTGCCAATCTAATATATTTACCATTGTATGTTACAGTCTTCTTTTCCCAGGCTGCTTTCAGGATTTGTCACTAAGACTTGTAAATTTTACTATTAGATGATGGGGTGTGGATCTATTCTTATTGATTTTGTGGTGGAGTCTCTGTACCTCCTGGTTTTTGAGGCTTGTTCCCTTTGCCATATTAGGGAAATTCTCTACAATAATTCTCTCCAATATACTTTCTGTTCCCCTCTCTCTTTCTTCTTCTTCTGGAATCCCAATTATTCTAATGTTGTTTCTTCTTATGGTGTCACTTATCTCTCGAATTCTCCCCTCGTGGTCCAGTAGCTGTTTGTCCCTCTTTTGCTCAGCTTCTTTATTCTCTGTCATTTGATCTTCTATGTCACTAATTCTTTCTTATGACTCATTTATCCTAGCAGTGAGAGCCTCCATTTTTTATTGCACCTCATTAATAGCTTTTTAAATTTCAACTTGGTTAGATTTTAGTTCTTTTATTTCTCCAGAAAGGGCTTTTATCTCTCCAGAGAGGGTTTAATATATTCCATGCCTTTTTTGAGCCCGGATAGAACCTTGAGAATCGTCATTCTAAACTCTAGATCTGACATATTACCAATGTCCATATTGATTAGGTCCCTAGCCTTCGGTACTGCCTCTTATTCTTTCTTTCGTGTTGAGTTTTTCTGCCTTGTCATTTTGTCCAGATAAGAATATATGAAGGAGCGAGTAAAATACTAAAAGGGTGGCGAAGACCCCAGGAAAATATGCTTTAACCATATCAGAAGAGACCCCAAGTCGTTGGGGGAACAAAGGGGGTAAAAAGAAGTTAAGAAAAAAAATTTTAAAAAGAAAACAATTAATGAAAAAAAATATAAAAAAGAAAAAATATATATATTAGACTGGGGATTAGAACAGGGTCGCCCACTTAATTTGGGGAGTATTTTGGTCTCTTAGAAGAAACTACCTCCCAAAATTTTAATGAATGAAAGACATATATAAGGGAAAACACAATGAAGGGATGGAATATGACTATAAAGATGAAAAAAAATTTTTTAATTAAAAAAATTTTCTAAAAAAAGTTGATAAGGTAAGTTGGTTGGGAGAATAAAGAAAAAGAAAATTGAGAGAATTTGCTTAGGCTGGAGACTAGAACAAGGTCCTGTGCTAGATTTAAGGTGTATTTTGATTTATTAGAAGTTGTACCCCAAATTTTTTTAGAAGGAAAACCCCATGTGTATACAAAAAATAAAGTTAGATACAATGAAAGATAAAATAGGAGTATAACAAGGAAGGTTCAAGAAAGATTTTTTTTATTTTTTTTTTTATTTTTTATTTTTATTTTTTTTTAAAGATTTTATTAATTTAGTTGACAGAGAGAAAGATCACAAGTAGGCGGAGAGTCAGGCAGAGAGAGAGGAGGAAGCAGGCTCCCGCCGAGCAAAGAGCCCGATGCAGGGCTCGATCCCAGGACACCGAGATCATGACCTGAGCCGAAGGCAGCGGCTTAATCCACTGAGCCACCCAGGCGCCCCAAGAAAGATTTTTTTTAAATGAAAGATATTGTTAAGATAAACTAGTTAAAAAACGTTAAAAGAGGAAAGTGTGAAAGTTAAAAAAAATTTAGCTGAAGAGAAAAAATTTTTTAAAAATTAACTTTGCAAGACTAAAGAATCATGGGGAGAAAGCCATGAATTCCATGCTTTATTTTCTCCTCCTCTGGAATTCTGCTGTTCTCCTTGGTAAGTGAACTTCGTCTTGGCTGGATTTCTTGTTGATCTTCTGGGGGAGGGGCCTGTTGTAGTAACTCTCAAGTGTTTTTGCCTAAGGGGGAGTTGCACCACCCTTACCAGGGGCCAGGCTAAGTAATCCACTCGGGTTCGCTTTCAGGAGCTTTTGTTCCCTGAATGCTTTCCATAGAGTTCCGGAGGATGGTAGGAGCTTGGGGCCCCCTCCTCAGTGCACCCTCCGAGAAAAGCGCTCAATCACTCCGGTCTCCCTGGCCTCTGGCAGTGCTCTGAGCTCACCGAGCCGCTGACTAAGCTTCTCTGTCTCTGGCACACAACCCCACCTGGAGTCTCCCAACGCCACAGATCCCTGAGCTCTTCTGGTGGGGGTCTCCCCGGGTCTTGTGGGTTCCCTGCTCACAGAGCAGTGGCCTGTGCCACGGATCACAATAAGGTAACCCCGAGCTGAGAGCTCACTCCTCGGCTCTGTCTCTGTAGCCGGCTTCTCCGTTCTAATACCTGTAAGCTCTGTGACACTCAGACACCCCCTATCCTTCTGTGACTCCACAGGACCTGAGGCCACGCTCTCCCCGTGTGGGCTTCACCCTGGCTTAGCCTCTGGAGCAATGTCCCTCAGTGGAGCCGACTTTTAAAAGTTCTGATTTTGTGCTCCGTTGCTCTGCCACTTGCTGGGAGTTGGCCCCTCCCCCGCTGTCTATCTTCCCGTCGCTTTGGAGTCACTTCTCCACAGGTCCTACCTTTCAGAACGTGGTCGATTTTCTGTTTCTAGAATTGGTGCTCTTCTTCTCCTTGATCTTCCGTTGGATTTGTAGGTGTTCGGACTGGTTTGATAAGCTATCTAGCTTAACCCTGCTACCCGATATCATCTCAGCCTGCCACTTCTCTGCCATCTTGACTCCTCCTCCTGAAAGTATTCTTTAAATGCATTTTTCATGGTATTTCATTAATCATAGAAAATTACAATTTGTAATGGGGAAAAGTACATTTCTTCTTTTTCTTATTTGGTGGATAATAACTAGGAAAAATATTTAAAAGTACCATGAAGGCAAATTTATTTTTTAAAACCTGTTATACTGTTTCAGAATACTATCTATCCTACCACTGTCGTAACGTTTTATGAAAATGCTGATATTTCTTTTTTTTTTTTTTAAAGATTTTTATTTATTTGTTAGAGAGAGAGAGAGAGATACAGAGCGCAAGCACAGGCAGACAGAGTGGCAGGCTAGAGGCAGAGGGAGAAGCAGGCTCCCTGCCGAGCAAGGAGCCCGATGTGGGACTCGATCCCAGGACGCTGGGATCATGACCTGAGCCGAAGGCAGCTGCTCAACCAACTGAGCCACCCAGGCGTCCCAAAAATGCTGATATTTCTATGTTGAAGTAAGTCTCCCTGATGAAAGAAGGATAGATTATATATTCAATAATTTATAGATAAATTGTAGATTGGAATCCTCTCCTTTCCTTATTCCAGTTTAAAAAAAATATCAGAAATCATTTAGTTTCCTGTCTAGGTTGTTAGACTTAGAGGTTAATAAGGTTTTACAGTAAAACTAGGTCAATCTACTTAATATATAATTTTTATTTTAATTTGGATTCTACATGTTAACCATTATCTTGTGACCATTTGGATTGCTCACTAGCTTTTCTAAACTTTTTCCTCAAAATGAAGTCGTTAGACTGAATAATCTTAGATCCCTTCTTAATCTAAATCATTTAAAATTAAAAGCTAAATATTGCTGCTTCACACACTGTTGTGTGTAGCTAATTTCAGATTAAGGTATACAATTTTTAGGTGTTTTAATTTTTTTTTAACCTCTTAATAAGGACAGAGGTTATTATATTAAAATAATTTTTAAACTCATATGTACTGTTGCTATGCATCAGTCAGTAATTAGTGTTTGTTGAGCTAATGAATTATGGAGAAAGTATTTTCTTGCATAAATAAAATGTCACTTTTAATCAGTGCTAAGTCTGTGGCTTTTTTTACAGTGTCTAATTTCAGTGCTTGTCGATACAGCCCGATGGTTCCCAGCACTCTAAGTAGTTCTTACTCCTTCTATCTCAATATATAAGAGGATATTTTTGTTTTACTTTTAAAGTAAAATGGATAAGAAGATTAATCAAATGTACCATCTTCGTGAAATGTTAACTACAGTTAGGGACATGGAAAAAATCAGCTTTTAACACATGATGGATTAAAATGAAATTGTTTTCAAAGCAGTGGCAGCTCTATTGTATACGCATGATCTAAGCATTTCACACTAACCTTACATAATAGAAAAATTCTTTGTTTTCCCTTTTTATCAGAGCAAGTAACAAATTTCTTAAAAGGTAACTTTCACCATTATCTTGTCTAGACATCAAGTCTACCCTACTGTATCTAACAATCCATTATTACCAACCACTTGTTTAGACTTTACATATATAGATTTAGTAAAAAATACTTCCATAAGATTTACCCCTGAATAATTTCTTACTCTCAAAACACATTAAAGATAAATCCTTTATTTTGGCCATATTTCAAGGTTTTTGAAAGTTATAGTTTGTCAAAATTTGGTTTTATTTCAGAAACTTGTTGCTGAAGAATAAATGTAAAGTTTTCGTTTTAAGGGAGTTTTCCCAAAAGTTATCTCATAAGGTAATTTGTATCATGTTTGAAATGTTAAAACCAAGCATCTCAGTCTTTACGTTGAAAAGTAAGTTGGTTATTTTATACCTGCTATAAACCTGTAAATACGAAGATTACTAACTCCATTATGATAATTATTTTTACATAAAATATAAAATTTGGACAATACAGATACGAAACCTGGTATGAACCATATTTAATATGTTACAAGTCCCAAAAGAGATGAGGCCATCTTGGACCTCATTCCCTGGAATGTCTTCACTTAAAATGTACCCAGTTATAAAACTTTTCCAATACATTTGTTCCCCATGACATAAACTCCAGCACAAGCTTCATTCTCTCTACCTTTCCTTCTTGCCTACTATCAACAAATTTTAGGTAAGGATTTTCTCTAGTGGTTCCAAATAATTGTTTCTTGTTATTCAGTTCTCCTGCTATAAGTTGACATGTCTGAGTGTTTACTTTTAAAGGACATTTGTAAGTGGTATGGCATAGTAAGCACTGGGATGTTTCCACTTAGTGTTGTAACTTCTCAGAGCCCTTTTCCTCATTTGTTATATGGAGTTAATTACACACTCTCCCACAGAACCAACAAAGCACTGAATGTGAAAGCCACTTGTATATTGGAAATCACTGTACAGTTGTTTATGATAGTATTAAGAATTACTTTGCCTGTTTCTTTGCAGCTTTGGAATTTGGAGTATTTTCAAATTATTTCTTAGGAATATTATGTAGCAGATCTATAGAAGTTTAACTCTTTCCCTCCATTCATTCAAAATGAAATGTAAAAACAATTTTACTATGAAATTTTTTTTGAGGGGGGACTTCATAATTTATCTTATACATTTTCCATTTGGCTCGTTCTTTTACCTATTGTTTCTAATCTATTTTTCTAGATATAGGAAGTACCATAAAAAGGTAAATATTTTCTTCTCCTTAGAACTCCCTGCTTTCCCTCCCCATTCCTTAAACATAAATTATTCTCATATTTTCCCTTCATTTGTCATTTTTCACTTTTAAGATGTGATCCGTTTTGTGATATCTGCTGTCTTGTCTTAACTGTTGTTTAATTTAGGCATTAGATAATAATCATCTCTGTCTTACACACTTATGTGCTAACACCAGTGTGAGTTAGTTGATAATCTCAGTTCATTTATACAAGATGTTTTCAAAGTTGCACTAAGAAAATCTTACATTTCTACTTAAGGGTAACTTGAAGTTAAACTTTAGAAATGAAACGATGATTTTTAGTATCTGGTTCATTGGGAGACATTTATATTATCTGTTTTGTTGTGCCCTCCTCCCCCCTATTTTTCCTCTTGTTTTATTTTGTTTTCTAAAAAACTATTGTAGGAAATTGGGCATTTCTATTTAGAATAATTGTTTACTTCAGTTACCTGGGATATTATTTGAAGGATTTTTTATCAGCCTCAGAGCTGCATTTTAAGATTTCTTATCCCTCAGTTATTTGGACTTTGGGGCAAATGAACACTTCAACATCATTTCTGGTTAGCTGATGATCAACCATGCTAAATTCCGCTATGCTTGCTATTATGCTCTACTTTTAAAGCACTTTAATGATGGATTACATATACAGAAAGAAGGATTCAAAACATAATTGTTAATCTGAGCGATTTCTCACAAAGCAAACATTGTGAGAACTACCATTCAAATTGGGGCGCCTGGGTGACTCACTCAGTTAAACATCTGCCTTCTGCTCAGGTCATGATCCCAGGGTCCTGATCAAGCCCTGCATCAGGCTCCCAGCTCAGTGGGGAGTCTGCATCTCCCTCTGCGCCCCGCTTTTGTGTGCTCTCTCTCTCTCTTTTTTTTTAAAGATTTTATTTATTTGACAGAGACAGAGATCACAAGTAGGCAGAGAGGCAGGCAGAGAGAGGGGGGAAGCAGGCTCCCCGCTGAGCAGAGAGCCTGATGTGGGGCTCGATCCCAGGACACTGGATCATGACCAGAACTGAAGGCAGAGGCTTAAACCCACTGAGCCACCCAGGCACCCCTGTCTCTCTTTAATAAATAAATAAGATCTTAGAAAAAAATACCATTCATATCAAGAAGTAGGACATTACCAGCACCCCAGGAGGCCCTTTATGCCCTCTCCCAGTTACTACCACCTCCTTTTTCCCAAAGATAGTAACCACTAAATTGATTTCTAACATTGTAGTAGTGTTTTGTCTGTTTTTAAACTTTACACAGATAGAATAATCTGATATATATTGTGTCTAGTTTTTTTTTTTCCTGGTTCAGCGTTGTGTTTGTGAGATTCAGTGATAATGTTGACATATAATAGAGCTCCTTATGTTTTCATTTGCATTTCCCTGATTACCAATGATGCTGAGGACCTTTTCATATGGTTACTGGCACCTGTTTTAGAAAGTACCTGTTGAGATTCTTGCCCATTTTCCTATTAAGTTTTTTACTTGAATTAATTTGCAGAGTTCTTTATTATTCTAAATACAAGCCCTTTGCTAGTTATATGTGTGTCAGATATCTTTTCCTATTTTGTGGCTTTTTTTTTTTCATTCTTTTGATGTTTTTGGAAGAATAAAAATCTTACTTTTTTTTTTTTAAGGGTTTTATTTATTTATTCATGAAAGACAGAGAGAGGCAGAGGGAGAGCAGGCTCCCCACTAAGTAGGGAGCCCAGTGTGGGACTTCATCCCAGGACCCTGTGATTATGACCTGAGCTGAAAGCAGACACCAAACCATCTGAATCACCCAGGCGCCCAAAATCCTTACATTTAATGTAGTCCAGACTTTTTAGTCTTTTTCTTTATTACTGTTATTTGTCTCCCATTTAAGAGAGCTTTTATTACCTTCCAGAAGATATTTTGTTTTATCTTTTACATTGAGTCACAATCCATCTGCAAATTATTTTATGTATAGTGCATATTAGATATATGTCAGGGATCCAAGTTTTGTTTTTTTCCACCCATATCGACTTTCATTTGACCTGGAACCATTTACTGGAAAGACTGTGTGTTCCTTACCTCTCTGCATTGACACCTGTGTGGTAAATCAAGTGTCCATATATATGTGAATCTGTTTCTGGATTCTGTTCTATGCTGTTAGTCTCATGATCTTTGCAATAATACCATGCTGTTTTTGTTAAATGGCTTTATAATAAGTCTTGATATTCAGTAGAGCAAGTGGTCCTACTTGTTGTTCTTTTTCAAGAGTACCTGTACTTGGAGCTGTGAACATCTGTAGGAATTTTAGAATCAGTTTCTCAGTTTCTCAGATAAAACAAATAAAGCCTGTGGGGTCCTGGCTCAGGATCTTGGCTCAGGATTTCTCAGGAGGTTGCTATCAAACTGATAACGAGGGCAAAAAGACAGCTATAGTCTCTGAAGATGTGACCAGAGTTGGAAGATTCACTTCCAAGCCCACTCATGTGGCTGTTGGTACAAGTTTCACTTCCTCACCATGTGGACCTTTCTACAAGGCTTCTCATGGCATGACCCTCCCCAGAGCTAGAGTCCCAAGAGAGAGAAAAGGAATAGTGCTTTGCTGCCTTTTTGGATCTATTCTCCAAGTTACATACCCTCCGTTGCTTCTACCTTGGTCTGTTCATTAAAAGTAGTCACTAAGCCTAGCTAACACTCAATAGGAAGCTATTACACAAGGATGAAAATACCAGGAGATGGGGATCACTGCAGGCCATCTTGGGAGTTGGCTGCTAAATCTCCCATGATCAGTGTTACCTAAAGTATGTCTTTTTTTTTTTTTTTTAAAGATTTTATTTATTTATTTGACAGAGAGAGATCACAGTAGACAGAGAGGCAGGCAGAGAGAGAGAGAGAGGGAAGCAGGATCCCTGCTGAGCAGAGAGCCTGATGCGGGACTCGATCCCAGGACCCTGAGATCATGACCTGAGCCGAAGGCAGCGGCTTAACCCACTGAGCCACCCAGGCACCCAAGTATGTCTTTTTCAAAGAACCAACTTTTGATTTTATTCTTTTCTTTCTTGTTTTGTATTTTATATTTCATTGAATCTTACCTTTATTTTTTTCTTTCCTTCTACTTTTTTGGTTTTAATTGCTTTATTTAGGAAAAAAAAAAAAAACAAAACAACTCGAACTAGGTAATGATTGATTAGTAGCCTTTCTTTTAACCTATACATTCCTTCTCAATAAGGCTTTGTTTCATCTTCCAGAAGTTGATATTATTTTTATTGTCATTCAGTTTAGAATATTTTGAGGGGATTTCTTCTTAGAGTTTAGAATATTTTAAAATTTCCAAACATAGGAGATTTTGTAGCTTTTTTAAAATAAATTTTGCATTTATTTTTAATATTTTTAAAATAAATTTTGAATTCAAAACCACTGTAGTAGAAAACATACTTTTTAGGATTTAAGTCCTGTGAAATTTTTTGTGACTTACATTGTGGGCCAACGCATAATCAGTTTTTAAAGTATTCTATTAAATCCTCTATATCCAGAGCACCTGGGTGACTCAGATGGTTAAGTGTCTGCCTTCAGCTCAGGTCATGATCCCAAGTCCTGAGATCAAGGCCCACGTTGGGCTCCCAGCTCAGCAGAGATTCGGCTTCTCTCTTTCCCTGCCTCTCACCCTGTTTGTGCTCTATCTCTGTCTCTCAAATGAATAAATAAAATCTTAAAAAAAAATAATAAATCCTCCATATCCTTACTGGTTTTGTTTGCTTATCAGTTTCTGAAAGAGTTGTATTAAAATCTTAAAATGTTTCTGGGTTCATGTGTCTCTTTAAAATTGTTTTTTTCCTTTTATATATTGGGTCTATGATGTGAAGTACATATGAATTTACAGTTGTATCTTTCTGAAGTAGTTTTCTTCATCTGTATTACTGCCTCATACTTATCTAAATTTTTAACATGGTATCTTTTGTCGTGTTGCTTTCAGCTATTTTGAGTCTTTATATTTAAGGTATTTTTCTTATAAGCAGCATGTAGTTTGTTTTTTCATCCATTTGGATAAAATATGTCTTTACTTGAATCATCTGGTCCATTTATATTTAATATAATTACCGATTTATCTGTGTTTAATTGTTCTTCCTATTCTGTAGTCCTTTGCCTCTCCTTTTTTCCATCTTTGATTTTGAAAATTTTCGTTCATTGTCATACACCAATAGTTATACACTGTTCTTTTCTTGTTAATTATACACTGTTTTACACCATGCATCCCTGACTTACTGAAGTCTAATATACCCTAGTATTTTTAATTTCTTGATGATCAGTGTATGTACCTTAGAGCATTTTACTCTATTGAACTTCCTCTTGATTGATCTATTACCAGTGTGTTTTATTTCCATATATATTTTAAACCCCATAAGACACTAACAGTGTTCTTTGCAGTTAATACTCATTTAGGCTTATTTAAATATTTACCCTTTTTAAAATTTTCATTGCTTCTTACGTCTCCCAATTTCTGCCAAGGATCATTTTCTTCTACCCAAGAACAATGACTAAATAGATCCTAGTGTATCCCCACTATGGAATTTTATATAGTCTTTAGAAGGATTTATGGAGAACTCTCACAATACTGATGCATTATTTTAGTAGTTAGAATAAGTACTGTAGGAACTTTGGAGTTAGCGGATTTGGTTTGAATCCCAGTTCAGCCACTTAACTAAATGTCTTTGGGTACATCATTTTTTCTGAGCCTTGCTTTGCTCACTACTTTAGGAGGAATGGTGCTATTATACACTTCATAATAATGTTAGAGTTAAATGGGAATGTGTGGTTAAGTTGGCTAGGACATTGTCAGTAGCCAAAATGGCTCTCATTACTGTTTTATACTATTTTTCATGGTTGGTGAAAAGTATTTAAGTCTTTATATGTGCTTACGAGGCTTTTGTGGATTAGCTTGGAATCCCAACTTAGAAAAATAAGGCCCACCTTGCAACCAAGTAACTTAAAAGTTACAGTGAAAAATAAAAATACTCTGTTCCTTTGGTCATTCTTGTATTTTAAATTATAACGTTACTGACTGGGCTGAAATTATAATTAATGTCATTAACCAAGAACCAATACACACACACACACACACACACACACACACTTCTTTTGAGGATTCTCAAAAAAGAAAAAAATGACTCTTCTGTCAGTTTCATTTAGTGATTCTCTCTTCTTCATTTAGAATCTTCATTTAGAGATTCTTCTCTTACAAGAAATGAAAGATAAAGAACAAAGTAGATCTTAAATACTGAAATGAGTAGGATGGGGATACTATGATGCTATATTGTCATCTCCTTTTACCTAGGATGATAGTAATTACATTGGGGCAGTATACTAGGGCTTGATTTTTGTACATATATTTATAAAGATTATTCTGCTTGTGAAAAAGCCTTTAAAATATATAATAGTAATGTTATATTTGAGGTAAAGTTTTTTGCCTCTTATTTTTTTTACCCACACAATCCCCATGATAGACTGATAGGAAATATTTTAGGATAAATTTGAAATACTCATTTATGTTATGCAAATTCAGGTTAGAGAGTTTTTTAAATTCCGTAGCAGCAAATATCCTAGTGCACCTTTCCTCCTTTAAACGGCTTCTTTTTTTTTTTTTTTTTTAAAGATTTTATTTATTTATTTGACAGAGAGAGATCACAGTAGGAGAGAGGAAGGGAAGAGATCACAGAGAGAGAGGAAGGGAAGCAGGCCCCCTGCTGAGCAGAGAGCCCGATGTGGGACTCGATCCCAGGACCCTGAGATCATGACCTGAGCCGAAGGCAGCGGCTTAACCCACTGAGCCACCCAGGCGCCCTAAACTGCTTCTTTCTGTCAAGTTTTCCCAGAACGTTTTAAACAGATGCACTCCATTGTCTTCTGCTATATATAGACTGTGTCAAATTGTGGTGCTTATTTCTATCTTTAGGATAGTTCTAGCTTTGAGATTATTTTTACTATTTATATATAAATACTATACTATTTATTTACTGTTTACTGTATTTATTTTTCATTGGCTTATTTAGACCAACACACACACACACACACACACACACACACTTCTTTTGAGGATTCTCAATGACAGATCCTTACCAAGAGTTTTGATGGTTTTATACTGCATTGATTTCTAATTATGGTTTGCAGTGCTGTGCCCTGAAATTTTATTCTACTATTCTACTATTAGCATCCTTCATTGATCATTTTTGAGAAAAGCAAAGAAAAACCTTTTGTGCTTATTTCAACAACTGTTGTACTACATGTATTTCTCTATCCTTTATATTTTTGTCTAAGAGTTACAGATCAGATCAGGTCTTAGTAATAATAAAGATTTTGTAATCTAGAGGTTTTAAGTAGTACTCATTTATTCTACTTAAATATTTAATCATAAGCTGTTTTAGCAAAAATTATCGGTGCCCTTGAGACAAACCTTAAAGAAATGCACGTGATTATCTAAGTAGAGGCTTTTTCTTACATAAAAATACTTTTCTATTCCATGTTTCTAATGTAGTATATTCTCGATGGTGATCATGAAAGAGATAAGGGCCCCATGTAAGGCAAAGGAATAAAAAATATTAACTTTTTAGTGGAAGCCTGGTATTAAGGGAGGGTCGTTTGTTTGTAGCAAGTTTAGTTTTCAAAATTTTGTTTTATTTATACTAAAAATTTATTTTTATTCACTGAATTCATCAGTTGCACAGCCAACTGCTGTTTGCCCATGTAAGGGAAACAGCCAAAAGTCAATAATAACATCTTTGCCTCCTACTCATAGCCAGCATATGTTCAACTACAATACTACTTACCTTTTAGAGCTGAAAGGAGAATTACCTAATTAATCATCTTTGTATCGTTTGACGTTCCTTGGCTATAGTAGGCTCACAGTAAATGTTTAACAGTTGAATGAATGGAAATAGGAGTCCTCAAAGCATCCTGAGTCCCATGTAGTTTGGCTCTGCTATTTTAGCTTGAAGGTAAATACTAGAGTAAATCTTCAAGAATCTTTCCTTTCAGGGAGTTAGAAGGAAGTAAAGGAAGAAGCAAAATCATCTTTATTCATTTGGTTGCAAAAACAGAGTCCATAAGATTGAGACGATTTCTCATGAATTTACTGCATATGACTAAAATATATATTGAGAAGATTGTACAAAATGTTATTGATGAAAAATATTGGATATTTATGACAGCCTATGAATGGACAAGGGGAAGAAATTATTTTTCTTTTTTCTTTACAATTTTATTTATGTATTTGACAGAGAGAGAGTATGCATGAGAATGCAGGCAGATGGAGAAGGAAAAGCAGGCTCACTGGGACTCGGGGCTAGATCCCAGGACACTGGGATTATGACCTGACTGGAAGGCAGATGCTTAACAGACTGAGCCACCAAGGAGCCCTGAAATGATTTCTCTTTTAAAATTTAATTTTCAATATGCAGTTTTACTATAATGTATTTAGATATGGATTGTTTTAAAAAATTTTTTCTGGTTAAGATAATTTATGCTTCCTGTACCTGAGACTTTGCATTTTTCATTAGAGCTAGAAATTTGTTACCTCTTTAAATTTTGAGTATCCTCTATTCTTTTTTTTATGTAATCCAGTTGGATGTAGGTAGATTTTTTAATCATCCTTTCATTTATCCTAAACTTTCTTCTTTTATCTTTTTTTAAAATCTAAAATTATAAGTATTTTGTTCAAAACTCTCAAGTTTTCAGTTCTATATAATTTACTGTTTAATCCATTCATTGATTTCTTAATTTCAGTTATATTTTCCATTTCTAGAAGTTTAATTTAGTTTTCTTAAAAATCTGCCTAGAATTAGATTGTTTATTGCTCATGCTTCTGTTCTTTCTTTTTCTTTTGCATCTTATCTTCTGTAACGGGTAATTTTAATACCTGAAGTCTGAGGGTTTTAATCCAGTTGCTGTTTCTGCTGACTTTTGCTCATGGTAGCATGTTCCCTTGTATAATTTGTATTTTGGAGTTGTGAGTTTATATTTAGAACTTCCAGTGTACATGAAAGTAGACCTGTATTTACAAATATTCAGAGGAAATTACATCTCGTTGCCTCCAGAGGCTCAATCAAGGCAGAGAGGTTTCCCTGTCTTTTTCTTTTACTGATAGGTGATTTTTGTTTGTTTTTTCTAGTTCATCCTGTCACAAAGATCGTAGCTTTATGCAAAGGCCTGAGATTTCAACTCTGTCTTGAAAGGGCCAAATGTCATGTCTCTCCTGACCAGGCTTTAAGTTTTTGGCTCTTTGGGTCAGCCATAGCCCATAATGTTAGCTTATCACTCTGGTTTCTCGTTTCTTCTTTTTTTATGATTGCTGGCAATTAACCTTAGTTACTTTAAGACCTTAGCTGTGCTTTTAAAAGAATGTGTTTCTAAGTTTTTTGAGGCAGAAGAGTTTTTGGAAATAGTATGTTGTCTTTCCTATCTTCATTTTCTATGCTTAAAAAGCTTAAGTGGCTTGTTTCAGCTTATACCAGAAATGGTAGAAATGTGACTGCTCCTTATTTAGTGCTTTCTGTTATGCTTATTTGCCTTGAAATGGAGATTTTTGAAAAATCATTTTTAGTTAGGGGAATCAAAGAGACTTCATTTTGGAAGTGACATTTGCTTGGATCCTTAAAATTCAGGTAGGAGTCTCAGAGATAGGAGGTAAAAGATTGTAGACAGAAGTGAATTATATGAGCATAAGTTGGAAAATAGGGAACTATAAGGAATAAAATAAGTAGTTTAGTTTGAGTAAAACCATATCTTACATGGGTGTTTTTTAATCTCCTTCCCATACTCTTCATTTTCCCATCCTCCTCCCCAGCCACATTTACTGCTATAACTTCATAGAGTAGATGTTGACAGAATTATATTAGTGTGCTATATTAGAAGGATCGTGAGTAGTCTTGAATAATAGGCTCCGAAACTTTGTCTTGATTTCATAGAAGAGCTTTGGAAAGAAGCATTCTGGTATACTCCAATTCAGTTCTCACACTAACCATCCAGAGTTAGTACAGACCCCACAAGTTAAAGGGTATGGTCCCCAAGAAGACAGCCCTTAATTCAGAAACCAGCTGCACTGTGGAGTCCCCAGGCCACTTGTACTTCTGACCAACTGGCTAAAAATTTGGGGGTTCCCATGACCTCATCAGGATCTAATAATATGCTAGAACAACTGATAGAACTCAGTAAAGTGCTATACTTAATGATTATGGTTTTGTTCTAAAGGGTGCAAATCAGGAAGGAAATAATTGTTTCAACTCCACTGGTGTACTATATTTCTGGCAGTAACCACTCAGAGTTAGTGCAGACCCCACAAGTTAAAAGCACACAGTAGGAGGAGTACCTGGGTGGTTCAGGCGGTTAAGCATCTGCCTTTGGCTCAGGTCATGATCCCAGAGTCCTGGCCTTGAGCCCCCATCAGGCTCTCTGCTCAGTGGGGAGCCTGCTTCTCCCTCTCCCTACGCCTGTCGATCTGCCTATTTGTGCTCTTTCTCTCTCTCTTTGTGTGTCAGATACATAAATAAAATCTTTTTTAAAAAAGCACATATTAGATGAGAAATTACAGTAGTGTGAGACAGGGTCTGATTACAGACCATTTTACAGAAACTTTTTGGTAGATAGTAGATGGCAGACCCAGATAGTTTTCTGAGAATAACTGGATTGGAGCTCAATCACTGAAAAATTTAAATGACAGGAGAAAATAGTTTGAATTCTGTTGATTGGAAATATGTTTATGGATGAATTTAAAATATGTAAGAATTAGAATCAGGATTTTTAAAAAAATACTAGTTGAAAAAAGGAATGGGGGCCCCCGAATGGCTCAGTCAGTTAAGTGCCTGCCTTGAGCTCAGGTCTTGATCCCAGGGTCTTGTGATAGAGTCTCAGAGTCTGCCATTGAGCTCCATGCTTAGATGTGAAATCTGCCTCTCCCTCTCCATCTGCCTCTCCTCTAGCTCATCCTTTCTCTTGCCCTCTGTCTCTCAAATAAATAAGTAAAATCTTAAAAAAATAATAAAAAATTAAAAAATTTAAAAGTTTTAGTGTGGCTGTACAGAAATGTTTGACTGTTCTTCAGGTGAGATGTTAAGAGCCTGAATTAGATGGCTAGAGTCAGAAATGGAGAAAAGTACATGAGACTGTGTGGCTGGTGAATAATTAAAACTCGCAGATCTATTTATTTATTTATTTGTTTGTTTGTTTACTGATGTTGGAACACTTGTGTAAAGGTAAGGGTAATAATACGAGAGAAACTGAAGACAAACAGATGGAATAATTGATGAAGCAAGAGAGACTGTCAATAGTACAGATAAAGGGACTAACCTTGAACATTTAGAGAAACCCTTTTCTGCAACTAGAGCAAAGGAGAATAAAGTGGCAGCCATTTTTAAGGTAGAGAGGAGGTAAGTTTCGGAGAGGTAATTTTGCTGAGAGTGAGGGGAAATGTGATAGGGTGGGGAGAGTCCTATCAGCACTTGGAGTTCCTGACTAGGCATGGAAAGGACTTAAAATACCCCATATGATGTATGTTGATATGGAAGTTAACAAGAGAGATTAAGGAGTGGATCAAATAATTGCAGTTTTGGACTTTTTCCAACAATTCACAGCATCCTTTGAGTAAGAGTGGAAAAGGCAAACCAGATTGTTATCCACAGTTGACTAGTAAGAACACCTTAAATGTTGCTTTAAAAAAACAAAAACAACAACAACAAAAACAAAAACTCACTGGTAAGATGGTAAAAGTGAAGTTATTGGAAAAAAAAAATCAATAACACAGACTTACTCTCTTTCAGTCTTTAATCCAGCTTTAAATGCCATGAAGTTTGACCAGTTCTATTGCCCAGATTTTTGAGCAGCTGCATATTGTGCAGTTCACAACTGATAAAAATTAAACCTCTAATACAGTGTAGCTGTCAATCGTGATACATTTAAAAGGTGAGGTAGAAAAGAAAAAAGTACTCTAGTTAACGTTTTCGAAGTGTTCTTTTTTTTTTCTTTTAACTAAGGCAGGAAATGGCTAATATATTTTAGAATTTTCCAGCTAAAAAGAACGAACAATAGTAATTTTAAACAAAGGTGAGGGGCGCCTGGGTGGCTCAGTGGGTTAAAGCCTCTGCCTTCGGCTCAGGTCGTGATCCCAGGGTTGGGATCGAGCCCCACATCTTGCTCTCTGCTCCGCAGGGAGCCTGCTTCCTCCTCTCTGCCTGCCTCTCTGCCTACCTGTGATCTCTGTCTGTTAAATAAATAAAATCTTAAACAAAGGTGAGTTGCTGTGCTCCAGAATATTTTTTGTATCTCAATTTTCCTAGCCTAATGGAATGTTTCTGTTATTTCCTGACTTCTAAACCTGTTAAATATAATTGCTTCTCTGCTTGAAAAACTCCAGCATCTTCTCATTATATTTAGAATAAAAATCCAAAGTCTTTACCTTGGCTGTCGAGATCTGCTAGTTTTGTCTACTACCTCTCCCTCCAAGTTCCTTTACTAGTATCCTTGTGTTTTACTCTGCTGCACTCACATTAGCCTCTGGATAGAACATGTTTTCTTCTCTTCTTGGTGGCCTTTGTTGATGCTGTTTCTACCTGAAATGCTCTTACTGGCCTCTTCTCATTTTTCAGGACCCTGCTTAAATGTTACCCTCTCACTCAAACATTTCTTTATTCTCCTGACCAATTGATGTAGTTCCTTCATCACTGAACCTACTTTATTTTATTTTTATTATTTTTTTTAAATTATTTATTTATTTATTTGACAGAGAGAGAGAGAGAAATCACAAGTAGGCAGAGAGGCAGGCAGAGGGAGAGGGAGAAGCAGGCTCCCTGCTGAGCAGAGAGCCCGATGCTGGGCTCCATCCCAGGATCCTGAGGTCGTGAGCCAAAGGCAGACACTTAACTCACTGAGCCACTCAGGTAGCCCTTTATTTTATATAATACCACAATTATACACATTTATGTGTTTTCATACATTTTGTTATATGTACTTTCCCACTAAGAAGAAGGTTTCCTAAAGATAGAGACAGTGTATTTTTATGTTCACCACTTATACAGGGCCTGCACTTGCTAGGTCCTCAAATATTTATTGACTTACTAGGCTTGTTTGTTGAGTGCATGGTTTCTAAGTATTATGTACTTTGTGTTTATTCTGTCACTTAATTCTCACAACAACCCTGTGAATTAAGTTACTGTTGCATTCCTCACATTACAAATAAGGCAACTGGAGTTTACAGAATTATGTGATGTGCCCAGGGTCACTCAACAACCGAACCCTAGGAACTTGGTGAACATAAAATCTATGATCTCCATCACTCTGCCGTATTCTTCCCCCACCCCATTAATAACTTCAATCCTTCCATATATGATATTTTAAAAAGTGAGACAAAAATAAAACTGGACATTTAAAATGCTTATGAACCTACCTTTCTATAATAGTTGCATAGTCTGTGGGGGTTTTTAAAAGAATTGAAGGCTGATTTTTTGGTTTGTGGTTTTGAAGATTGAATTGTACTTAAATTGCATCTGTGTTGTTCAGTGTGAACGAGCAATTACTTCTTTTGTAGAAAGAAAATGATAAAAAATTATACCTATGGTAATTTTTTACATTTTCTCCTTTATGTTTTGGCATAGCTATGGATATGAATGGCTCATTCCTCATGGTCATAATAAGTTGATTCCTACTGTGCAAAGGATTTGAGTTTGTGGTTTTTACTGTGTAATTATCTACATATGATGACTTGAAGGCTAAGAAAACATAGCTTCTTAATCTGATTTCCATATGGATAGTTGAGAGTGTTCAGTATGTGAGGAGAAGGGTATATTCTTTTTTTTTTTTTTTAAACATAAATATGGGACGTTATAGTCAGAATTTGATTTTTAAAGTTGTATTTTGGTTCTAATTTAATGTAGCTTCTTTTGTCTCTACACTTTAAATAACTTAAGTGACATTAAAAAAAAGAATTCAGACTGCAGCTGCTACAGAATCGAGCTATATGGGATAAATACTGGCTTGAGTCACTGGGGATGATTTGGTGTTTGAGAAAAAATTTTAGAGCTTTCCTGTCACACCTACACAACAGAGACAGGCAGAACTGGACATTTTTGTTTTGTTTTACATATAATATAATGTGTTTACATTTTAATTCTTGCTTTATTTTAGTAATATGCAGTCTCTTTGACTTCTTAAATAATGTCACCCTGAATGGTACCCTTTCTGGACAGGTTTTATTTTAGGTTTTGGGTTTGGTGTGTGTGTGTGTGTGTGTGTGTGTGTGTGCGCGCGCGCGCACACACACGGTGGGCGGGGTATGTTTGGTTTGCTTTTTGCAAAAGACAGCACTAGTTTTTAGACATTTGTCTCTGTACAGTAGTCATTTAAAAAAACTGTTTTTCACCTTTGGGGTTTCATTTTAATAATGAAAGCTATATGAATGTACAGTGAAGCAGGGTATTTCAAATTGAATTTTATTTTCTTCCTACACTATGATTATCAGATAGGGAAAAAAGCTTTAGACTGAATCTTAGATGATTTGCTTAGATTTGGTTCTCACAAAATAATAGAATGTTGTCAATCCATGCAACAGGAATTGGGTATTTTAACCAAAATATGGTCTGTGTAGTGGATTGGCAATCCATTTGCGCAAACTACAAAAAAAACATTTTGCTAAGGAAGCTATCAGCAAGATTCTTTGTATAATTTTATACAAGGAAGTCTTACTTGTCAAAAACAATCTGGAGCCAAGACCTTTGTATTTTAAATACTTTTAAATAGACATTGAGGTGACTTTCTGTGTATCTAGAAGTAATAAAATTATGTATCTTTCAAGGTACTCTTTTTAGGCTTTTTACTATTTTAAAACAACTTTATAGTGTAAACTTTCCTACTTGATTTCAGAAAACTTATATTTTACCTTCCTTGTAACGCTAAATCAATTAAAATTTTAATTCTGACCTTTACTTGATCAAGGAACAGTATTTATTGATGGCCCTTGTGAACAGATACATTTACTAATCTCAAAGAATTTGCATAATGTGATCAGTTGGAGGATGCCCAAAACAGTTAAAATTTGAGCGAAGGCCAAAATATAGAATTTTAAGCTTTAACAGAGATAATTTAAGATCCATTTTGTTTCCAGCATAATACTTAATGGGAGACCATTACAGAGGAAGCAAAATAAATTGTATTTGCCTTCAATATAATGGAGGAGGTAGGAAGGACAGAAAGGAACATACATTTCTTAAATATTTGGAGAATTCTGGAAAATTGATCTGGAAAAACTTTCTGAAAGATGTCTTAAAATTTTGAATAAATTAAGTTTGAAAAGCAACAAAAGGAATGCAGATGGCATATGAAAGCAGGTAAAATACTGAAAAAGGTACAGGTGGATGGTATTTTGGTGAATAATGAGATTTAGTAGGTAAGATTTCCTGAAGAATTGTATTGGGAACCAAAGCAGCAGTATTCTGAGAAGGGTATTTCCATCTGTAGGATGATGGTGTCTGTGAGTAGGTACATTTAGAACAAGAAGACTAGAAACAAAAACAATTAGGAATTCTGTAGTGTTATAACGGGCCTGGTTAGGTCCACGCTAAGGTTGTGACTATAGAAATAGCAAAAGTAAAATAGCAAGAAATAAGGAAGTGCACAAGAGAGTCAGATTTCAGCACTCTGGTACCTCTGAAAACATATTGAGCATTCCCTTTTAGAAGTAGAGTATTAATGATTTAATTTTTACAGATGATTTAGTGTTTTCTCAGGAAATAAGTCTTAACCATAAATATTAATCTCTGAACTTTTAAAATACATGAAGCACTGAACTCTTGTAGAGTGAAGCACATTTTTATATTTATGCTTTTTATTGACATAGGACACTGAAAATATCTGAGAAGAGAAATGGTTCAATGCGTTTCTCCAGGAGGTGTTTATATGAAAAATTTCTGTTGTATCTGCATGTGCACATGGTAGTCTTGCATGAAGTAAGGTTAAAGGGGATACCACAGTGTGCTGGGGTTTTTTGGCTCTTACAGTAAGGTGGTCAGCCTTTTGACCCTTACTTTATCTGAATTAATTCAATGTTCACTGCTGCTAATCTGAACAAAGATTTCATTTCTGGTTTTCCCTTTTATTCTTACCTAAAATATACCAATCATTCTAGTCTTAGCCATTTTGCCAGAAAAAAAAAAAAAGTCTAATTTAAAAGCATAGGCTTTTAAATAATTAATTTAAAAACCAATTTTAGGAGCCTGTAGGTGGCTCAGTCGTTAAGGGTCTGCTTCAGCTCAGGTAAGGATCCCAGCATCCCAGGATCGAGCCCCACATTGGGCTCCCTGCTCCTCAGGGAGTCTGCCTCTTCTTCTCCCTCTCCCACTACTTATGTTCCCTCTCTCGTTGTATCTCTCTCTGTCAAATAAATAAAATCTTAAAATAAATAGATAGATAAAACAATTTTAATGAATGTACTACATATTAAAATATGTATGGTGAAGTTTATTAGACTGGTAGAGTTTCATAGTTATAGTACTATCATTTTTACCCTCAGATTTTCAAATAAATAGAGTATTTAGTTATATTCAGTAATACCAGCTTACCCAAAATTATCTATAAACATTATTTAAAATTTTCATTTGACTAGATTCCTGCCTCAAATTGTTGGCTCTAGCTAAATTCTGTCTTCTAAAAGGCTCACTGAGGACCAGATTTATATCTCCATTTACCAAAATTTAATAGTACCATACTTAGTGACTAACAACATCTAGTGCTTATCTTGAGTAGAATATAAGTAGCAGTGTAACTGATTGATGTGACAAAGACAACATCACGATCGAGCATGGTCTCTTCATTTTTGTATAAGTGTTGTCATAAATAGGTCTCTAATTCTTGGAAGGAACTTCAGTATCATTTGAGAAGTCATTAGTTTCTTTTATAATGTCAAGTGGACAGATCAAAATTAATTATACTGTATTTTATAATTATACTGTATTTTAGTATTAAAAATATAGACTAGAAAATACCTACAGACAGACCTTGAAAATAGGTATTTTCATTCATAAGTAGTGGGGTATATGGACTTTTCCCATTGTAAATAATGCCTTTGGAGATAAAAGTAAAATAATGAATTGTTTTTATTATTAACTAATTTTAACCCACTTTTAGTATACCTGATACTGAAGTTCCTGTTTTTAAAATGAAGCTGTACTATTTGTGTTAGTTATGAATAATTCCTTTCTTCTGGAAAGAAAAAACACATTTTAGGAGCATTTGTAGTGGTATTTAATGTTATGTAATTGAAAAGCTTCTCTTTAGTAGAAGTGTGATTAATGAGACCAATAATATATTTTTTTAAATTTTATTTATTTGACAGAGAGAGATCACAAGTAGGCAGAGGCAGGCAGAGAGAGAGGGGGAAGCAGGCTCCCTGCTGAGCAGAGAGCCCGATGCAGGGCTTGACCCGAGAACCCTGAGATAAGACCTGAGCCAAAGGCAGGGGCTTAATCCACTGAGCCACCCAGTTGCCCCTAATATTTTCTTCCTTACACTTGCAGATGAGCTAAAATTTTTCAGTAGGAATAACAAAAGCTGTATTTTTAGTGGAAACTCTAAGGACTTGTAGTTATTTAGCTCTTACCATGGAAAAGTATAGCCCAATTTAACTATGTTGGATAAAGCCTTCTGAAGCAGCTTTGATAAGTTTCCAGTTGCATCACCTTGGCATTCCTGCCAGTATTTGGCACTGCTGCCGAGCTGATTCACTACAGGGTCGGTGTCATTGTGCAGCCCTTTGGTGCTCCCAGCTTGCCACCGCAACCCAGAAGGCCAGGTAACTTCTCTTCCATGTAGCTGGCCATTATGCTAGGTATCTGGAGAAAATTCTTTCTGGTTTTAAGTTACAAAACCCACTCAAACTACCTTTAGCAAGTAAAGGGAAAGTATTGAAAGTTTTTAAGAATTTCTCCTGGGGCAAAGGTAGAAACCAGGTGTCGAGCCTGGAATTGGAAGGCCATTGGGCATTTCTCTTCCTTTCTAATTTCTCTTCATTTTCCCCACTGCCTCCTTCTCTACCTCTACCAACATCCACTTTTCCTATATTCCTTGTCATTGTCAACTTGATAAACCTGTTTCATAACCTAGTAAACCCGGGGATTCATCTACATCATCAACATCCCTTAAATTCTATCTTCTTACAAGTGTGTTTTCTTCCTTTGGCATATACTATAAACATAGCTATCAGAGACCTTTCTCGGGACAGGAGTGAGGATAGAAGGGACAGCTAAGCAGAAACTGCAGAAGCTGTCCATCTATGGAGTTAGAAGTAATCTTGCCCACCATTTGGGTTTCCTGCCCCTTCACTGGCACCTTTTGGTTTGGTAACCTTTCAACAACCCCCACTCCCATCCCCTTCACTAAAAAGAGACTGGCAAACATTTAAAAATTCTTCCGAAACTATTACATTCGCAAGGACTTCTTTATCTTGAGCTGAAAATTCACAATACCATGATTCTAACAAAAATGAAAGTTTTTCCAACCTTTAGTACACGTCACAGAAAACAGAAAAGGAAAAAAGCACAACAGCACATGTATGCTGAAATCACAACTTTCAGCATGAAACATGGAGAAATTTCATAGCAGGTAAAGTGATTTCCCCTAAAATCAATTTTTCAGTGTAGAATTTTAATAATGAAAAAATGGAATGATAAGGTCAGTGTACCTGGTTCACTGAGTCATTTGGGGAGGAAAAAAAAAAAATAAGAAGAGCTAGCCTCCCTGCAGAATACATCAGACAAGTCCCATGTCAAACAGGAGCTGCTCTTTCACCAACCACAGCAAAAATACCTTACAGAACACTAGTGCTTTCCTCAGCCTGAGAAATATAACTGTTACTTGCTTATATTTTATGAATTTATCTTAGTAGCATCCCTGAAATTGGGGAAATTGTCCAAGTTTCAGATTTCACTAATGGAATGACGAAGTATAGACACACACACACACACACACACACACACACGCACACACGATTTCTCATAATGGTGACCAACCTTCCAGGCTTCTCCAAGCCACTATCTTTACACCTTTCTTTAAAACCAACAGATTAATTTATCTTTGCCAAGAATTTAGTCTCAGTCGTGGCTTTATTTCTATTTTGTATTTAGACAATTTTGTTGAATTATGGCAATGGTATGGTAAAGGGTAAATTCGAAACCTAGCTGTGAATATCGTACTTTTTACAGCTAACTCCCTTTAATCTCTCTACTCCAGTATTTTTATAAAAAAGGGGATAGTTAGGGGCACCTGGGTGGCCCAGTCGCTTAGGTGTCTGCCTTTGCCTCTGGTCATACTCCCAGGGTCCTGGGGTCGAGCCCTTCTTTGGACTGTCTGCTCAGCAGAAGCCTGCTACTCCCCCTGTTTGTGCTCTCTCTGTCAAATAAATAAATAAAATCTTTTTAAAAAACCTGGGGGAAATAGTTATTCCAGAGTACTTGAGGATTCCTGATCCATAAAATAATGTAAAAGGCTATATGAAAGTGTTACCGGTGACTTAATGTTTGTGATATGCCAATAATTTCTAAGTGCTGTTTTGTTTAAGCAAACAAAAAACCCTTTAGAACTGTAGCCCATAACCATTTCTAGTCATAGAGACCTTTGCCTAGGATTCCTTTCCATCCTAGTATTTTTCCTATATAGTGAGCCCTCCCTGAGGATTTAAAGATTGGGCTCGGTAACTGTTAATGTTTTTAGATTCTTCTTCTTTTTAAAAATTTTTAAAGATTTATTTATTTGAGAGAGAGTCCCAATCAGACTCTGCATGGAGCCCGACAGAGGGCTCAGTCTCGTGACCCAAGATCATGACCTGAGCTGAAACCAAGGGTCAGATGCTTAACTGACTGCACCATCCAGGCACCCCTGTACTTTTAGGCTCTGAGCCATTTTTCCATATATTCACAAGGTTAAAGCATTCTTAATATTGGATTCTCTCCAATCTCCTCTGCCAAAAATGAACTGAGAGGAAATAAAGGGGGGGTTTGGAAATAGCTTAGCTTAGTCACTCCTGCTGACAGACTTCTCCTGTCGGAGGGTAACTGGATGGATGGAATTGTTCCTCTTCCATCTCTCAAACCACTGTAAGATGTTTCACTTAGGGAAGAAGTTGTTGCTACTTGTTTGCTTTCTTTCAGCCTTAATCAAATCTAAAACATGACCTTTTCTATTGTCAGGACATTGTACTTTTTTTATTATTAATGTTAAATCATTTGAGGACTGGACTAACTCACAGGCAATTAAAAATCATCATTAATTTTTAAAAAGATTTATTTGGAAGTAATCTTAATTAAAATAAATTTTATTGGGTGCCTGGGTGGCTCAGCTGGTTAAACGACTGCCTTTGGCTCAGGTCATGATCCTGGAGTCCCAGGATCGAGTCCCACATGGGGCTCCCTGCTCAGCAGGGAGTCTGCTATTCCCTCGCACCCTCCCCATCTCATGCTCTCTCGCTCTAATTTTCTTTCTCTCTCTCAAATAAATAAATAAAGTCTTAGAATAGATTTTCTTTGGATAACTCTTAGATTTTTTTTTTAAAGATTTTATGTATTTATTTGACAGAAATCACAAGTAGGCAGAGAGGCAGGCAGAGAAAGAGAAGGAAGCAGACTCCCTGCCGAGCAGAGAGCCCTATGCAGGGCTCAATCCCAGGACTCTGGGATCATGACCTGAGCTGAAGGCAGAGGCTTTAACTCACTGAGCCACCCAGGCACTCCTAACTCTTAAAATTTTTTTAGTTGTATACCCATTAGTATACATTAATATATACTATAGCATATAGTATACATTAGTATACATTATGCTAATTTAACCCACTATAACAAATAACTATATGTAAAAATATCAGCTTAATATATACATAAGAAATTTCACCTTTTTTAAACTTTTTTTTATTCAAGACATGAATATATTAAAAGCCACAATGAAAGATTTTGTCATTTTGCAAAATATTTATTGTTAACCATTTTCTCAGCAAATAGAATTTTTAAACCTATTTTATAATGTATTTGCCTTTTATCCTCATTAGCCTTTTTATATTTGTTGAATGCTGGCAGTTTTTTCTCAAGCCAGTCACTGACCTTGAACACAAAATTACTTTTCCTGGCCTATTGAATCAGATTTGAAGGTGATATTGCATAATGAATACATTGTTTTCCTCTAATCCACAGTCTTCAGTGGTGTATTGTCTGATATGTAAGGAAAAAAATGTCTAGAGTGTAATATAAGTTGTTTTAAGTCCAAGGATAAGGTAAACCTTAAGTCCACCTGTTCATTTCTAGCTCCATTTTGATTCTGGTGTATCCATCAGCCATCTTTTCTAAAACTTCTTTATATTCCATGATGATGATGATGATGATGATGATGATTACTTAAAGCATACTGTGCTGTTTTATTTCCAAGCTAACAGGTTGTCTGGAATACCAGCACTGTCTGAGTGCATTTAATCCTCCCTCTCTCTGCCCATTATGATCTTTCCTTTGGAATTACTATACTTTGTATTTCTCTTATGGTATTTACTGTATTTTGCTTTATGGTTTCTATAATGTATTACTCTTTTTACTAGAATCTGATTTCTTTGAGCAGAATGTGCTATATTATTGACCAAATCCAGTGCCTTGCAGATAGTAAGTGAGTTCTAGTTGGCTGGCAGGCACAGCTACCTGGATTTTAAATTTATATCTGCATTTACAGATTCATTAATATATGTAATTCTCAATCCACCTTGAGAAGATGCAAAGCTCATCATCCAGGGTACAAGCAAAACAGATCCTTCATTTATAAGCTGAGATGATCAGAACCATATACCTACCATTGGGCCTATTTTGCCTTAGATCTCTTTTCCTCTTGACATTTTACTATGAAAATTTTTAAATATTAGGAATTAAATAGTGCACACCCATACCCTTGTCACTTATATCTATAATTAACATTTTATTTTACTTGCTTTGTCACTTACCTGTCCATTCCTGTAGTCATCCAGTAATTCATCTTATTTTTTGATGCACGTCAAAGTATGTTGCAAATCTTAATATACTTCATTCCTAAATACATCAGCACACATGTCATTAAGTAGAGTTGTGACTTTTTTCTCTATTTAAAAGAATCAGACATTACAGATATAAAGCCTCTCTCAGATCCCTGCTGGCTTCTTCCCTTCTTAGAGTTGTCATTCTTATATATGTTTTTCTGTTTTTTAGTATATATGTATATATCCCTAAACTACATAAACTTTTTAAAACGTACGTAAATGGCATATGGTGTACATAGTTCCTTTGCAGCTTTTTTCACTCACTGTTGAGATTTCTCTAGTTCCTATATTTAGTCTCTGTGAGATCTGGTTTTGGGACTAGTGAAAGATTGTATAGACTCTGGAATTACTTCATTTATTTTTTTTTATTTAGTGTATTATGAGCTGGAAATGGCAAAATATTATTTAAGTATTAACTTTTGAGTCCTGTGAATTTATAAATTGATTATAATTATAAATTTTAATTATGGATGAGAATTTTACAAACATTGATTGCTAAGAGTTTGTAGCATTATTCCACTTTATCAATAATTTTTGGAGTAACTTTTATGTGGCTCTAATAATTGTACCTACATTTTGAATGTAGGTGGTTGAAATCTAATCCGTGTTCATAATGCATTTCTTAGCAACCAGCAGTGTTCTTTTCAGTTGCTGTGCTTTTAAGAGCCAGTGGGGCTGCAGCTTTGAGGAGGAAGTCTCAGCGATATCTTTTTCTATTAATATAGCACAAGCAACAACATAGATTACAATAGTTTTGACACCTTCTGCGTTACTACAGAGCCAAATTAAAGGGTTTAAATTTGTCTCCAGTATTTAACATCAGTATGCTGTTACTTTTTTCCTGACCTCGTCAACACATTAGACATTATGAATGTTTCCTTGTATACTAAGCCTCAATTGGAGTTTCTTTTTTTAACTTACATCTTTTTTTAACTTACATCTTTATACACATTTCATCAAAAGATTGTAAAACATTTAACAGATACTAATTATTATATTTCACAATGCTCCTTTAAAAGTGGTAAGCTTTTGGGCGCCTGGGTGGCTCAGTGGGTTAGGCCGCTGCCTTCGGCTCAGGTCATGATCTCAGGGTCCTGGGATCGAGTCCCACATCAGGCTCTCTGCTCAGCAGGGAGCCTGCTTCCCTCTCTCTCTTTCTCTCTGATTGCCTCTCCATCTACTTGTGATTTCTCTCTGTCAAATGAATAAATAAAATCTTAAAAAAAAAAAAAAAAGTGGTAAGCTTTTATATATACTTTAATGGTAAAATAATTTCAAATATATATTATTTAATTTACCAGGTCAACACTTAGCAGTACATCTTTACCTTTTTCCCACTACTCAATTCTCTAAACAAACACTGCTTAGTAGAATTTTCTGTGTTGTGGAAATTTTCTATATTTCCACTGTCCAGGATGATAGCCACTAGCATTTTTAAATAAGGGATAGGAACTTAGGAACCGAATTTTCCTTTTTGATTAAAATTTAAATAGTGAAATATGGCTAGTGGCCACTGTGTCGGACAGCACAGCAGTATAATCTCCACCATGCCAGTAAACCGCTCTTGCAGCTACCCAGCCAACCCCCGAGTTTCCCTGTCTGATCAGTATGCTTTGTTTCTCAGCTCCTTTGATTTTTCTCTGACATTTGATTGCATTCTTCTTTTATAGATGTTTTTCTTGGCACCTGTCCCTTCACTCTTCTAGTTTTCAGTCTTCTTTATTGTCTCTTCTTTGGTTGATACTGGTCCTTTCAGGTATCTACTCTGGCTGTCTTTTGTTCTCAGAGCAGACTTGAACTATTTATTCAACATTTACTGAGTATCTGCTTTCTATCAGACACTGGGGCTAGAAAGAACTTACTCTTTTTTTTTTTTTAAAGATTTTATTTATTTGTTTAACACAGAGAGAGAGAGATAGAGATAGAGATAAAGATCACAAGTAGGCAGAGAGGCCAGCAGAGAGGGATGGAGAGGGGGAATCAGGCTCCCTGGTGAGCAGAGATCCCAATGCAGGGCTCAATCCCAGGACCCTGGGACCATGAACTCAGCCGAAAGCAGAGGCTTAACCCACTGAGCCACTCAGGCACCTCTTTACTCCTTATTTAAAGGAACTCCCATGGTCTCAGTTGGCGTCAGTGCTAAAGTTGTTAAGAATTCTCTTTCCCCCATCCTTTGTACTTCCTAGTATTCCTCCCTCCTCCATCCCTCCTTTCCTTCTCTGTTTCTTTTTTCCTTCCAAAGTCCAGACTCAGTAATATGCTTCCTGTTGACAGGTACCTCAATTACATACTAGGAGTTGAACTTAACTCTCATTCCCAATATCCTCCCTCTTGAATTAAATAAAAATTTTAAAGACTCCCACCCATCATTCTTCACATTATTACATCTGTATTGCTTTTTTTAAAAAAAAATTATTTATTTGAGAGAAAAAGAGAGCATGAGCAGAGGAGAGAGAGAAGGGGAAAAGCAGGCTCCCCGCTGAGCAGGGAGCCTGACTCTGGGCTCATTCCCAGGATCCTAGAATCATGACCCAAATCCAACGTGGACACTTAACCAACTGAGCTACCCAGGCGTCCCTATATTGCTTCTTAATTACTTGAAAAGCCGTTAATCTTATTTTTCTTTAACACATCATGTGACATTCATTATCTTAGCCCTCAGGAGACCTTAATGTTGAATCTCCGCCATTTTCTCTCCCTGATACATCCAAATGATTCAATTCCTCCTTGTAGCTCTGTCCCCATTTGCTAATTGCTGATTTATAGGGTGAGGTCTAAACTCCCTTTAAAAAAGCTTTTCATGATCTGCTTTGAGAATGAGTAACATTCTATACTCTAGCTATGCCAAGCCAATTAAATTTCCCCAAAATGCTGTTTTCTTTTCTTCTTCCATATTTTACCAGAGTGAACTTAACATGTTTAAAGAATTGGTTTAGTACCATTTTCTAATACTCCCTTCTCTAGACAGAACAGTTGTTTCTTTTCTTTTCATCATCCACTTGACTTTAACATAAATTAAACGCTTCCCTTATAGTAGTAGGCCCTAATATGAGTGCTTTTTATTACCTCATTTAATCATTATAATAGCATAGTCAGGTCTATAGGACCTGAAACTGAGGCAGAGAGGGTAACTTTTCTACCCTGTTTTATATAATTTATATTTATATATAATATAATATATTAATTTATATTATATATTTATAAATATATTAGATATATAAATATATATATTTATATATAATAAATAAAATTTATTATAGCAGTTTTAGGTTTATAGAATTTTTTTAGATTATTTATTTATTTATTTATTTGACAGAGATCACAAGTAGGCAGAGAGAGGAGGAAGCAGGCTCCCTGCTGAGCAGAGAGCCCGATGCGGGACTTGATCCCAGGACCCTGGGATCATGACTGAGCCGAAGGCAGAGGCTTTAACCCACTGAGCCACCCAGGCGCCCTGGTTTATAGAAAATTTTTAAGAAAGTTCCCATATACTCCTTCTCTCTGTTGAGTTTCTCCTCTCATTAGCATTTTTGCTGTAATACATTTGTTAGGATCGATGAGCCAGTATTGATACAGTTTTATTAACTACACTCCATAATTTAGGGATCACTCTTTCTGTCATATAGTTCTATGAACTTTCACAAATGAAAAGTATATTATGTAACATATCATGCAATATCATACAGAATAGTTTCACCACCCTAAAGGGGCTCTGGACACCTATTTATCCCTACTCTATTATCAGCCACTGATCTTTTTACTGTCCCTATAGTTTTGCCAGTTTCCAGATGTCATGCAGTAGGAATCAGGCATTGGGTGGCTTTTTCAGACTGGCTTCTTTCACTTAGCAATAACCATTTAAGATTCTTCTTTTTTGTGGCTTTGCTAGCTCATTTCTTTTTATAACCAAAAATTATTCTAGTATATGAATGTCCCACAGTTTATCCATTCATCTACTAAAAGACATCTTGCATGCTTCCAATTTGGAGTAATTATGCATAAAGCTGCTGTAAACATTTATGTGCAGCTTTTGCATGAACACAGTTTTCAACTCATTGAGGTAAATACCTAGGAGCACCATTGCTGGGTCATATGCTCAGGCACCATGTTTAGCTTTGTAAGACACCACTAAACTGTCTACCAAGGTGGCCAGTATCATTTTGCATTCCCACCAGCAATGAATGAGACTTCTGTTGCTTCACATTCCTACCAGAAATTGGGGTTGTCAGCATTTTGGATTTTAACCATTCTGGTAAATGTGTACTGGTATCTTATCACATTGTTTTAATTTTCAGTATCCTAATGACATATGATATTGAAGTCTTTTCATGTGCCTATTTGCCATCCAGATATCTTTTTTGGTGAGGTATCTATTCAAAATTTTTGCCCACTTAAAAATTTTTTATTATTTTTTTAATTTAATATGTAATGTATTATTTGTTTCAGGGGTACAGGTCTGTGATTCATCAGTTTTATATAATACCCAGTGTTCATTACAACACATACCTTCCCTGATGTCTGTCACCCACTTACCCCATCCCCTCGTTCCGCTTCCCTCCAGCAAACCTCAGTTTGTTTCTCAAGATTAAGAGTCTCTTATTAGGGGGCGCCTGTGTCATTAAGTGTCTGCCTTTGGCTCAGGTCTTGATCCCAGCATCCTGGAATCAACCCTGCTTAGCAGGGAGCCTGCTTCTCCCTCTCCAGCTTCCCCATGCTTGTGTTCCCTCTCTCGCTATTTCTGTCTGTCATAAATAAATACAAATCTTAAAAAAAAAAAAAAAAAAGTCTCTTACTGTTTGTCTCCCTCTCTGGTTTTATCTTGTTTCATTTTTTTCCTCTCTTCCCCTATGTTCCTCTGCCTTCTTTCTTAAATTCCACATATCACTGAGATCATATGATAATTGTCTTTCTCTAATTGACTTATTTTGCTTAGCATAATCCCCTCTAGTTCTAGCCCCATTGCTGCAAATGGCAAGATTTCATTTTTCATACCTGTGTAATATTCCATTGTACATATATACTATATCTTATTTATCCATTCATCTGTTGATGAGTATCTGGGCTCTTTCCATAGTTTGGCTGTTGTGGACATTGTTGCTGTAAACATTGGGGTACATGTGCCCCTTTGCATCACTGTATTTGAATCTTTGGGGTAAATGCCCAGTGGTGCAATTCCTGGGTCGTAGGGTAGATCTGTTTTCAGCTAATTTGAGGAACCCCCATGCTGTTTTCCAGAATGGCTGTACCAGCTTGCATTCCCACCAACAGTGTGGAAGGATTTCACTTTCTCTGCATCCTCTCCAACATCTGTCATTTCCTGACTTGTTAATTTTAGTCATTCTTACTGGTGTGAGGTGGTATCTCATTGTGGTTTTGATTCGTATTCCCTGATGCCGAGTGATGTTGAGCATTTTTTCATGTGTCTGTTAGCCATTTGAATGACTTCTTTGCAGAAATGTCTATTTATGTCTTCTGCCCATTTCTTGATTGGATCATTTGTTCTTTCAGTGTTGAGTTTGTTAAGTTCTTTATAGATTTTGGATACTAGCCCTTTATCGGACCCATCATTTGCAAATATCTTCTCCCATTCTATTGGTTGTCTTTGGTATTGTTGACTGTTTCCTTTGCTGTGCAAAAGCTTTTGATCTTGATGAAGTCCCAGTAGCTCATTTTTGCCTTTGTTTCCCTTGCCTTCTTTAAAAAATTATTTTCATTAACATACAATGCGTTTATTTGTCCCAGGGGTACAGGTCTGTGAATCATCAGACTTACACACTTCACAGCACTCACCATAGCACATATCCTCCCCAATGTCCATCACCCAGCCACCTTCTCCCTACGCTCACCCAGCAGCCCTCAGTTTGTTTTGTGAGATTAAGAATCTCTTATGGTTTGTCTACCTCCCGATCCCATCTTGTTTCATTTTTTCCTTCCCTACCCCCACAGCGCCCCACCCTGCCTCTCAAATTTTTCATATTAGATTATATGATAATTGTCTTTCTCTGACTTATTTCACTCAGCATAATACCCTCTAGTCCCTTGCCTTTTGAGACGCATCTAGCAAGAAATTGCTGTAGCTGAGGTTGTAGAGGTTGCTGCCTGTGTTCTCAAGGATTTTGATGGATTCCTGTCTCACATTTAGATCTTTCATCCATTTTGAATCTGTTTTTATGTGTGATGTAAGGAAATGGTCCAGTTTCATTCTTCTGCATGTGGCTTTCCAGTTTTCCCAACACCATTTGTTGAAGAGACTGTCTTTTTCCCATTGGATATCCTTTCCTGCTCTGTCGAAGATTAGTTGACCATAGAGTTGAGGGTCCATTTCTAGGTTTTCTATTCTGTTCCATTTTTTGCCCATTTTAAAATCAAGTTGCTTTCTTATTTTTGAGTTTTAAGAATTCCTTATATATTTTGGGTAACAGTACTTTGTTGAATATATATTTTTACAAAATTGTTTTCCCAGTCTGTAGTTTGTTCATCCTCTTAATAGTGTCTTTCACAGAGCAGAAGTTTTTATTAATGCAAAACAACTTAACAAATTTTTTCCCTGAAACATGCTTTTGGTATTATTGTAATCTAGATTTTTTTTCTTCTTTTATCTTCTATAAGTATAGTTTTACATTTTACATTTTACATTTAGCTCTGTGATCCATTTTGAGTTAATTTCTGTGGAAGGTATAAGATTTGTATCTAGATTATCCAGTTGCTTCAGCACTATTATTGAACACTGTCCTTATTAAATCACCTTTGCTTCTTTGTTAGATCAGTTGATTATATCTGTATGAATCTATTTCAGGCTATTCTGTGCCATTGATGTACTTGTCTTCTTTTGACAATGCCTTACAGTTTTGATTACTCTGATTTTATAGTAAGTCCAGTAGTGTCAGTCCTATGACTTTGTTGGTTTTTTTGTCAGTATTATGTTATCTCTTCTGGGTCTTTTGCTTTTCCGTGTGAACTTTCGAGTCAGTTTATCAATATCCTCAAAATTATTTGCTGGGATTTCTGTTCTGTTGGGATTGTGTTGAATTTATAGGTCAGTCTGGGAAGAACTGATATCATAGCAATATTGAGTCTTCCAATCAGGAACATAGAATATATGTGTTTATGTCTTTTTTGGTTTATTTGCTTAGTGTTTCATAGTTTTCCTCATTTCATTGCTGGTAAAAAGGAAAGCAGTTGACTTTTGTATATAAACCTTGACTCTTGTTACCATGCTATAATCACTCAGTAGTTGCAGTAGGTTTTTTGTCAGTTTGGGGACATTCCACACAATCATGTCATCTGTGAATAGTTGTATTTCTTTTTTCTAATTGATTTATTTTTCATTTTTTCTTGTCTTACTGTATTAACTAGGATTTCCAGTACAGTGTTGAATAGGAATGGTAAAAGGGGACATTCTTGTCTTGTTCCTTAACTTAGGAAGAAAACATTTACTTTTCCACCAGGTAATGTTAGCTTTTTAGGGTTTTTGTAGATTTTCTTTATTAAGTTGAGGAAGTTACTCTTTATTCTTAGTTTGTAAACAGTTTTTGTCATGAATCAGTTTGTTATGTATTTTGTCAAATGCTTTTTCTGCATCTATTCTTTTTTTTTTTTTTTTAAGATTTTATTTATTTATTTGACAGAGAGAAATCACAAGTAGATGGAGAGGCAGGCAGAGAGAGAGAGAGGGAAGCAGGCTCCCTGCTGAGCAGAGAGCCCAATGCGGGACTCGATCCCAGGACCCTGAGATCATGACCTGAGCCAAAGGCAGCGGCTTAACCCACTGAGCCACCCAGGCGCCCCTTCTGCATCTATTCTTATGATCCTGTGATTTTTCTTTTCTAGCTTATGTGTTGGATTAAATTAATAAATATTCAGATGTCGAACAAGCCTTGCATTCCGGGGATAATCCAGTTTGGTTGTGGTGCATAATTCTTTCTATACATTCTTGGATTTGCTTAATTGTGTTGAAGTTTTTTTTTTTTTTTCCACCTGTGTTCAGGAGAAAGATTTGTCTGAAATGAATTTCTCCTGTAACAACTTACACTGCCTTAATTTTTGGTTTCTCTTTTTGTGGGCACAGAGGTAAGGATTAAATAGAATACATTTTAAAGGAGTTTTATGTCATTGTGAGCAATTTTAGATAGAACAAACTTGGTAGATGCTCTTTTTCCAGTCCCTGAAGAAGATAATTAATAGTAAAAAGCCTTGATAGTTTTATTTTATCATATGCCTTTACTCCTAGAAATACTTGTGAGAATTTAACTATTTAACTATTTAACTATTATTGCAGGCCACTCTAATAAAGTATTGTGTGAAACCATATTTAGGTAGTGTTTTCATTTTCCTGGCAAATTTAACTATCATTTCTATGCAGTTTGTGTAAACCCCACCCATACTTTAACCTGCTTCCCATTTTGATGAGGTTCAATGAGGGGAAAAAGCAACAACAAAAAAACCTTCCTGTGTGGCCTGTAGATATCAGATCTGAAGATTATTAATGCATTTCCAGCTAGGGACCATAAGCAAACAAGCTCTCCTACAGATAACTACACCCTTCCTGTTTGGGATTGAGTTTACTGTGGAACAGATTTCGGAAATAGGTTTCTGACAGTTGTGAATTTTATTTATAAAATGTTGGAGGGTGAGGTTCTTCCTTCAACAAAAAACTAATTATTTCCTGTCTAATGCCCAACCAGTATATTTTAAACAGTCTTTTAGAAAATTTACCCCTTCAGAGAGAATTATGTTGCTGTGGGCAGTTCTGGTTGTTCTGGTCAACTAATGTACAAACATTTGTCTGTTACAATGAATAATTCAAAAAGGACTTAGAATTAAAAAATAAAACACAATCCACACAATCCTTAAATGCTTATATTAGTTTGTCTCCAGAGGACAGTAGTTTACAGTTTAAATAAATGTATGAGCACATTTTAATGTGTTTGTACCTTTGATATGCAAATCTGTAGCACATATACGTTCAGTAAATATGCTAAATGAAGAGTTACAGTTTAGGTAAAACAGCAGATTTACATTAAAGAATTTGCAGGTTAATTCACAGTGTAATATTATCCTCCTATACTACATCTGTTAAAAAGAAGCCTATAAAATTTAGGCCACCCACAAAGTGGTCTGCTGAGGCCTGTGCTTGGTGTTAGAATGCTGTTATTATGTGGGCTGACTGGTTTGGTAAGGAATTTACCTCCACTAGGACTGAAGCATCATGGTTCTGACTTTCCCCCATGGGGATTGCATTGGCTTGACTTATGTGATTTTTATGAAGTTTTATGAAAAAACTTATGTGTTTTTTAAACCAGTCAATGTGCTCTGTTGTCTTGACATCATATGTAATATGTGAATGGTATACTGTTTTTTAAGTTAATTTGTTAGAGTATCAGTTCTGTACCATGTAAACCTTTGGATAAACTGGAATAAATGATTGGTTTTAGATAGCTGAGAATTAAACTTAATGGCTAATATGATTAAATCTCATCACACCAAACATGTGGGAGCAGGGGCTGAGATGGAGAAAGCAGCTAAGGTTTTACATATTTCACTTTCTGTGTTAATTGAAGAATTTATTCTGTTAATTTCTTTGGGATTTGTGAAATGGTTTTTAAGAGCCAGAAAATGAATTTAGAACAATTTAGCAACCTAGTACTGCAAGTCAAAATTAAATATTCTTCTTGAAATAGCTATTGTTAAGGGATTAAAAAAATATTGCAGACACTTAAAAAATAACAGCAGCAACTACCACAACAACTAGTAGTGATCATTGGAGGAATAAAAACTCATAAGCCAAGCAGTGTCTCAGGTCACTTCTTTCTGAAGTTCTTAAGAATGAATAAGTCAGGGGTGCCTGGGTGGCTCAGTGGGTTAAAGCCTCTGCCTTCGTTCGGCTTAGGTTATGATCCCAGGGTCCTGGGATCAAGCCCCATCAGGCTCTCTGCTCAGCAGAGAGCCTGCTTCCCTTCCTCTCTCTCTGTCTGCCTCTCTGCCTACTTGTGATCTCTGTCTGTCAAATAAATAAAATCTTTTAAAAAAATGAGTAAATCACTTTTCAGGGAATAAACATGTTATAGTAATTGTTTTTGTTAAATTTCAAAAAAATTAAAATTCATGTAATAGTTCCTTTCAATCAGATAATTTGTATTTCACTTTTTTATGGATACTTAGCTCTAATTTTTCTTTAAATACATGCATTAAGGGTATGAAAAATAGTGTAGAAATCTAAACTGCATGTTGTGATTACAAATCAAGGAAATGATATTAAATGGGGAGAAAACTCAGCAATTTTTGGACAGAAAATAATATCTAATTGCCACCGATAAAGATTATATATACATATTGAAGTAAAATACACACACACACACACGCGTGCATGCACATACATGTATCCATGTATATACGTATGTGTGTGTGTGTGTATCCATACACATAAGTGAACGTGTGTATATAACATTGTTTTGATCTTAACTCTGCCTTGGTGACTTTAATTGTGGTTAAATATAACTTTAAAAGGTCCCCCCCGCCCCGGATAGACACTTTTAGTCTTTTGTTTGTTGTATACTGAGCAGAATTTTTAATTTGTCATGATTCATGATTCAAACAAAGAATCTAAAGTTAGGGGCTCAGAAACCCTTTTTCTTCCAAACAAGCAAATAAAGCCATGAAAGTGCCTTACCTAGCAAGCCTTTGTTCTTAGTTCTTTCCTAGTCTGATGTCCTTGTAGTACACTGCCTGATACTTGACAAATGCGATGCCTAACTTATTATAGTCAATGATGTAGTATATCGGTGTTTTTCCACTCATTCTTGTTGTCAGCAAATCTCAGAAATAGAGACTTACATAGCCTTTGATAGTAGTGACTACTCAAGGGTGAGGGAGGTTCGATTGGATTATTATATCTCACTTTTAGACTTCAGCATCATCATTTTGCTAACTGAATCAGCTCAGTGTTTGGCTAATTATTTTTACTCTTAGCTAACCACAATGTATTTTGCCTTTCTAGGTTTACCGACAAGACTGTGAAACTTTCGGGATGGTTGTGAAAATGCTGATTGAAAAAGATCCTTCATTAGAAAAGTCTATACAGTTTGCATTGAGACAGAATTTACATGAAATAGGTGAGCGGTGTGTTGAAGAACTCAAGCATTTCATTGCAGAGTATGACACCTCTAGTCAAGATTTTGGAGAGCCTTTTTAGAAAATTACTTGCTCAGGCAAAAATGTTTCTAGGGTTTTTTTGTTTCTTGTTTTTCCTGGATTGTGTAAATCCTTAATATATGGGTTTTTTGTGATGAAGAGAAATACTTTATGATAGTTGACCACATTTCCAATGTCAAGTAAACATCTAAAATAGTCTAAGATATTTTAATTAGAATTTTTAAAATCTACATGTAGAGACTCCTAATTCATACTTCTCTTTTTCTCCCCCAAATTGATGGGTCAGTTAATTTTTCAAGCTTTGAAAAAGCAGTCCTGGAGAACAGCTCATGTTCTTTTGTTTTCTATAATATGTGATCGTTTGTTTTGGTCACACTAGTGTAATTTATTAGGTTAGGGATCATTCCACTAAAACATTTATAGTATTTTTGCATTTCATAGTCAGTGATCCCATGTGAAAATGTTAGAATTCTGAGTTTGATTTTATTGACTTGTTGCTTGCTTATTTTAGGCTTTGTAACTTTTGATATGTTCAAGTATACTGTCCAAATACTGAATACTTTAGTATCTTACAGAATATTTGCTTTGAGATTAATTCTCATTGTGATAAAATAGAGTACTTAAATATCAAAAGGACCTCATAAAAAATCACATTTTCCAAGTGAAAGAACTCAATGTTTTCTACTAAAATAATCCTGAAACTCCTAACCATTCTCGCGATATAGGAGTCTTGAACAATATCATCTATAAGACTAAGAGAAGGGTCAATTTGAAATAAAAGGTGAGAGCTCTTTTCAAATTGAGATTTCTTTAGAAACTTCTAATTGAAAGAGAAAATTTAGAGTATGAGGGAGTAGTGGAGTTTCATTTTTTCCCAGGCCTGTAATTTTAATCCCAAGAAAGGTCATTGACAATATATCCATAATCGAACCATTTACAGATTATGCCTTTGTTAATCTCTGTTTGAAGTCTTAACAAGATCTGTGATCTAATGCCCTTTTTAGGGGTCCTTAAAAGTATTCTTTAAAAAAACAAAGCAGAGTAGGCAGTAAGCCCAGCACAACTACCCCTCACCAAGCAGTCTATGTAAACAGTTCTTCATGAGTGAGCCATCCAAATCACGAGTCAGTTAAAAATCTAACTGGGACCATTAGGACATTCCACTCATTTCCTGATCCCTTCCAGCTGGCCAGTGGCATTTAGCCAAAATGTGTATTTCTGTGGCATTAGGAGACCTTAAAAATCATGCTTGTTATTACTATCCCGTTTCATTATCCACCCCCATCCTCTTTCCATTTCTGTTATCTTTCACTTGAATTCTGGTGTTATCTTCAGTGGCCTATATTGATAATATCTAAGGAGCTACCCCAGAAGAGATAAAAGTTATATTAAAAGTGGAAATAGCAGTACACCTATCTGGTGAATCCTATAATATGTATTATGCCATTGCACAAATGTTAAAAACTGCTTGAACACAACAATTACTTTCTTAAGTTTCCTAAATGAGGCCACCTTGAACTCTTACTTTGGCCATTTAGATATTGTACATAAGCTAAAACGAAACCTTAGGTGTCATCTCTGGTAGTCTAATTCCCTAATTATGGACAGTGATTTTATTTGTTACCCACTCTAGAAAGACTAAGAAAGTACTGATAACTGTTTCTTTCCCTACACTCTTGTTTTTCCTTTCTTTTTCTTTTTTTTTTTTTTTAAGATACAGAGTAGACACTCCAGTAGTGACCCCAGTGCACCCTGAAACTTCCATTACCATGTCTATTCTTTTGTTTTTTAATAATTTTTTTTTTTAGGATTTTATTTATTTATTTGACAGACAGAGATCACAAGCAGTCAGAGAGGCAGGCAGAGAGAGAGAGGAGGAAGCAGGCTCCCTGCCGAGCAGAGAGCCTGATATGCAGCTCTCCTGGGATCACGACCCGAGCTGAAGCCAAAGGCTTTAACCCACTGAGCCACTCGGGCACCCCTTTTGTAACTTTTTTTTCTCACTCTTGTTTTTCTTTTCCTTAAATATTCTGATTCCAGGATTCAATTCCTTTAGTTAAGATGCCACAAGTTTAAAAATAAAAGTTAAGATACTACCACCAAGGCAAAGGATTTGTTCATTTTGTTGAACTTCATGAAACTGGAAATTCATTCAACTAGAGCTTTTACTTACAGACTCATTTAAATGTAGGTCCAGCCAATAATTTCTTCTTCCCTTCCCCCAATTAACATTCAACACTTAGAGCTGTTTAAAGCTTGCCATCAGCATTATTCTGGTAGGCTTGTCAGTGTTAAAACTGTTTTTGACAGCTTTTTAAAGACAGATTTTAGGTAGTTGAATTCAGATGTGTACCAGATTGTGTATTTTGCAAAATGTTCTTGATTAAAGAAATTTGTTTGTAAATTATCCATTGTTTTTGAGTATGCCCAATTGATATGATAAAGTTTTGTCTTACCATAAAGCCTTGATGATCAATGGGGGAAAGTGCTATTGTGAAGCTTTTTGTGAATTTTAAAAGTGCAAAATAAAGCAACTAGGTTTAAATAATTGGATTGTCTTCTTTTTTTTTTTTTTTTCTCTTTAACAGGCTTAAAGTATTTTCCTGAAATGTAGATTTTTATTACTCTCTACTGCAAGATTCCTCAATGTTTAGTTCACCTACTCAGCTGCAGGATGGAAGCACTGAAAAACCATTAACTTTGGTGACTTTAAGATGTCTTGATATCTGAACAGGCAATTAAAAGAGATAAGATTGAGCACACAGAAGTGCTCAATAATTGTGTAATTATGAATCTAAGTTTCAGAAAATAGGATTAAATCCTACCTCTGTATAGGAACCTCTGGAGGAACCACATCTCTGTGACCTAATTCCTAGTACATGTTGGAATGTTGTAGGTACTTGTATTCGTTGACACGTCACAAAAGTAGTGACATTTGAACCCAAGGTCTTGGAGGACTAGGGCTTATTCAGGCAGAGAAGGGGACATAATAAAAGTCTAGGAAGAGGGGAATGGTATAGGGGAAGATACAGACCTGTGTGACTGAAGCTGGTTGGGAAAGATGCTGGGCAACAAATGTAGGAAAAGATAGGTTGGCAACAGAATGAATGATTCCGAATGCTTGTAGCTTTATCCTCTCTCCTTACTCAAGAATAACATTTGAAAATACTACCTTTGAAAATATTACCTTTGTATTTAATTTTGCCAAATATATTGATTTCTCACAGCCTTTCAGCCACTTACCAACTCGGAGCCAGTTTATAGACCCAGAACCTCTTCAAGAAAGGTTAAGCCGGCTGCCTTTCAAAAAGGACTCCACATGTACTGACCAAGTATTAGACGGTGGTTTCAGCTTCATTTCAGAGTCTCCTGGAAGGGATCCTAAACTCCAAAGAAGGCTGTAGCAGTTCTTTGGTGATCTTGTCATCTGTGAAGTATTCTTGGTGGACAGTATTCAGTGTGGAGGGCAGCCGGCCACCCAGGTGACTTTACAACTGTAACACTGCTCAGACTGGTGTCTGGGGCTCCTGTGAGTGGTGGCCACATGCTGCTGGCCAGACCAACGTTTGCGGGTGATGCACAGTACATTTACCACCTCCTTCCTGCCTGTTTTCTTAAGAGCTCTGATGTTACTCAATTCAGTGAAAAAAGAAAAAAAAAAGGTGGTGGAGGAAGGAATAGTCGACTAGTAACTAAGGCACTTAGCAGAATCTTTTCTCCTTTTTGTGGTAATGGAGTTGAAATTGAGTCACATGACTGCCTAATTAGGACAACATTTGCTATGTTCCCCCTTGCAGTTAGTTATGACCTAGTGGCTAAACCGAATCCTATGGAGTTTGAATGGTAGTACTCCTCTATTTCTGGGCTGGGACCCTGGACAGTGAATATGCTTCTTTGTGTTCTCTTTTCTCCCTCTCATGAAGTAGTAAGCCATAGCTACTCAGTCTTGATTTGTTGCAGAGCCACAAGATGGAAGCGACTTGGATCCCTGCATGGAGTACGGAGCTGTTATGTGACAGAGGAATAAATGTCCTCATTGTTTAAGCCACATTGCTGGTTTTTTTCTAGCAGCTCACCTTTTGTTCAAATTAATGTAAATGGTATTTGAGGGTTGGCTTCACTGAAGTTCGCTCTCAGTAGGCTGTACCAGTCTTGCCTTCCCATTGTAGTAATTGATCTTGAGGTAATGGGGATTCTTTATATAAAAGGCTTTGCCAGTCCACTGAGTTAATTCCAAGCTGTATTTAAAATCTCACCTGATGACAAATATTAAAGTCTGATGCATGACTGTATGGCAGTAAAGGCAGCCTGATGACAAAGCACGTCTACTAAGAGGAAGTGTTTCTAGTGTTAGACCATTATCACTAACTGTATAAGGTTTTAAAGTTTTTTTTCACTGAGTGAAAAGGTAGAGGTTTATTGAAATCTGAACACTTGAGGACATATAAGATAAAAAGTAACCACAACATACACAGACATTTGCTGCAAGGGGACAGCTGAGATATGTATCCAGTACTTGGGCTACCACATTATTTCTGGCTGGAATACACAGATGATGAGGAGGAGACAGAGCTGCCCTGGCTACTGACCATACAACCTGCTGGTCAGTGCCTTCAGGAAAGTTCCTCTTGGCTCAGGGCCGAGTTCCTAGGGGCACCTGCTGGTACCCCTATTCTTGGTAGAGAGATGGAGACCCTACTGTCATTGGAAACAGCGACCATTCACTGAGTGGGTAAGGCTGGGCAAGCTACCTGGGGAAAGGGAGTAGATCAATGACCAGAAGTGTGACCATCATCCTCCAAGTGGTAAGACTCCCATCCTTTGTGATCATAAGCCTGAGAAAGACATACTGTCAAGATGTCCACAACACCTTCCAGTGGGCCCAGCACCAGCCAGCTGGGTTCCTCTCTGGCACCAGATCCCAGGTACCCTTCTCTATCTATACTCCATGCTCACCTGGTGGGGAAGCCTTCTGAGGCCAGAAGAGGGTCAGCCTCCAGTGGATGGGAAAGTATGTATGTGTTGTATGTTGTGGGGGGCTCAGGGAGGGAAAGAAAATGCAGTCCAACAGAGCTGTAGCTTACTAGGCTAGAGTAACTGTTTTGTGCTCAAGCTTTTGATTTCCTCCCCCTCCTTTTCTAGATAGGACTAAACATCAGTGACCTGAGGGCTCCCACCAGCATGCCCTCCCACCACAGCCTGACGACCATAGTGGGTGGTAGTCTGTGAACACTGCAGGGCTCACTTGTTTGAGAGGTGAGCCTGTGTGAGAATTATGTTTTCTTTACCATATAGGAGTGGCCTGCCTCTCCACCCCCATCCCTGAGAGTCCAAGATGAAAGACAGTTTCCTCAGCATCTCCTCAACCCCTGGGATGGCTTGACCTCTGCAAGGCCTATGGCCTCCATGGCCTCCTTGTCCTGGGGTGGGAATGTTGAGTGAAGGAGGGGGGAGATCCTGCCCACACCTTAGTAAGCTGGGGCTAAGGGTACAGAACTAGCCCTGCTTTGGCAGAGATTTCCTATTTTAATCTTTGTATTCTGCTACTTCTGTAGAGTAGAATCTTACTGTATTATATTGGATGTAAGTTCAAATATATCAGGCTTAGTTTATCAAATACTTCATAAGATCCTGAAAAACACCATGTATTCAGTTATTTCACAACCTGAACAGGGTTAGAACCACCTTTGTAGTGTTTTTTGATTCATACTTTCACATATAATAAGCCAATGGAAATTGTATTCTCCTTTTACAGTCAAGAGCAGGAAAAGTTATTACTTGCCTAAGGTCATATAGCTGGAAGTGGCAGAGACAGAGTTTTACCCAAATCTTTCAACTCTAAAGTCAGTGTTCTTAGACCAAGTGAGAAGTTTGGTGGTCATTCATAAAACTAGGTTAAAATCCTGACTCCTGAACATACTGGCTGTTTGATGTATGTGCATGTAATTGAATGGGTAATATAGAAATAACTCTACCAAAAGCTTTAGAGAAAATTCAAAGCCTAGTTCAGTAGATTTTTCCTGTTTTAATTTTATCCTCCGTTGCTACTAGCCTCCATATTGGTTCCTAGGACTTCTGTTTTGGAGCTATTTTATGAAACACCTTGGAGATTCACCAGGGGTAGTTAGGATCCTAGCAAGCAGCAAATAGGGTTACAGCCCTTATGGCCATGGTGTAGCCTAGGACTTGGCTTTCCAGCTGCTGTATACCTGATGCCATGGTGGATTTGAGAAGAGCCATTTAAGTGGCCATTTAACTTGGTAATTCAACTCTCCCATTCTAGGAACTAAGATTAAACATAGTTAACACCTTTTCAGCTTTGCTTACATGTTTGGAAAGTCAAGAATAAGATTGCTACCAGTAGCACCCCTCTAAGATGTAGGAAAAAATCATATCCTTCTGGTAACTGGAGAAAAATAACATGAGGAAGGAAAGTATCTTGCCTTCAACATACTTTATGTAGTCTCCCAACGGTCTACTTTGATGAGGGCAAAAGCCAGTTTGAAGCATATGCACTGATAGGGATGTAACATCCTCAGACTTTCCCCCCATGATTTAGTTTAACCCATGCCCACTGAGAGTCCAAAGCATTAACAGAAAAATAAAAATAGACAAAAGCCCCAACCCTTTAAAAGTTCCCTATTCCCATGAGGTTTTAGCTCCCCCTTCGGAGGGATCATCCTTTTAGGAATCATTTACCAGCATACTGGTTGGTAATAGTATTTGGTAAATGAAAGAGTCAAAAAAGGGAAAAACACTTCAATGACTTTCTTGATGTATAAATTCAGTTTAGTCTTCACAGAATACTGAAACTAGAAGGAAACCTTTGAGAAGGTCTAGCAACTCTCATATTACAGAAGTAGAAATTGGGTCAGAGCACTTAGCCTGCTTGAGTTAATGAGAGAGGCAGGTCTCCTAACCCAGATCTCCTGAATCCTGGCATCCAGTGGGCTCGGCCCCACTCTGCAAGATTAGCTTTGTGGTGATGTGTATTAGATTAGTAACTGTCTTTTCCAGTGTCAATTGCTTGGTTCATTTATCTAGAAACACTAAAGCAAGTATTACCATTTAAGAGGACTGGTTTCATATTCTTTTTTTTTTTTTTTTTTTTTTTTTTTTTTTTTTTAAAGATTTTATTTATTTATTTGACAGAGATCACAAGTAGGCAGAGAGAGAGAGAGAGAGAGAGGAAGGGAAGCAGGCTCCCTGCTGAGCAGAGAGCCCGATGTGGGGCTCGATCCCAGGACCCTGAGATCATGACCTGAGCCGAAGGCAGAGGCTTAACCCACTGAGCCACCCAGGCGCCCCTGGTTTCATATTCTTAACGGTTGTTTGGAATCAGATGTTTGCAGGGAATGGGCTGCAAGTTATATTTAAAGTTGGCTCCACAAGACTTGTGCACACAGAGCAGTAAAGAAACATGCCACTCTCTTTGCAAAAAGAAAAGTTAAGGCTAAAATTGATCCCTGAGATAGGAATACTGGACCAACTAGCTGATTCTGTTCAGAAAGAATCAATCAGTTCTTGTCCTGTGACCAAGTCTATATATACCCAATGGTTTTTTTTTTTTTTTTGACATTTTATTTATTTATTTGACAGAGATCACAAGTAGGCAGAGAGAGAGAAGGGGAAGCAGGCTCCCTGCTGAGCAGAGAGCCCGATGCGGGGCTTGAACCCAGGACCCCAAGATCATGACCTGAGCCGAAGGCAGAGACCCAACCAACTGAGCCACCCAGGTGCCCCTACCCAATGTTTTTGTTCCATATGTTCTTCCCTTTTTGTGAAAGGTACTATTAGACTTTTCTCCCCAGTGAAGTTTGATTCTGTGACCTCAGCAAAATGTGAGCTGAGAGGCACAAAATTCAGTTGCTCCTGCTCATTTCTCCTTGGCCTTGTTTACAGGCAAACTTCCCGGTAAACAGAAAACCCGCGTGATTGTATGGGAGCACGCCTCTCATTTTGGGGTCGCTCCTAAGCATGCCTAGCAATACACAATTTTCTCATTTGACTAATGAAAAGGATATTGACCATAATAGTGTCAATCAGCATTGTTCAGGCTCTTAGAATTTTTTTAATTTCAGTTTTTCTCTCTTGTGCATCAGAAAAGCTCACAAGTATTTCTGTAAACGGTAATTAATTGTGCCTCTCCTCATCAGCGCTGAGAGATAGGGGAATCACCTTCACACTCCAGAATATAGAACTCATGCCCTGGAGATGTGCTGACGGCAGGCTCACTTTGTTCGAAGTGTTTGAAACTAGTTGCTAGCATTTAAAAGCTAGATTTGCCAAAAGTTTAAATTGCTGGTTACTAAAAATGTGAAGGCAGGTCTAAGCAACACTTGTTCTCCTCTCCGTGGCAGTAGTCAAGCACCCATTAGAAAAGAGAAGCTCGGGGCGCCTGGGTGGCTCAGTGGGTTAAGCCGCTGCCTTCGGCTCAGGTCATGATCTCAGGGTCCTGGGATCGAGTCCCGCATCGGGCTCTCTGCTTAGCAGGGAGCCTGCTTCCCTCTCTCTCTCTCTCTGCCTGCCTCTCCATCTACTTGTGATTTCTCTCTGTCAAATAAATAAATAAAATCTTTAAAAAAAAAAAAAAAAAAAAAAAAAAAGAAAAGAGAAGCTCAAGAAACCGAAGTATACTCATGCTGTGTTAATAATACCTGTGCTAAAATCCTCCGGGTACTCGATACTTTGAGGACCCATCACCCAAGAACCAAGTGGGGCAGCAACGCATGCCATACCTGGAAAGCTAGCAGACTTGGGTGCCCGTTCCAATTTTACTGCTCTTCTAAAGGCGGCCCACGATTTGGATCTAAAGTAAGAGCGTTAGACAGCAAATGATACCTCCTTTTCCTTCTGGTGCTTTTTATTTAACTCAAGAAACTAGAAGGCAGAGCATAAAGTATATCGCAAATGCATACAGAAAATGAATCATGTTCTTTTAGTGAGGGCTGAAGGGGGTCCCGTTGACATTTTATCTGTGCCCCTTCATTGGCCGTAAGCAAAACGTTCTCCAGTTTGCTCTCAAGTGCAGCAAATGTACCAAATAGGACTCTGCCTCACACGTGTAGAGGTTAGCAACTGCGTTTTAACATTGGATATTTATCTTGGGACCCCGTCAGATACTTTGCACTCTTGTTAATAACTATATCTATGAATAACTTTCAGTAACTACATGCTTAGTTTTCTCGCCTAATTCTTGACAGAACTGCAAGGCAGTGGTTTCTCTTCTCTTGCAGCTAGTCCTTGTCTTTCCTACTGAGATTGAGAAGCTTTAAAGGTCCCGTTATTACTGTGAGTAAATATTTCTGCATTTCCCTAAGCATTTAGCAATCTATAGGACCCTTACATAAGGAAACGAAAAAATGAATAGGGAGATTGTTGCCAGAAGCAAAAGGAACTGATCTTTTGACAGTGACTTGACAACTACCAAGGACAGTGACTTCAGCTTCCACCAACATTTCTCCAGGCTATGTATTACTGTTTATGATTCATCTTTTGTAAGCAGCATATCATTGCAGTCTTTCCAAAAGGATGCCCACCGTTTGCAGCATAGATTCTGAAAAGCTGAGAGATATTCAAAAGGGAGATATTTGCTAATATGTTCTGTGAGATTGCGGTGGAACAAGCACTCTCTACCTTGTTAGTGTAAAAATTAGATTACTTTTGGAGGAGAATTGGTGATATCTGTCCAAATTTTAAATATATAACTTCTGTCCCAGGAATGCTGCTGCTCAGAATTTATGTGCAGATGCGTCAGTGCAGGATAAGGTATCTATGAGGAATTCAAGTCCCTCACTAAGGGACTGGGTAAGTCATTTATGGCGTATTATACCATCATTGAAAGAATGAGGTAGACCTATTTGTGCTAATGTGGAATGTCCACATATAAAGTGAAAAAAGCATGGATGGTTTGCTACCACTTTTAAAAAGATATTTACATAAATATGCTTTGAACATCTGAAGGACACACTAGAAATAACTAATAGTGGTTACTTCCGGGAAGGGACCTGAGGGACAGGGGATGAAGAGTGGAAAGGAGATACTCTGCTATCTTTCGAGTTGTTCTGTTATTTTGTTTTTACCAGGTACATGCATTTCCTTTTCACTGCTGATACATTTTTCAAAATGAACCAGACCAGGGAAATTGTAGAGTTGTTGAGTAGGCATGCTGTCACCTGTTGCGTGCTTCTGAAGGAGCTCTGTCTAGCCCAGCTACAAAGCCTTGCCCTATCTAGGGATGGGTGTAGAGGATGCTGGTCTAGCAACTGGATTCATGTCCTCCTTCCCCAAGGCCTAACATAGCTTTTCGCCGTTCGACTAAATAATGGACAAGTTTGCCTCTGTGCCTCAAGTCCTATTTCCCACCTATTAGTAGGGGCAAAAGATTATTGCGGGGATCAAATGTGGCCTATTAACGGTAGAAGAATGGCAAAATAAATCATGCCGAAACAGACGAGCAAAATGGAAGTTACCTGGATATGTTTGCAAACATCTGTGTTCAGAAAGGTAGTTTGTTATTTATTAAGCATTTATTTAATACCTTCCTAAAGGTCCAAGATAACACTAGGACCTTGGGACTAAAACATATGTGCAAGTACGGCACATAACAAAATTATCAGTTCATTAGTTCAACTGCAAGATAATTTGCCCTCAAGACAGAACCTCATAAACTTGAAGCAGTCAGTTGGCACAGCATCCTCTGAAGGAAACACATAACCCAAAGGCCCAGTTTTCAAAATTTCTGTTCAAGACCAACAAATTAGCTAGAAGGGAAGGGTAAAAAGGAATAGCCTCTCTTCAAATAATCAATCTACAAAATCCTCTGCCCTATACAGCAGATCCTTTAAGTTTTGGTCTCTTCTCTTCCCAGGAAATAATCACCACTCTGTTGAAAATGGGAAAGGCACCCCCTACCATGCCCAAAAGGGAAAAAAACATTCACCCAAACAACTTCTACTTGTTTTTACCATATATTCCAGGGATATGTATGGGTTTGTTTTTACATTTATACAGTTTACATTGCTTGACCCATAAATAGCACTCGTAAGATTAGTAGGGCCATAGTTTTAAAGAGTATTTACATAGCCCCACCATGCATACAGAGCCTTTTTAATATTGAAAAATCAAAAAATTTGAACTTTCCATCACTAGGCAATATAAATTTGACCATCTAAGCTTATAAACCCTGACTAAAATACAAGCAATCATTTCATCCATAAATGCTGTTTCTGGTTCCCCAACAAATCTAGCACTGCAGTGTAACAAATGTCTTGCAATTCAGGGATATAAAAATATCAGCTTTAAAATCTGAACTGTACATATGTACATTAATATTTGCACCGTTAAATTAGGAATACACTTAAGTCTATGAAATACTACATTATAAATAGCAATGTCTTTTTCAATCTGTAGCTGGAGCAAATACAATGCAATGTTTACCTGGCTAATTGAAAGGGGACAAGGTGGTCTTGTACGATGGGATGCACAGTATTGTGTGGGTCAGTGTGACTACGTGCATGCCGCACAACAAGACAGACTGATCAGGACCTGGGCCAACCTGGTGTAGACCAATGACAAACACTACCGCTTTACAAAGGTGGCGGAAGTTCTCCATTGTCTGAAATCAACACCCCCATCCAATCACCTCGGGACAGTTTCTGGAGGATTCTCTTGAGGACTGGAGACCAAAGCCGCTACATAGAACTGGAATGCACCTGACAGGCACAAGATGTCACATCAACCTGGCACCATCCAAGAAGGGCAAACTGGAGAAATCACACCTTCCAAATGTTAATCTGACACTGTAACAGCAGCAGGAGTCTCATTTACATGGGCAAAGCACTTTAAACTATTTTAGCAACTTTCCTATGGAAGAAAAAGATATGATTCCAGATGGCTAATGGCAAAGTTTAAACATGATCTCCACAGCTTACTAGGTTAAGAAATAATACAGTTTTTGCCCTTGTGTCCCTTTTTCTTCTTGGATTTAGTTGTCCTCTGACCAAACTGAGGAGTAGGGAGTGCAGAAGTCGGGCTCGAAAGGTCATCTGTATAGTAGGCATATCTCTGGGGCCGGGGTTGAGGAATTGGTTGTCCAAGAAAATACCCTTCTTCTTCTGAGTCGGAGGAGGAGGAGGTGGAGGAACACCAGGAATCATCGTCCTCACCGTAGAGTCCCAGAAACCTGGGCAGTCCCGGGTTCTGCAGCGCATAATCGGACGTGGCGTGGGCATACTGTCCGTACAGATCAGCATTCTGGATGTACGCTTGAATCTCCCGGGCACTTTTATTCTGTATAAATTTCTCGTAATTATCAGGGGTGTAAAGTCGCAGTCTGTCCTTGGGAGAGTATTTTCGTTCCGTAACAAGATTCAGAGCATTGTCAGAGCGGGACTTCCTACTTCTCCTGCGGCGATGGTGATGAGACCTGGATCCCCTCTCTTCGAAATGGTAGACCCGTCTTCGAGTCCTCTCGCTCATTGGAGGCTGCCGGATTTCGATGTTGTCATAGTTTCCGTTGTCGATGACATCATCCGAAAACTTGACCTGCTGTGGTCTGGACTGAGACTTGGATCTTCGAAGCACTGGCAGATGGACCGGTTTCTCCTCAGGCATGATTTTTTCTGTACACAACTCTGAATTTAGACTCTTTAAGGACTCCGCACTCCTGTGCAACATGGAGGAGTTTAAAGTCCCCATATTGCTCATTTTCTCACAATCCTCTGCCTCCATCTCCTCAAAGTTTTGCAGAGAATACAATGAGGGTCTCGGCTTGCTTTCTCCATCCACGGACGCCCCTAGGAGAAAAGCCGAGACAATTATTACAAATAAGCCACTTGAAGCATTTCAAAGAAAATTCTCCCAAATTTCAATATCTGACTAACACCCACAGGTAAGACTGACATGCATATATACGTAACTGAGGTGGTCAGACTTCTGTTGGTACAAGGGGCACAGCCTCTTACAAGCCCAGCTCTTTTGGAGCCAGACGATAGTTGCAGCTCCTGTCATTTGCAGCACAAATTTCAAAGCTTCATAGAAGTCTCATTAGTTTATATAGAACATGACATATAGAAGCTTCTGCCTCTTAATACATGAAAACCAGACTACTTCACCTGAACATCTCTCAAAGCAATCTTTCCCTTTGCCTCCACGGGGCCACACCGTTATGGTCCTTCTATACCTAGGTGAGAGGTCAGCACACCAGCGCCAGGACCGTATTTGGCTCACAACCTATTTGGGGATAAAGTCTCATGGGAACACAGCCACACCTATTCTCTTATGCATCATCGGCCACTGCTTTCTGCAGAGCTGAGTGGCTGCAGCAGAGACCGTGCGCTCCAACAAGTACTGTCTAGCCCTTTACCAGAAGTCGGCCGGCCCTGCACCTGGACCATCACATCCAGCCTTCCCCCTTCACCTCTACGAACTATGCTACTTTCAGATTAATCTGACTTGAAGAAAGCTTTTCTCAAAATGGATAATGCTCTTTTTTTTTTTTAAACAATGCCCAGGCAAGTTAAATGAATATTGTTCAGCCAGCAATAAGGGACTCGGGCATGGTGCAGACTACTGTCCACTGGAGACCACGTAACTTTCTACTTTCTAGAGGGAGCCTATTTCTCAGCCTGTTATTGGCAAGGAATGTTTATCCCTAACACTTTGTGTACCAAATGATGTCTGCTTTTGATACTACGTGTTAAAATACCTTCCACAGGGCCTGGCAAACAGGATATGCTGAGTGTCGTCCGACCCACATTCCTCAACTCCCCTTTGTTGTAGGCCTCATCTTTGACAAGTCAACGGAAACCAGGAATGTAGCTCCCTTCTCCCTCCTTGCCAGGGTTAGGCCTGGCAAGGGGCAGCCACCAAAGCCTTTGCTGTATTACAGTATCATAACCTTCATGAGAAGACCGAAGTCGTTAGCTTGACTATAAAATGAGCCAAAGCCTTTGCTAGCCATGGGCCAGTGATAGTTTTGTATCCAAAGACTTAATGCAAATGTGACACTCAGGAAGGTGGGTTCTAGGCTCAGTCTTGCCTTTAAAAACACATGTCAAGGGGCGCCTGGGTGGCTCAGTGGGTTAAAGCCTCTGCCTTCGGCTCAGGTCATGATCCCAGGGTCTTGGCATCAAGCCCTGCATCAGGCTCTCTGCTCTGCAGGGAGCCTGCTTCCCTTCCCCTCTCTCTGCCTACCTGTGATCTCTGTCAAATAAATAAATAAAATCTTTTAAAAAAATAAAAACACATGTCAATTTAGGCATTTAGCCTCCTGATAATTCAAGTTTCTTCATTTATAAAACTCAATAAGTAATATCCACTCTCCATAGCTCAGGATCATTGTTAAGGGTAAAATGTAGATAACTGATATGAATATGCTTTGGAAACAAAGTGAAGTTCTTTTATAATCTGGGTAAAAAAACCATTCAGCTCTTTTGAGCTATCTGTTGTCACAGGGCAATTCAGGAAAATATAAAAGATACTAGGAGCTTATAAAGGACACAGGCTGGTTTTAGAATCTTGAAATTCATATAGCACAATCCAAAGAGTACAGAATCTTTCAGACAAGATGCAGACTCCATTAACCAAATAAATCCATTTCCTCCTGTTTAAAATATGGACAATACCTATTCAAAAAGCTTATGTTAAAATGTCTACAGATGCACACACGTATGCACATGTTTGTTTTGTTAGTGTTCTGCATTTAAGGTAAACTTCCTCCTTCCCTTGGTCTGCAGTTTTAAATAACATAGTCCCTACTGCTGGACCATAGTTTGCTGAATAAATTGTTTAGTGGTTCTTTTTTCCAAATACCCATAATCCCTAGATTACATACCTGTGATATTAGATAAAGCCAAAGAATCCATAGAATCTCGAACGCTTTGCTCTGGTTTCAAGTCTGACAAACACTCCAGGGAATCTTCATACCACTGTGTTTGCTCATGGTTATAGCCTGCAGCCGCGTGGTCCAGATCTAACTCCTGGAGCCTTCTGCTGCTTGCAGGGCCTGGGTGGCTGCCGTAAGCAGAATCACCCAGTCCATCCTGTGACTGTGCCCAGTACATATCAGATTGGTATTTTTTACTTGCGAGGCTCTGGTTATTTTGCTTTAACTCGGTCTTGGTTTTAACTATGTTATCAGATATCCAATGCTCGCTGGCTCGAATATCTATCTCATTGGGCTGCTGCTGAAAGAGACTTTTATCACCAAACTTGAGGAGGAGCTGCGTCATGTAATCTTCATGCTCAGCCCATTCTTCAGGGTCTTCTGGGGTTTCATGGTCCACTCTACCTTTCCAGAATTCTTCATTGACAAAACTTGCTCCCTGCCTGGAGAGACTCAGGTCATCCAACTTCCGAGAAAGGGTGTCCTCCGCATTGCCTGACAGGCCAGGAAACTTGTAGTTCAGAGCGGGGGACAAGAGAAGGGACTGTCTACACTGATCGGCTGACCGACTGCTTTTGCCCATCCGGACACTTCTTCTGGAGTCTCTAGACCGAGCGGACTGAAACGCAGAGTCAGAAGAATCAGAGGCGTGGACATCTTCACCAAGGCTGCATGTTTTCGAGCAGTAAATCTGGCCTTGTTTGGGAAGGAAGGGACATCCCAACAAAGAAGCTTTGCACTGGGCGCAAGAGAAGCAAGCTTCTGTGGCGTGCCAGTGCTGCCCGTCATAGGTCATCTGGGCGTGGTCCACCCCTGTTTTGGGAAGGGACAGAGGAGGAGATTACAGTGTGATCTCTAGTTAGAGGAGAAAGGAATGGGCAGGACTGTTTGTATGAGGGAACTCGAAGGGGGATGGGAATGTTCTGTATCTGAAAGGGTTGTGGCACAGTTAATTCTTACTATGTGCAAATTGCTTATTTTTGAATTGCCTATTTGCTAAGATTTATTTGTAACACCGAAATCAACACTTGCAGGGCTTTCAAGGAATTTGTAGGCACATGCAGAACGACAAAAAATTGGAGCCAGCTGAGAAGCATGTTCTCAGCTAGGTCAAAGCAACGTCTTGTCTTTTGTCTCAGCTCTTTAAACAACTGACATAGCCTGGGTCTGTTTTCTCTTTCTTCTAGTTTCTATTATCGTGTTTTCTTCACATGTTTCTGCTTTTTGTTAATTCTCCTGTTGAAAATGGCCCCCAGGCATAGTGCTGGATAGTGTTCCTAAGCCCAAGAAAGCTGGGCTGTGTCTTCCAGAGAATATGTGTGTCCTAGAGAAGCTTCATTCAGGCATGAGCTACGGTGCTACTGGCTGGGAAGTCAGTTTGAATGAATCAACGTATATTAAATAAGATGCCTTCAAACAAAAACATACATTAAAAACAAGATTATATATTGATCAGCTGATGAAAATGTGACCAGAGGCTTGTAGGAACCCAACCCTGTATTTCTCCCAGGAACAATGGTTCTGTACTCAATAATTCAGGCAACTTTATAGAACACAACTATTACAAATACTGAGAACTGACTATATATCCATTTGTCAAAATGCAACAAACCAAAAGAGCTATTACGATCTGTACATTTCACTGTATATAAGTTATAGTAAAAAAAAAAAAAAAAAAAAAAAAAAAGGACTAGCCATTTGCAGACAGACTGCTGGGCATGTGACCGGGCAGGTAGGCTGGCTATGCACTCACCGATATGCTCCCCACAGGCCTCACAGTACTCCGCATACAGAGACTCGAAGCAGCCGCAGCAGAACGGGCGTCCGTCCTTCATTATGTACCTCTGTCCTCCCAGGACGGTCTCGCACTCAAGGCAGCAGAAGTGTTTCATGTGCCAGTGGCGACCCTCGGCTTCTGTGCACTCATCAGCAAAAATTATCTTTAAAAAGAAACAGGAAGGAAGAAAACCTTATTAGCAAGCTATTCTAACTGTTATGTTTTCTGGGCAACTGACAGACGACAGCTCTTCAAAAAGTCACTTAGCTAACCGTGTTTCTTACAGCTTCAAGCATAAATCTAACTCAATTTAGATACAAAGCAAGAGCAGAAATTAAAAATGATGAAAAAGAGAAACTTAGTGACTGCTTAAACTAACAAACATTGATTTCTACACTAGGTAGAATTCATTTGGTCATATTTTTGCCCTCCAATCACACTTCGATGGCATAATCTTGCAAAGAATATGTTAGCATTGAAATAATTTAGTGTTCTGTATTTTAATAGAAAACTCATTTAAAAAGTCTGTAGAATCACCAGTTACAGCTATCCAGATGCTGCATTATGTGAACAGCACTTGTAGATAATGCTTCATTCGACCTGATGGTCATCTCCAGATTAGAGACTATTTTCTTTAATTTTGGTTTCAAAAAAATTGAAGATTTGAGAGAGTGAGAGAGAGCACAAGCATGGGGTGGGGGGTCGGGGGTCAGGTGGGAGAGTCTTAAGCAAACTCCACAGGGACCCGATGTAGGGATTGATCTCATGACCCTGACCACCATGACCTGAGCTGAAACCAAAAGTCAGATGCTTAACTGAGCCACCCAGGTGCCCCTCAAAAACATTTCAGATAGCACAGTACTAAAAAAAAAAAAAAAAAAAAAACTTAAAAAAATAAATGTATAAAAGTAAACACTAAAAGTTTACAGTCACTGATTAAAGGAGACTGAGGAGAGAATGCAATGAGGTACCTAAGATTGGATCTTGGGCTAGAAAAGAGACATTAGCAGAGAAACTGGAAATCTAAAGTCTGAAGTGTAGTTAATGGTATTAGACCAATGTTAATTTCTTAGTTTTGATGCATACATCATCATGTTAACAGTAGGGAAAGCTGAAGGGAGGGTCTACAGAACTCTCTGTCATCTCTCCAACTCTTCCATAAATCTAAAATTACTTTAAAATAAAAAGCTTAAAAACAAAATTCCTTTCACACCACCACCCCTTTCTACATGCCAGGGGTAACCACTGTTAAGTCAGTGTATGTCTTTCCATACTATTTCTGTGTGTATACAGATATGTACAGAATCTATTTCTCCATTTAACAAAAAGAAGATTATCTACCACACACTCTACTTGCAACTTATTTTTCTCCTCTCACAATCCATCAAGGACATCCTACTTATCAATGCTCAAAGACACCCGCTGCCTTCTCTTTATTAGCTACATATTATTCCATTATATGAATACATAAGGTTATCTTAAAAATAAACAGCAAAAGCAGGACATATTTTGCTTAGATGTGAACAGTGGAATGTTGGCTTACTAGAAGCTCGTTTTTTCCAGTGTTAAGGGATAAACTTTTTTTTTTTTTTTACCTCATCACATGCTGAACACCGTGGTTTGAGCAGTTCAGCATGGTGCCTGCCACAGTGAATTTTTCCATCCTGGTAAAAATAGATGAGGTCGACCAGCAGCTCGTTACAGGTGAAGCAGACAAAACAGGAAGGGTGCCAGCACACTCCAGGGCCCGCGCGAGAGGCAAACACTGCAATTTCACCTCCGTTTATCTTCAACCCACACTAAAAACAAAAGGAGTTGGAATTGGGATGATCCTTCTTTGATGACTGGATTCTCAGCCTTTCCCACTTGACACTAAATCCCATTTTGTCAAGAAAGCTTTTATTTTTGCCCCCTCCTGTTGGTGATTAAATAGCTCTTTAATGCTGGATTATTTCTGATTCTCAGCTGGAACGAACATGCCTCAGATACATCTGCCACACTAGACTGTTTCGAGGAATGTTTTCACCCAACTTCCATTAAGTCGTTTTTCTGAGCCAGCCTCTCACAGGATACATTCCCTGCTCTGAGCCAGTGCCCATCTGAAGGTCTTCATTAGGCTTCTGTAGTTCTGAACGCTAGGTGTGCCCCTGTACCTCCCTCCATGCGGGGATCCTAGGAAGGCAGGATGTCACCTGATGTTTACGTAAGGCCAGAGAGACTCCCCCCGTCACGTATACACAGCAGCGTAGAATTATAAACATGAACATCCACTTAATAAAAAGCTAGGCTGCCTTTTATTTTGGGGAGGCTTTGGGGGCCCATGCCTGTGCTAGCCCTGTCACCTACCCCCAAGCTCACTCTGTCCACATCACTCCCACGCACGCCTCATCCCAGGAGGGCTACCTGCTCACACACGGCATGCATCACTGCTCTGGACAAAAGCTTGATCGTTCCTCTTCCAAGTGCTTCTTTCTTCCGTTGAGCGCTGAACACCTGCAGTTCTTTCTTCTCCTCCTCGCTCAGAGACTGGCAATACCGCACCTTCGGAGACAGGAAAACAAGCCCCACACTGGAGCGCACGGTCCCCCTCGCCAATTCATTTCCAGAGTTCGAGTTTCAGGAAAAAGCAAGTTGAACTGCCGTGTCCCGTGAATCCCCGATTTAAAAATGGTACCATACCCTTACAAGGACACCCAATCTTGCTGCTCTCTAGCAAAAGGGGAAGTACAATTTGAAGGAACTAGCTTTTAAAAAAACAGGCAATGTTTAAATTTTTATCAGAGACACTTAAGAAAAAAAAAAAAAAAGTAAGACATTAACCTTTCTACAAAAGTTTTAAACTTATTACTTGCCACACACACTCCACATTCTACAGGAGCCCAACTGCAGGCCTGGACTATCAGAAAGCCAGGACTCTGGATGAAAGGGCAGGGAAATCCCAAGAATTTGTAGGCTCCTGATAAGTGGTGGGTGGCGGCAAACACTATAAAAACCAACTTGTTGTTAAGTTTATTGCACTGACACTCTTTTCTCTCTTAAAGAATGGAAAGCTGGAGTGAAGGAGGAGTCAAGATGGCGGAGAAGAATGGAAAGCTGTAGCCTGAGGCCAAATTTTAACTGAAGAAAGGCCAAAGAGCCCTAGCCAATGAGGACATAGAGTTTATGAGAGGCATCTCAATGTTTAGGGTGTATTTTTTTTTTTTTTTTTAATTAGCCTTCTTCCTGTCATTTTACCTCATTATCATGTGGTGGCAACTGATACAAAAGCTGTTTAATTCGATGTTTCTCTCCAGGACTGTTAACATAAGGAACCTTTTCCTCTGGTAAACACGCAAAATAGAGCTGGATCTGAGGAAGAGATGGAAAGAAAGACATCAGCATACAGGAAGGGAACATCTTAGTTTATATTCCATCTTTAAAAGTTACCTTTCCCTTCAGCTACAGGGCTTGGCCTCTTATAGCTAATGAGAAGACCAGCTGAGCCAACGCAGCAGAGCTGTAAGCCTTCGAACTGCCAGCCCCCAGCTGCTAAATTGCTCTTCAGGAATGTAATTTGTAGTGACAATTAGGAGCATCATAAATGATGCACCATAAAATGTGCACAGTTAATGCTACTATTCCTCAGCCAGTCTCCCAAGGGTCAGCCAAGAAACAGTGCAGGGGAATGCCGCCGATGACCACACAGGCTGTGTGACACTGTCCCCAACCCAGCCACTCCACAAGCACGCTGCATCTGCTCTCTGAATGTTACGCGTTACAAAGACAAAAAGCTGGCTTGTTAAACTTTGTCAACTCTCCCTTATCAGGTTCTCCCAAGCATCAGCTTTCTTTGCTTCCCTGGGTGTTATTTTCTAAATACCTGAAGTCCATTTCCCTACGGAAACTGGAGGGGAGCCACACTGAGCTGTACTTGGGTCACTCTGAGAGGAGGACTCAATTTTTGTTTGGGGTTTTTATTTTCTGTTGTATTTAAGGAATTAAGTATTAATTCCTTAAGGGATATTAAGGAATATCCCTTCGCTGAGTAGCGCAGAGTATACTGCAGCACTGAGAAAGAATGAAAGCTAGCTGAGGGAAAAGGGAAGAGGAGATCGGGGAATCGGGGGCCTGTCCACCTCAGGATCTTAGTATCACACAAAACCTCCCCGACCCAAAGCTGGAAGAGGGGGTTTTCTCCTAGTGAGCAGTTTGCCAAAATATGGCTTTCCTAACCCGGGGGCCAGCCCGCTGCCCTCTCTCCCCATTGCATCGGCCACAGAAGCCTTTCCAGCTAGAAGGACCCACGGAGCAGCAGCTACATCGGCACGGGGCAGGCCCAGCGTGAATCAGGAGCCCCTATTCTCAGAAGAGTTCCTCACCATAAGTCAGGAGCAACCACACACCCAACCTGCACCTGTTACTTCAAAACTATGGCTTCACCCTTATAAGAGTATCTGTCACCATCAGTGCTTAATAAGCTCATCATTATAAGGCTATTGGGGGGGGGGAAGAAAAATATGCATACACTTAAAAAAATGTGTCACCACAGTGTGAAGTGGCGAGGGGAGGGGGCAGCTAATTTTGGGCATTGTCTGTATTGTTATTTTATGTGTCAGGTTATCAAAGATCCAATGTCTAAGCAGTAATACTTCAGATGGTTTCTTACAGCTATTTCTTCTGTTCCAAAGCAAAAGCGTTGCTGAGAACATGGAAATGTTCCTCTTTCATTACCTTTCTGTTGCTACTATTTTTTCAAAGGTTAAGTTCCTCTCACTCTCCGAATACACATGTCAGACAGCCACATAACAAATGCATGACCAGAGCTCTGGATGTCATTCATGAGCAAAAATAGCATAACTGGAGGGCTTCTGGATTCAGGAGTCCAAAGGACTGAAAACTTTCATCAAGAAATTAAGGATGATGGGGCGCCTGGGTGGCTCAGGGGGTTAAGGCCTCTGACTTCGGCTTGGGTCACGATCCCAGGGTTCTGGGATTGAGCCCCGCATCGGGCTCTCTGCTCAGCGGGGAGCCTGCTTCCTCCTCTCTCTCTCCCTGCCTCTCTGCCTACCTGTGATCTCTGTCTGTCAAATAAATAAATAAAATCTTAAAAAAAAAAAAGAAATTAAGGATGACCTTAAAAGGCAAAAATTTATACTATCCAAAGAGTAAGTAAGGACTGAGAAGGGTAGGGTGTCAGTGTGGTAGTAATGGTATATATATATATGTATATATATATATATATATATATATTTTTTTTAAAAGCAATTCTTAAAAGTCTTATATCCCCTTGGAAAACAGAACACACAGGATGAGCAGTTCCCACCTGCTCTGGTCTGAGGCCTGGGGGCACCCAGGCATACTCCTCCAACGCGCAGCCAGAGTCATCGTCCGACGTGGAGCTCCTCTGACACCCAAAGGCGAGTTTGCTCATTTTGGGCTCCATCTCCAAAGGCATAAGAATCAAGTGAAGAGGCCGGTTTCTCAGTCACAGGACATCAAACAATGGCTGCTGTGGACACACAAGAAAAAACAAATTAAAACCCAAAGGCACTATTCTTACCCTCCAAGAACTTTTACTGAATGTTGTTTAAACACAGCTGGGCCTAGAGAAAGTAACCGATTACTGGTGTCATCACCCTCACAACTCTCAGGCCCACGGAACCTTAAAATCTAGGGCCACAATTTAAGGGGCACCTGGGTGGCTCAGTAATTAAGCTTCTGCCTTCGGCTCAGGCCATGATCTCAGGGCCCTGGGATCGAGTCCTGCATGGGGCTCTCTGCTCAGCAGGGAGCCTGCTTACCCCCTCTCTTTGTCTGCCTCTCTGCCTACTTGTGATCTCTGTCTGTCAAATAAATAAATAAATAATCTTAAAAAAAAAAAAAAATCTAGGGCCACAATTTGGAATCAGCCCCCTTCACGACTCAGCATTTCAGAAAATGCTCCCCAAACTAGCGTAGTTCCAGTTGCCTTTAAAAAATGCTCCTCTAACACACTATTCATTAGAAAGGTTCTCAAGAAATCGGCTTTGCTGACTGTCTAACTTTCCCACAAATGAAATCCTTGTGAAGTCCTAGGAGTCAAAGAAAGAAGTGTGAGGGCCTGCACCTCCCCCTGCCTCACCCGCGCTGTGGGCCATGAAAAATGGCTCCAGAGAACGCCACCCCACTTGCCAGGTTTCTAGTCAGTGTTCTCAAGAGGCACCACTCCGTGTGCAGAATGGGTCCACGGGGGCAGACCGCTTGGGTTTCCGGGTTCTGATCAAGTTTCAAGAGACAGCAAAATGAGTTTACTCAATGAGTGGAAAGAGCAGTTAAATCCTTCTATAGTACGTTCAATCCAAAGCCTTCACTATCAATGGGCTAGAGTCAGCCAAATAGTTCATTAATGAGTTCCTTCAACAGAAGTACTGAATCCAAGCACAAGGCAAAAATAAAATCCAGTGAGGTGCCCATTAGTGTTGAACTGCATTACTACCAGGCACTCACTGAAAAGTTACACTGTACTTACTATGTGTGTGACATGCTAGCAGCCAGCTCGTGGGCAATGTAAATCTAGTTCTGGAGGAACAGTCTTCCTCAGAGGGAAGGGCTGTAAAAGGTGTCAACACAATTGTCCCTGCCCGAGAGCCCAGGAACTGTGTTAGCAGCACTGAAGTTCCTTGTTAAGTGTCTTCTGATTCTTAACATCCTCCCTCATCCCAAGGCACCAAGGAAAAAAAGACACAAGACTTTCAGAATCAGCTTTCAGAACGCAACTTTATACCTGCTCCTTTCCCCTCACGAGAAAAAGTATACATGATTAGTTTGACCCCGGTTTGAAGAAAACAAGGCTGCAGGAAGTGCAGTGACTTGCCCAAGGTCACACAGCTAAAAGCCAGAGTGCAGTCTAACTCCTCAGACTTCCAAAAAAGTTGTTCTGCCTTAAAAAATTCTCTCGCCTGCCGAAACAAGTAGGAAAGGCAGTGAAGCCTGAGACCAAGCCCTTTTTCATCTACTATGTCAAACGCAACTCTACTTACAGTACCAGAATGTGTTACCTATCACAACCTGATTATTAAAACATATGGTTCCCCTTTTATAAGTTAAAGGATGTAAGAAATTAAACTTGTAATAGTCAACAAATGGAAGGCCAGACACCCAATGCCCACAATCTTTAGTAGAAGAAGGAGCGATGTCACACGGTCGTTAGATATGATTCCAACTAAAGATTTAACTCCTTCATGCTGAACAAAAAGTAAAGATGACCTCATTGCCTCCACTATCACTGGGAGGTTATGACCTTTTAAATAAGTCGTCATTTCACACAGGTGCAATTCATTCCCATCTTGACTTAAGAAAGGCTCTCTAAACTAAGGCACATTCCTTAGTCCTCAGTAAAAAGGGATGTGTTAATGAAAGTCAGAAAATTTCTTGGATCTAGTCTTTCCCTTTTGTTTTAGAAAAAGCAACTCCCACATGTCAAGAGAAGAGAACTAGAGTTTAAGAACTTAATTAGTAACCCAAAAACCCCACCAGGAGAGAAGGAGGGCCGGACTTCAATGTAATTTTAACCTGAATCTTGAAATATGTTCATTTGGTCCTTGCCAAACCTGGCTAAGGAAGGAGACACTACAGTACCTGCTCTGCAGAAACTTACGAAGAACATAGATTTTAAGATTTTTTATTTATTTTTTTATTTATTTGACAGACTGAGATCACAAGTAAGAAGAGAGAGAGAGAGAAGAGGCTCCCTGCTGAGCAGAGAGCCCGACGCGAGGCTCGATCCCAGGACCCTGAGATCATGACCTGAGCCGAAGGCAGAGGCCTTAACCCACTGAGCTACCCAGGTGCCCCACGAAGAGCATAGATTTTAAATAGAACCTAAAAATTAAATGTCACCATATTATAAAACAAGAAAAAACACAAATTAATACAAATCATGGATTTTCCAAACTAGCACAAAGATGCAGATTACCAAAGATCTGAATCCCTTTTACAGCTGTATTCCTTGATTAGCCTTTTGCAAAAAAAAAAAAGTACAATTACTCTCCTAATTAAGGTAAATCAACATGAGCACTAGATGACACAGTCTACCTCCTCCCAATCACCTAGAGGTGCTGGCCACGCCTCGAGCCTGCCCTCCCCATATTCATCCCAGCCTCTCCACAGTCTACACGGAGAACTGCTGTCCACTAACAACATGAAGGGTCCAACTGGAGGAACATGAGAGACGAAGTCCTTGTTATCCCAGACAAGGTTTCTGGTTTCATCTGTTGGTGGTCTGACAGCTACCTTACTCCTCTGTGCCGGCCTGGCACGATTTGTGTTCTGATGTTTAATCCCCATATCAAGCAGCCCGAAGAGGGTGTATCTCGATTCATAGAGAGGGGAAACTGAGCCCACAACGATCTGCCACAGGACAACTGTCTGAAGGTCAGTTACCCATCGCTGCCTCCTAGAGGTGGATCCCGATAGGACAAGTTCCCTTTTTTGCCACCATCTTAGCCGTGCGCCTGAGCCACAGCCGTGACACAGGACGGACCGTGGGGGGACAGGCCGCATGGCCCAGCGCAGGCAAAGTGAGCACACAGGCAAGAAGGATTATAAAAATTCAACGGCCGCATGAGCTGTTGATTCAGAAACTGTTCTCCGGAGAAGGCCTCTGTTTGCTTTGTATCAGGAGACAGTAACTTAAAATGACAAAACATTCCATTCATTTGCAAGGTCTCAGAGAGGAAAAAAAAAAAATTAGAAAAAGAAAAGTGACACAGCATGACCTTCACTCAACCAGGCTGTAGTGAGAGACACTACAATGCCACTAGCTACTTCTTTACTTGAGAACACACAAGTTTGAATACGGCTTTTTCTTTTCTGTTTAAAAATTACCTGTCCAGAGACCCTCAGATTCTTGAGTAATTATCATCATCTTGTACTGCGTCATAGGAAAGCAGGTGACTGCTGAGCATGGTTCCTGCATTTTCTAAAATGTTAAAGTAATAAAAATGATAAACTTGCCCCCACCGCTAACTCTTACTCTAGGCATGTACACTACTGTAGGGTATGTGCTTTGACAACACGACGAGAGGGGAACCTGGACATGACTTATGCTCTGGGTCATGATTAGGGGCTTCCTGGTGACATGTGAATGCGGTATGTCTCATCTGCCAAAATTCCACCTATTAGACCAAACACGAAACCAGGAATTGGATCTAATAGAGAAACATCATTAATTTCATTTCTAGGCCTTGTCATTTTAGGTTGGTCATGTGATGTAAAGACACAAATCAGATATACAAATGAACTGGATTATAATGGGAATAGAGCTGCTCAAAGCTGGGATTATGACAGAGAAACTTTCTCAAGATTTGTTTTTTTTTGCAGACCCACACTTAGATGCACAAGAGTGGCCCTGTCCTGTGCCCCGTCTTTTATTAATTTTGTATTTTATTTTTGCAAATTTGTATTTTGATGTAATTTCAAATTTCAGAAAAGGTGGAAGAGTAAGGGACTCCTATGTAGCTTTCACCCAGACTCATCAATTGTTTACATTTTGCTTCATTCCTTTTATCATCTTCCTCCTCCTCATGATCACAAACACTACACATGATTTTATGGGAACCATTTGGGAGTGTATATTTTTATATTCTCTTACCTAACCTAGCTAAACTAAACATGGTATTTTAAAAATATTTATTTAAAAAAAAACCAAAAAACAAAAAACTGTGGGCAAGACACCATGTTAGATGCTCTAAATAAATAGAATAAAAAGCCAAAATAGCTTAGTATTCTGTGGTTATTGCGAGGCAGGTTTACTTCCTGGTCTTGAAATGCTGTAATTTAACTGAATGAACTTAATCATATGTGAATGACAATTATGTAAGAACCAATTCTGTGCTAGGTTTGCCCCTCCTAGGGAAATGAATCAGTAGAGGCCCCACCTCGCCAATGTCTCTTTGTAATTCTGGATGTTAAGAAGTCTCATCATGCAGGGAAAAAAGTAAAACAGTTTTCAGGAATGGGTCTGTTCAGGTTTCAGAGTCTGAGCCTTAAGGAAACGTGCAGAGGAAGCGGCACCTTTAAGAGCTACCAGCACAGTCAAAGATGTCCTCGAGGTCAGCGCAGCACGCAGGAATCTGAACCAAATCAGAGCAGACACAATTTGAAGAGAAGACTAAAAGCCAGTTAGAAGAATCTAGGAGAGAAATGAATGGCAGAAGAAAAGAGCATGGACACAAGGGAGGGGAGAAAGAAGCCTGAGATTGGGCAGAGAGAAATGAGATACTTTTTTCTTAGAAAGACAAGGATTATCCTGGGGGTGCTCCGCGCCGCCAAACAGACGGTGGGAGAGTTTCATTTCCCTCCTTTATCCCTTTCCTCTCTCTTCCCTTCAAAACAGTTAAACAGCTACTTCTCACCATGTAAAAAGACTCAAAGACAAACCCCTCGCAGGTGTAGGACTTCTCAATCATCATATAATTGTCAAGAGAACATCTGACCCAAGGGCTAGAGCAATACTTAGGGAATAGGATCTGGGGCTTCAGCATTCAGTAAACTCAGCCTTGAAGCCTTCAGACCTCTCCCAAGTCAGCGATCATGAGGTCTTATCTTATGGCAACTATTTTTCTTTCAAAGACAGTGTAAGTATGGGAAAGGGGTGTTTTTGCTTGTTTTTTTTTTTTTTTTTTTTTTTTTAAGATTTTTTATTTATTTAACAGAGAGAGAGAGAGATCACAAGCAGGCAGAGAGACAGACAGAGAGAGAGGGGGAAGCAGACTCCTTGCTGAGCAGAGAGCCGGATGCGGGACTCGATCCCAAGACCCTGAGATCATGACCTAAGCGGAAGGCAGAGGCTTAATCCACTGAGCCACCCAGGTGCCCCAGTATGGGAAAGTTTTGAAGAAAGGAACGGCATGAATATAAAGAATTAGTTAGTATCGACATGTGTCAGTTGGCATTATTACTTCCACTGTTAATTAGTGGGAACATTTTCTTGAAGCTGATCGGCAACATCCAGAATAAGAACAACTTAATAACAAAACAAGGTTGACATGTGAATTTCATCTTCTTTTTGAGGTCAGGAGGTTGTCTAACCTTTTGAAGGGCAAACAATTTTGACAAACTATTAGCCTCCATTCCCAGATCTCTTAGAATCAGCTTCTAACAAGTCCCTCCATAAAATCTCCAGTACCAGCTTGTGTGCATGTGTGTGAGCCCACACCCACCCAGAGACACACCTGGTGCGTAAGGGTCTACACACCGGGGTATTTCTAGGTGTCTTAGGCAGAGCAACAATTGTGAGAACCCAATATATGACTGGCTGTAAGCTGACCCTTGTCAACTTGTCAGAACATGGCCTTATTTATCCAACACCGTGATGTAAGGAGGGGTTCCTCATGAAATTTACTTCCAGATTAATTTATTCCATTTATTCATTCATCCCCATAGTTAAAGGCCATTACTGAGTGATTCCAGGAAATACCAAAAAGAGGCAACTGAATTTATTCAATTACACACTAGAACTTAAAAAAAAAAAAAATGTATCCATGATGACAAGAGTATTTCCAAATTCTGTTATACAATTCCTTGCTTTCTTGAGTGGTGCTATGTGTGTACTGTATGTGATTTAGCCTTTGGCTGCTAATTTGCTTTCATTCTTAGTAGAAAGTGAACAGTAGAAAGAACACAGGCTTCAGGAATCTAATCCAGCCATCCAGCTGGGTGTGACCTGGGAACCGAATTCCTCCCTAGAAAGTAAGGTTAGAGCTCTCTTTCAATGCAAAGCTTATGTCTGGAATCACATGGCCCCACACTCATGGATTTAAGATGGCTGACAAACTTTTTATGTTTTTCCCTCCCTACTGTCATGATTGATTTTTTAATTCCTGCTGCTTATTAAGTAAGTAGCCTTTTCTCTTTGCCCACAACCAGCAACCTCCAAATCTTTTGTTTTATGTTCTGCAAATTAGGCAACTACAATTTGAAAAAATTAGTTTAAAAGTATACAGAGTATACAGAATCGCTTCTCGGCCTTTTGGCTAAGATCAAGGGTAAAAGTATATAGAATCATTATACTATGAACAAAGGCTTACACATTCCTTCTGTGAGTACAGTAATCACTGGTTAAATAAGATAATGTACAATGTGTGAAGGTATTTTGCTAATTAAAAGCAGCTTTATTATTTTGCTATGCTATTCTGGTCACTTAAGAATCACTTACTTTCTGCTGTGCTATAGGCTGCATCCAGGACAGCTAAGGATTACTATTTTGACTGACCTTGCCGTATACCTTGCCATAAATGGTATTTTTACTTTACTATTTTTCCCTACAAAGCTTAGTAAGTCAGCACAGTATATGAAGGTCCAGAGGCAGAGAAGAGTCAAGAGTTTCGCTGGAAGACAGAAGCAACAAGAGAAGGCAACAGGAGCACCGAATGCCATTGTCAAGAATTAGACACATCAGGCAGGAGACTTTGTGCTTAACTCTCATAAGGTGACAGGAAGAGACAAAGGGCATGTGAACAGAGTGCCACCGATGGTCTCAAAGAGAATTAATACAACAGGGATGGTCAGGAAATAGAACAAGAACCTAGGAGGGCCCTTTTAGTCCACTGCTACTAAGAGAGCCTAAACATGGTGGCTTGGGGAGATGAAGTAAAAGGAACCAATAGGAAAGGGGGAAACTGGGTCAAAGACAGTCTTGAGTCTTCTGTGACTGAAAGACGATGCACTAAAATGGAAATACGACATAGGCAAGTCAGAGGGGAATAAGGATTAAAGGGGGTTGAGGAGAAGGAGTTCAATCAGATACATAACGGACATTTAACTATACATCAGTTCTGGTCTGGTTCCCATTATTAATCATTTTCTTGGACAAAGTCACCAAGCCAAATTAAAATCATGCAAATAGAAAACAGAATAATTTTCAGTGCCTGCCATTGAACATGAAGTCCAAGGTCATACCCCTAATTACAAATACTTTCTCCAAATCCACTCTAGTTCCTACGCGAAGATTACCGTGGCATTGCAGGATCCCTATGAAAAGGTACTTCTTGTGTGAACCTGCCCAGGGAAGTCAGAAATCCTTTGATCACCAAAACCCAGGAGAGATACCGATTTGTGAAGTCAGTTGGGCTAACATTCTCTAGGGGTCCCCTGCTGCTAAGCGTCATTCTGTGGGCCACAAACTGCTTAACAACTTCTTTGTTAAACTGCTTGTTAACAAGGCCTTAGCACACAGAAGATGCAGATCACACATACCCATTCAAGAGCTACTCTAACTCTGTCAGGCTAAATATGCAGGTGAATTAAATTTAACCACAGACTAACTTGGCAATACAAAAACCTGTAACACTTCTATTCTTCACAACACACAACACATACAACCCTATGGATATAGGCTTTTTTTTTTTTTTTTGTAAGCCAGAGACCTGTAATCACCATAGGTATCAAAACTATGATAACCAAGGTTTGGATTTCATAGTAGAGACCCTGAACTCTTATCTCTTTAAAGCTTTCTCACACACAAAGAGCACTCAGAGCTTCCAGTCTGCTAAAGACAAAAGTTCAGAGCCCAATTCAGTTTTATTTATATTGAAATGAACTGCAGAGATAACTGCAAAATAAAAACATAATAAAGGTATCCAAAGACATTGCCTAATGAAAGATTCTTTTGCTAAAAGTACTTCATACCAGCAATTAGTGGCATTAGGCCATGTGCCCCTTGGCATTTTCTGTATTTTCCAGGTAAACCTCCGTCCAACTTGTACATTTTCCAACAGCTGAGTGGCCTGTCATGTACCATCCAATTGCCAAGAAGCTATCGAAGCTATCCATTTTTCCAAGAGGAAATGTGCAACTCTGCGGGGTTTCAAAGCATTCTAATTTCATGCACAAATACATTCCACGACAGTAAGACAGACTGCTTAACAAAAGGAGGAAACATGATGACAAAGCATGGTCCTCTGCCAGAGCGACGCTTTTGGGGTCAGTTTTTTTGGCTGTAAACCGGCCTATACAGACAAAATCCAAACGCACGCTGGGGTGTGCGGCGGACCACGCAAGGCACTGCGCTAACGAACCAGTTATTTTCCATAACGGGGGACGCAGATATTTTCGCAAATCGTGTTCCAGTCAGGCTCCTATTGATTTTCTGAATTTCTATTTTCCACGGCGGCCCAAGGAAACGGCAGCCAGACTTGACTCCAATGTACACACAGACTCGGGTTTCACCCCGTCACCTGTTGGCTCCTGAACAACACCCCTCTTTGTGAAACTTACAGCACTCATTTGAAACAAGTTTCCAGAGAAAACACTTCAAGAAAGTGTTTGAGAAGTCACGAGACTCGAGTTGTAAAAACAAATTCCACACATAGCCTGGTTTATACTGACACAGATTAATGGGAAATCCCGAGCTTTTTAAGAAGGGGTCGGAGGGGAGCCGGAGGGAAAGGATGCCACCCTTCTCGGGGAAAACGCGGCCGGCTAATTCTAGACAGGGCTGCGAGGGACGGCTGTCGGGGTTCCGCTGGGTCAACGCAGGCCCGCCGGCAGGAGAGAGACCCCCCCCCCCTTAGAGCAGCCGTCGGCGCCCTGCAAAGCCCGACCCTCCGCTCGGGCCGCAAGGGGGCGCCCCGGGCCGCGGGAGGGACCGGACCCCCGGCCCATTTCTAGACTGCCCCCCGCCGCCCCCTTCCGCACCCAGAAGCCGCGCCCCAGACCCAGCGGCTGGGAGCGAGTCCTTCCTGGGCGCCGACGCGAGACGCGCAGAGCACCGCTCCTCCCTTCCCCTGGGGGACAGTACAGTCGCCCGTGAGTCCCCTCACCCACCTCCAGGGGAAAGCCTCGCGCCGCCTCTGCGCAGCGCCCCCTCGGAGGAAGAGCACTCGCCCCGCGGCTGGACGGAGCTACTGAACGGCCGCCGTCTCCTCGTCTCCCCCAACTTCCGACGAGAACCCCCTCCCCGCGGGCGCTCGGGGGGCACCCCCGCAGCCCTCGGCGTTCAGTCGCCGTCGCCCCGCTGCCATCAAGCCCCCGGGGCAGACAGCGGCTCCCCACCTGCGGCTGCGGGGCCGAGCGCGGCCTGCAGCCCCTCCTGGCGCCCGCCGCGGTCCGCGAATTCGCGGAACCGCTCCGCGTACTCCGGCGCGAGGTGGTTCCCGAAGGAGAAGAGGACTGGGTGCCCCCCGGGTCACCCTCACCCCCCGTTTCCGGAGACCCTAGCAGGGCGGGGACGGAGGCACGGAGGCGCGGGGGCGGCGAGCGCAGGGCCCCTGGTAAACCGTGCCGGGACGTGCCCCTCACCCCGGTGGGGGCTCAGCGCCTGCCCCGCCCAATGGGTGGGTGGGTGGGGGTCGCTGCCGGCAGCCCCCGCTCGGCCGTGATGCACCCCCCACTCCACGCACACACATCCGCAACCCCCTTCAAACCCCTTTCGGTGCAACGCGGCGGTCCTCACCCGCTGCAGCCCCCTAACCAGCCGTGGGGGGCCCGGCAAAAGGTCCTTCAGCTCCCCGGAGACCCTCCGTCCCCGCCGGCGTCGCCGACTCGGCTCCCCCGTGTGTGAGTCGCCTCGTCCAGGCCACCGCATCCCCCGCACCCCAGCGCTGCGTTTCTCCAGAACCATCCACCGGGGAGAGAATAATCGCCGCGTCCGCTCTGCGCCCGGGGCCGGCGCTCTTCAAAAAGTAACCAGAGCCCGCATTTTAAAAAGTAACCATTTCGCTTCCTGCGGCTCCTACCCTCCTAGGAGCGCGTCCCGCCGGCCGCCCGGCTCGCAGTCCCAGCCCCGCGGGGCACCCGGCTCCTGTCCGCAGGAGGCGCCTGCCCAGCCTGATCTCGCGGCCGCCCGCTTTCCAGGAACTGTCACTGCTGACCGTGCCCCTGGCAGGTCTCCACGAGGTCCTGCGCGCACACGATTCCTCGAAAAGTTACCCACCCACTTGGCCAGCCTCGCGGCTGGCGCACCTTACCTCCGTCCGCCCGCTCCATTCCCAGGAGCCCTAGTGAGAGGAGCGGCTGAGATGCAAATACCCCAGGACGCTTATGTAAACTTCCCCCTCCCGCAGGTGCACGCGCGGGCCACAAAACGCTGGGAGAATTATGCAAGGCCACCTCTTAAAGAAATCATCTCCACTCAGCCCCATAAACATGATGTCAGCAAATGGCACGTTTAACCAAGTTCTCACTTGGAAGGGCTCATTAACATATGAATTCTCCTCTTAGGGCTTTTGCATTTCGCAGTGATTCCTACTGCTTAGAGCAGGAGGTTTATTTTTATCGGTAAATAACGGCAAAAGAAAAGGTGCCAGGTCAAGGGACACACTTAATGGAGTGCATGAATAAGCATTTTTATGAACAGGTGAACTCCATATCATTATTCAGACACAAGAACATGCCTCATACTTAAGGCTAATCTTGGTTTTGAGCTGATTCCTAGGTACACTGAGAGAAAGTGAAGTTTGGCATTAGTTATCTACAGAAAAAAACAAGAGAAGCAAAAACAGGACCTCAAAGCTTACCAAAAAAGAAATGATAGATCAGTACAACCAGGACCTGAGGCACCCATCTCTTCTGAACTACAGATTTCAATTTCTACAATAGCCTCCTTTGTCACAAGGTGATAAAATGCCAAGGGAGGGGAGAGAAAAAAGACTCCATAATTAAAAATGTAAGGATTTTGTCCGTTTATAAAGTGCCATTAAATAAAAGCAACTTGAAATGGTCACCAGTTCCTCAGGCATCCTCCCTTTAGGTTAAAAAAAAAAAATTCCTCCATCAGGATTCCTTGGGAGTGCTTTGTAATATATATGTTTCGGCAGTATGCAACTCAACAATAGCTCATTGTAACTGTGAGTTAAAAATACACAAACAAGTTGCCATAAATGGAGCAGTTAAGTAAATAACTCTGGCCAGTTTCTGTTATCTCTGCCTTAAAGAGAGGAGAAGCTCCTTTTTTTTAAGCGATGGTTTTAAAGTGGCAGAGACAAAAATTTGTGTCTCTGCTGGTAGACTAATTCAGAAACACGGATTCAAACAACGGGATTTGTAATTCAAATAGGCTCTCTGTTGGCCAATATGGATACCGGTTTTGAAGACGGTTCCTAAACAGTTGCAAGGTAGAGCTCCTCTGGCCTTCAGACTGTGTGGGAACTTGTGGGAGGGAGGGCAGGGGGCTTTCAAGGTTACCACTTTCCTCTGTGGACTTGTGAAATTAACCATGAAGGCCTCATCAGATTTCCTTTTTCCTATTTCATTCTGTATGGACTTCCTCAGGAAAGTCATCCACTGAACAGTATCTAGAGGACAGAATTTGCAGGGATGGACTTAAGTAAAATCCTAAATTATGATACCATTATGATAAAGGGAGTATCAGAGGACGGATGCTGTCGAGCCAGGTGGATCCTTTTAGAAACAGCTTTTAAAGGAGCACAGCCAAGGCCACAGAACCCTCCCAAAGGACAAACCATAGCAACACTTATCAGTATTACAGCCATTTTAAGCGTGATTCCTCGAAGGCAGTTATTTATACTGTTTGTTACAATTTCAACAGGTACTGTCAGCTTTATTGCCTATTGTCCGTGTTTGTCTCGATGAAGCACTTTGGAGAGCGTTAAAAAGCTTTCCACTGATGTTCAATCTAAATGCAGCAGACTTTCATAGGGTCTGAAAGGCATTGTTATTGTCAAGGGTGAATTTAGGCAGGATGGGGAGCAAGGCCCCCAGCCAGCACCCTTTTGTTTCAGTCAGGTGGAATATTCATTGCTTGCAGATCACACTTGAGGGGAAGCTGAGAAAGGAAGCCCAGAAATTCACAGGACTTGGCTTCCTCACCCGGTCCTGGTCTCTGCTCTCCTGCAACCTCCTCAGAGGGGCCTTATCCAACCCTCCTAACCCCCCAGATCACCTCTCCCTCTGGTTTGTACTACTTGTGTTCGTAGCTCTTAGCTTTGCTTGACCCGATAGGTCTGTTAGTTCATGATTGCTGTCTTTCTCCTCCCCCAGAAGGCAGAGACTTTGGGGATTCTGCCATAGTCTCAGCACCTAGAATCTTCCCTGGCACATAGCAGACACGCTCAATCAACATGAGTCAAATTAGCAAATGGGTTTTGGATGTTCTCAGGCCCTCGTATATACACCACACGTGGACAAGTAAGCCTGTTTCTCACCTAAAAGCATCCTGAACTGCTCCGTCCTACTGGAGACTATACTAGAAAACCAGAAAAATACCAAGGGCAAAGAAATAAAGAGGCAAATGCCTGCCAGCTCTCCTGGATCTGGAAGAAAGAGATAAAATACAAAACAGAAAGCAAACCTTGGTGCTATTTCTTGATTCTCCTGTGGTTTGTATGTGGTGACCTTGAGGTCTTTTCCTTGCCTCTGTTTTTTTCATTTGTAAAAGAGACCTGCTTTTTAGTTTTTAAGAGTAAGAGTTGCTCTTGGTCTCAGACATTGGGAAGAATTTGTATGTAAATACCAGAACTCTAGGAGGAGTCTATTTAAGTGATCAGATGTCTTGGAGTTTCTGAACAGAAGAGAGAGATCAAGGGCTCTAACGTTCAAGTGACACCTCAGTGAATAAATCGGAGGGTCAGTTGCCATAATAACGTTAAGCTTCCGCCTTCAGGTGCAGCACAGTCTAGGACAGTAGTTTGGCTGCTCTGACTATACAGACAGGTAACCAGAAGAATCTCAAAATACACTTGTATGTAGTATGTACTTTCTAATGAAAAGAACTTTTAATAAAAAATCACGAAGTTACACTGGTAGACAGTAGATTGGACAATAACCTGCAGCATCCTACATCTTGTCTGGGTTAAAAAAAAAAAGAGAGAGATCCAGAGGAATAATCATAATTCATCATGCTTGTTACCAGATTTGTTACCACTGAAGGGCTACATAAAATGGTTTCTTTTTCTTGTACATTTTAAACATTGCTGTTGAACCTCAGATTGGGCAATACATCCTGGTGGGTTCCTGCACACCTGCAAGTTCTAGTTACCCTGAGCTGAGCCGGTAGCACCCCAGGGAAGGGCCCCGAGGCAGATGCCGGTTCTTCCTAGAGTTCCCAGGCATTACGTGTTTATAATAGGGTTACTTCTCTAGGCCTCCAATTACTTTCTTCGCCCTTTGATTACATTTAAAGCGATGTGATTAGAGAGCACTGGTTCTTTAACATTTTCTGCACCCAGTCCCTCCTTAGATTTACTACTTCAGTCCTCTCAGCTGTCTGTGCCCTCCCCCACCCACACGGCCTCCGTGAGTGACCTGACTCCTCCCAGCGAAGTACCCAGAGGCTCCGGGCTTGCAGGGAGGAGACTGACCCGTCTGTTCTTTGTCAATCACGCTCCTCTGACATTGGGATACATCACTTCTCTAAGGTATTCGTTTTCTTCGTTTCTAAAAGTGCTAGTGTTTTGGGCGAGGTCAACGGTTAGAATCCTTTTTTTTTTTAAACTCAAGAATCTCAGGGTAGGAATAGATGAAGGGAAGCTGCTTTGTTGCAGCTCTGGGTTGGCTTCTTCCCAAACACCCTCACCCCCTATTCGTTCAGGTCGGCCCCTCAGGCTTCCTCACCTCAAACTAGTGCTCCTGGAGGCTCCACCAGTTCTAGTATTTTCTGAGTCTTAAAACTCAGTAGCTGGCTAGGACATGAATGCCAGATAGGCGTTTCCAGTTAAGATGTCTTGAGTCTATAGTCCAAGCCAGAGGGGGAGCAGCGGGAGTCAGGTGCTTTCATTTCCCTCTTGCCTAGAGCTATAACTTCTAGTAAACACCAGCAGCTGTCTTCGCCCACCGCAGTCCTTCTCCCAACTTTTCTGGAATACCCCTTCGCACCCCGGGAAGTGTTTGTTATTTTTCATGGACAGATAATTACACTAATATTCAAGCACCGTGACCTTAAGTTCTTCACCTTTCTCTACTTCTGTAGATCGGTGGTTTAATATGAACATTCTTAAAAGACTTCACTACTGAAAAACTACCAAAATGTTATGGAATAAAGAATAAATCTTCCAATAATTATTGAGAGATCTACACACATTGGATATCCAAGATATATGACGATTCAAAACCCAATATACATAGTATGATCACATTGTTAGAACTCATAATACATAAGCTAGTATATGACAAGCAAAACTATTTAGAAGAATATAAATACTAAACCATTAATATATTTTCTTTTTTTAAAATTTTATTTATTTATCTGACAGAGAGCTCAAGCAGGGGGAGAGGCAGAGGGAGAAGAAGCCTGCTCCCTGCTGAGCAGAGAGCCTGACGCAGGGCTCAATCCCAGGACCCAAGGATCATGACCCAAGCCAAAGGCAGACAGATGCTTAACTGACTGAGCCACCCAGGTGCCCCCGTTAATATGTTTTCTAGGGGAGGGCAGATTATAGGAAACAGTCACTTTTTAATTTATATTTGTAAAATAAATGTATTTTCATATCATTTGTACCTTTTTTCTATTTATAATGATCAGATAAAACTTCTACAGTTTAAGAAACAATTAAGAGAATACACTATAATATCAATATGAGGAAGAAAATTTCAGAGGTAGAAGGTGATGCTCCTGATTTAATTAATATTTGACATGGGAAAATACATGAACACATAATTCCTCTCCCTGTATCTTCCTCTCATCTCCAATGCATTTATTTCCAATGCTTTGGGAAGGGGTGTACCAGTCCCACATTTGCAAGGAGTCAGATGTATTAGCTCGGGAGCTGCTCGAGCTGATATTCACTGATTATCACTTGATTGTCACTGATTATTCACTTGATTCACTGATATTCTTTCGTGGATTCCAAAGATACGTGTTGAAGGGCAGCATTGTTAGACCTAGACCTTCCCCTTAAGGTAAGGAGTTCATACTGAAAATTTCACTTTCTATTTATATCTTAGTTTATTTCCAAAAAGCTCAGAAAAATATACAAGATGAGTGGGGAAAGTAACTTCATTTTTCAAAATACATAACAAACCATGATACATTATGATTCTACTACAGTAGAGGCATGGTTAAAATTATAATCCAGGAATAAGAGGAAATGCTGATCAATCAATTCTGGCTAGGAGGTAAAGATCAAGGAAGTGGGCAGGTGGGAGAAGTTTTGATCCAGTGCTTTAAGGATTAGAAGAACTTGATCACAGTAATCTTGGAGTAGAGCTGGGGTGGGAAAACAGGACTGAGCCAATCAAACTAGAGAAGAGTGAGCAGCTCTTCGTAAACCATGATAAATGTGACAGAAGGACAGGGAGATAGAAGGGGGGGGCTGGAGACTGTGCCCAAAGGAAGGCAGGACCTCTACGCTACGGAAACCACAGAAGTTAAAGCAGAGAAGAGAGACGTGATTGTATGTATGGCCAAATTAGAGGGAGGGCAGAGAGCTGTGCAGAGAAACTAGATGGAAAGAGCTTAGAAGCTGCCTCAGTATTCAAGGGCAGAGAAGACAAGACAGTGTGTCTGAGGGTGAAGGAACTGGACTTGTGGCCGCCAAGTGTCTCTGCCGGAGGTCAGGGTGCCAGATGGGGTGAGAACCTTCCTAAGTGAATCAGCGTTCCCATAGTTCCCTTGAAAGACAACCAGAAGTTTAGCCCTGATGTGAGCTTTAACGTGAAATAGCAAATACTTCTCATGGCCCAGGGGAGACAAAGGATTTACATTTTTCTTTCTTTCTTTTTTTTAGTCTCCACATCCAACATGGGGTTGTAACTCATGACCCAGAGATCAAGAGTCCCAGGCTCTACCAGTCCAGCCAGCCCGCGCCCAGGGTTTTCCTTCCTGTCTCCTTCCCTCCCTTCCTTCCTTTGTTTATCTGAGGGTCGTGGGGAGAGGGAGAGAAGCAGACTCCCCAGTGAACCCAATCCCACAAGAGCTGGATGTTCAACCCACTGAGCCACCCAGGTGCCCCAGGATTTACGTTTCAAGGCTCATCCTTTATCTTCCTGTTGATATTCACCTTTTAAACATAGTACTTACATCGTCTACTGTTAAAGAGCTCAGGGTCCATGCCTGTGAAAGGAACAGGAACGTGATTTTCAGGCTGGAGGAACTACCCAGCCACTACTACAGAGGTCAAGATGGCACTGAAAATCACCTTGGTATGGGAAGTCGGGGTCTTCAATCTAGATGTGCTTTATACAAAACATCTAAATAATAGGTATTGCTTTGTCTTTAAACTTTAAAATTACGAAGTGTTGGCTGCTTTATTTCATGAACTACATGTGCAAAGCTATTTTGCTCACCTGTGTATTTTCTTACACTCTTTAAACGCTCCGCCACCTAAAACGGTTGACCCTCCACAAGGGAGAAAGCGGACCAACAAAGGCATGCCAGCTTTTAACACCGTTACTGTGTGCTGTAAGTAATCAAGGTGTTCCTAGAGAGGTGTCAGCAAAGAATTAGCTCAAGCAGCCAGAAGCCTCTTGCCGAAAAGAAAAAGGTCAGCAAAGCTTTCCATAACATTTCTTTATCTTATCTGAGATCCCAAGTCCCTTTCTGCAGCCGTGGGAATTTAAACGAGGTGACTTGTAGAGGAGACTGGTTGGCAAGCTTTAATTAGACTGTGCCAGGGACAGGATCTGCATTTCAAATTGTTCTATTGGTCCCGAATCACATAGTTCTAGATGAGTAACTGTCTTTTATTACAAGTTACTTTTAGTATCTCCTTTCTCCTTTACGCTTGCAGCTGTAGTCTCTTCAACACTGAGTTTACACTGAATCGTGGAGGGGCGAAGGCCAGGGAGCCCGTCTGTGCTCTTCAGTGATAGATACACAGGCCTGGTGTATTAGACACTTTGCTTGGTACATAAGGGATTCTCAGTAAATATTTGTGGAGTGTCTTGTGCACACTAGATTCTCCACAGAACCTGACACAGACCTTGCACATACTAAGTATCCTTTTTATATCTCAACGATCAGGATGTTGTTTTCATTTTTATTTAGATGTTTTAAAAAGTGTGTCCACTGATTTGAGGTTAAATTTTCCAGTTTCAATATTTTTTAATTTTTTAAAAGATTATTATTTTTTTTATTTTGACAGAGAGACCACAAGTAGGCAGAGAGGCAGGCAGAGGGAGAGAGGGGGAAGCAGGCTCCCCACCAAGCAAGGAGCCCGATGTGGGGCTCGATCCTAGGACCCCGGGATCATGTCTCGAGTTGAAGGCAGAGGCTTTAACCCACTGAGCCACCCAGGCGCCCCATCCAGTTTCAATATTTAAAGTAGACTCATGACATTTATCACTTTGGTCATTTATTCTTTTTAGCTTCTGAGATCAGACAGGAATGAACTGGCTCACTTGAAATCTCCTTGGAAAACTCAAATTTCTAATCCTGTGCTCCACCTACCTCCAAACCGATGTCCTACCTCCTTGTCTCTTCCCAGTCCCCCCATGGCCACCAATACTCCAAGTAAGCTGCAAAGCAATCAGCCCAACGTCTCCACTCGGGTGCCCTCCTTCCTGCCTACCCTAATTCGGTCACTTACAGATTTTTGTGTCTTTTAAGCTTTTCTGGTTGACTCTGTGGCTCCTCCCTCTGTGGCTGCAACCCCACTCCTCCACCCCCTGGCGGGGGCAGGTACCACACAGCCCGACTCACCCCTCCCCATCCTCTCATCTCTTGACCACCCTGGATGTGACTGGGTTCATTCTCCTCCTCTGAATTCCCTTCCTCATAGTTTGCCCAATACCTTCCTGAATTCTTCGTGGCGAGAGCCCTCCGTTTGAAGCCCCTGTTGAGTGCCCCAGCACTATCACCACTACCGGAACCACCTCACCTTGGGCTCTCTGACTGGGGGTTTCCAACCCTACCAGGCTGTTTCCTAACCCTTTGCCCTATCTAGCCACTCACTTTGATCTGCCGGGCCAACTGACTTCAGGACCTCATTTGGGTTGGGTCCTGGGACTGCTTTCCCTGAGGCCCCAGTACACCAAGGGTTTCTACGCTGGGTGTCCCCTGATCCAGAACCCTCCATTCGTCCTAAGACTCTCAGCTTATTCAGGCTGGTCCCTCCACCCAAATCACAGCTTCTTGTCTTTCTCCACCAGAGATTCTATTCACTGGAGTGATGTAATTCCCCTCTCAGGTGCACACAGCTTTTGAAGGAACCCAGAGGCTTTGCTTTTCACTCAGCAGCTACTCCAGGAAGGATGGACTACAGTCACTATTTTGGTTAATATTAGCATATGGAAGAGATAGATTTTTGAGGAATAGACCTGCTGGTGATTCTGGCTCCAGGAAAGAGCTTTCCCCAATGCTTCCATTCTCCTTCTGCCAAGCCCATCCCAAACAGTCCAGGGAAAACAGTCATGGTGGGTTGCTGGATTAACAGAGGTCATGACAAACAGGATAGCCTCTCCCAAGTTGTCAGAATATTGAGTCTGGTAATCCCATTTCTAGATGAGAGGCTTCTTGAGAGCAGCGTCTGCCCCCTTCTTTTATGTCACAGAATAGAGCATAGTACAGATGACTTGCTGGGGTGGATATTGGTTTAAGTAAAGTTAATTTTGGCAAGGTGCAGAAAGAGGGGCTCCAGGAGCAGACCCCTCTCCAGTCAGATGCAGAAGCACCACAGCCCTGAGTGGCCTGGGCTGCGGTCCCATAAGCAAGATGGCCGGATCCAACACCCATTCACACTGCTTCACACCCCAACCTTTAAGACACAATCAAATCATTAACAGCATGCCATGGACCACGCCTAAGAGATATTTTTAAGACACAAAAATCAATGTAAAGTGATAGGCGATCTATAACGTCAGCCTTGGGGTGTGCAGAGTGATGAAACCGGAAGTTAGGTTAGTTGGAGACAAAACACAATCCCAGGCAAAGGTATGATTGGCTGATAGAGAAAGAGAAGAAAATCGGGAATGTCAAAGGAAAAGATGGGTGTGTTCTCCCCAAAGATGATCACGGTGAAGAAGCTGTTTGTCAGGCATGAAACTGAGGTCTCGGTGGAACTGGAGGCTGCAAACAGCCTTAACCCCCTTTAGGGAAAGAGAGCCGTGCCTTCTAGCATTTCACTGAGCACCTGGTATAGGGTCTGCCTTTCGGTGAATTCAGTTAACTTCAAGACCGTGGTGGAATCTTGATAGAATGAGGAGTCAAGTATGAGAACTGTATGTCATCTGTATGTGTATATCAGACACATACAATGATGACTACATTTTCTGTGATAATATATGGGGAAGAACACCATCATGATAAATGAACCTCATTATTATTATTATCCTTATAGCAACTGTACCTTCAGGAGCACTCATTTTGCTGGGCACTGTGCTAAAGCCTGTACAAGTATCTTTTTAAAAATCCTTGCAACAGCATCCGATAGATCTCAGATTCTTCATGTTACAAAACAGAAAAGTAAGGCAACTTGCCCTCAATCCCTCAGATCCTCAGAGAGTTAGTACAAGAGCCTGGATTCAAAACCTGATCTGACATCAAAGCCTATCGTCTTAAACCATTCTGTTATTTGTTTTTTTAAAGCAGCGCTTCTTAGAAATAGCAAAATAAAACGCTTTATTTTCCCCAGCTTGTCCCCCAGCAACATCACCAGAAAGTAGGAAGAAAATTGTAGAAGTTTTATTTATTTATTTATTTGAAAATTGTAGAAGTTTTAAGTATCATGCTATTCTGGGGAGAAATGAAGCCATAACTGCCAGTCCACGGGGAGCTCAATGAACATCTTAGCTTTGCTGGCCCCTAGGACAAAAGAATTTTGTGCCTCAAAAGAGGGAGAATCCCCCGGCCACCAACCTCAGAGATCATCAGACAAAGGAGACCATCAGCTTTTTGAAGCAGTCCACTGCGCCATTTTAATTTCTACAGATATAACATCATCTTATTGTCCACGTGCAACAAAACTGGCCTGTTTCTGAAGATCATCCCCATAACAGCGGCTCTGTTGCCCTATCAGTCACTACCAGTCCCAGGGCGTACTAAGCTCTCATGCAAATGAGGTTTTCATTCTCGGATGGGCTCAGCAGCCCCACCATCACCCCCTCCATTTAAAGGCAGATGATGCTGGAACGAAGAACAAGCCAAGAGAATGGTTCAGTTTCTAAGTCTGTGGGTGACACAGCATCCTCAAGGCAACGGCACTGAAGTAAAGCATCCATTAATCAACTTGTCAGACAAAACTGATTACACTGCAACTCCCAGAACCATAATACATTATGATATGTATGTATGTGTGTGTATTTTTTTTAAAGATCTTATTTATTTATTTGAGAGAGAGAGACAGAGCAAGCAGGGGGGAGGGGCAGAGGGAGAAGGAGAAGCAGACTTCAGGCTGAGCAGGGAGCCTGATGCGGGGCTCGATCCCAAGACCCCAGGATCATGTCCTGAGCCAAAGGCAGACACTTAGCCAACTGAGCCACTCAAGCACCCCAATTTTTTTTTTTTCCACTAAGGTCCTTCAGTTCAGTTGCAGCAAATAAAAAATGAAGACCATAGAATTACTAATCTGTCTGGCAGCATTTCTGGGTGATTCTAATTTCCAATATGTCCCCCAACAAAGATTTCTTGCAGATAAGCCCAGATAATAGGAGACGATTAGGACTCATATTACATCACAGAGGTCTGTAAAGACAATCTGCTTCCTTCTGGGAGGCAAGCATTCTTACTTCACTCAAACGCTAGTTCCGGTTTCAGACTGCGGACTGCCTTGTGGCCTATGTAATAAGCCAAATCACATTCCCCTTCCCCACCATTTCTGAATCTTTAGTTTCCCTTTCAATCGATTCCAACAAGGAATCTTTGAAATCTAGGAATCTTTGAAATGCTTCTCTCTTCCTTTTGGAAAAGTACATTTGAAAGGGGGAGCAATTCAGTGAGGACTGAAAGGATCATAGAAGATAGTTTTATTAAATAGCATGTTCTTAAGACTGGAAGAGTCAAACGTTTTTTGGAAAGAATCCAGTGATAGAGTTAGACAACCTCTCAAGTGGAGCCACTATGACAAAGACGGAAGAGGAGGGCACATTCTAGTGTGAGCGACACTTACGAACATTTCCTTGTCTTTCCAAGAAACTCTAAAATGACTTTCTCGAACATGGCTACTGTCTGATCCCTAGGAAGACCTTTTATGAAGTACACCTTTTTTTTTTTTTTTTTTTTTGCACAATCAGGCATATTAAAATCTACAGAAAAATGCCACTCTGTTTCCTCACGCTTAATTAAGAAAGTTCTTAGGGAGGATAAATATGAGGATGGCATACATAAATATTTGGAATTCTTGAAAGCCTGTAATAGGAACATCTCAGCATTATGATGCTGCATAATACAATTTATTTTATAGTAGAATTATAAGGGGAGAAAGAATTCCAGATGACCACTAGTGCACTAGCTAGACTGCACATTTTCTGGGCATTGTAAGGATACTATTCACTGTTACCATCAACACTGCCACGAGAAATTAGGAGAGAGTGAGCTGGGGGTTCTGCCGCATTAGTCCCAGGACTCTGCCTACAGGTACGGCAGCCACCACCGTCACCGGGTAGATTCCTGGTGGCAGTCTCTGTTTTGAGTAGGGGAGGAACCAGCAATTCCTTTACAGACGGGCCTGGGAATGAGTGAGTGGACATATACAGTTTTGTAAATTTTTCCCCAGATTGTCTCACATCCTAGATAGTTCTTAAAGGCAAAATATAGGGACTGCTTCACCATGGTTCTGAAAAAGTATGATTTTAAAAACATTATTTGCCTCTCTGCTCCTTTCTATTCCCAACGATCAGGGACCTACATTGTGCACTGGAATGTATTTTTAGGGCAAATGGGGGAAAAGGGCCAAGTTTCAGATGTCTCTTTTCTCTATTTCTTTCCTTCCCTGTAAGGTTTTCTTTATGGACCTTTCGGTCTTCGGTTTCCATAACCTCCTAATGTAAAACAGGCTAAGAAGAGCAATGAATGTAACAAACCACATGTTGCTTTGGCCTTTCCTCTTTCTTTCTTTCTTTTTTGGAGGAGGAAAAAAATCCAGCTTCCAAGAAGAGTATGCCACTTAGCAGTTAACTGAAATTAAAGACGTTTTAAAGATCTCTTAACCCCAGTCTTGGCCATCTTGTAATATTTTAAAATATAAACTGGAAACATATGATTACGACAAACTGAAGCAAACAGAAGATGTTAAGACCATGGACAATAGTTTACAAGATTTCGGTTTAATGAGGCAATCTGATAAGAGACACGATGGAAAATTAACTTGAAGGATTTCACTGTGAAATCGACACTAGTACATTCTGAACCCTGGATTAACAATCTATATCTGGGCTTCCACAGACGTGCATAAATTATTCAAAAATTTTATGGCTCAATTCAACTGTCAAAGAGAAGAGCCTTTGGACAACACTTCACACCTGTTACTTATCTAGTAAAGTCCTGGGCTGAGTTATTCCCACCTGGGATGAGCATGTCCAGACTTCCCTCACACTCCTTTTCCACAGGGGACAGATTCTTTGGAGTGTTGGGTAGTAAAGAAATTAAGACACACTAAAACCCCTGGAATTTTCCCCAACCGATGATCACAATGCAGATCTTAATGACTGAGAAAGGAGAACAGGCCTTAACAATAGCATCACAAGAGATGGTGTGTTCACGGTTCTTTCATGAGGCGCTGACTTACAGAACAAAATAGAAAGAGCCACTGACTTCATTACCTGTTCTGAGGAAAGGACTAGACAACTAAAAATAAGTTAAAAGTAACGGAAATCGTGCAAGCTAATTTTTCTTCTGGGTTTTATACTCATAGGAATTGTGAAAGCCCGGAATCAAAACACATCAGAATATTCCCAGCTTCCGGGTAAATCTCAGCTGTGGGCATCTCCGATTGACCCCAACAACGTCTTCATATCTTCCCTCAACTCACTGAATAAAGAGATGAAGGCTAGGTTCCTACAACCGGCACAAATCCCTCTCCAGGGACCTCCCATCACCTACCTGCTTGTAATTCAAAAGGGAGTTCTGGTTAACGATGTGACACAGGGGATTCTTGGGGAAGAAGAGGTTTGAGACACACATCTAGTTTAAATTTTGAGTCCATGGCAAAAAAAAAAAAAAAAAAAAAAACAGAAACAAAACCCCACTTCCTCGCAAAAATCACACGTGGATTTTAGAAGTTCCCAAAACGAATCCCACTGAAATATCAGTTCTGTTGAGGGTTTTCCATAAAGGGAAAGGAGATGTAAAGAATAGTGGGGTCTTAGGAAGAGTCTACATCATACAAGATGACGGTACTTAAAAAGCAAGGGGTGGCAGTACTTGGACGCAGGTTTCTGAAAACAGAGCCAGGATCAGCTCAGAGGCACGTCTCCTGGACAGGAGTCCTGGGAGTGGTGCCAGGAGAGCAAACCTCTCGTTCAGGGTAATTTGGTGGGCAGAGTAGGAAAACGACTCTGTAATAATTCAAGTGTCTTTAAGGAGAATATCCTGACGAGGAACAAAAGGATACCTGCCTCCAAAAAAGCACACTGAGTGGGCAGAAAAGATGGAACAGTCACTCTGGAACAGATTCCACAGACGGGTGCTTCCCCCATTGGGGGGCATCCGAACAGGGCAGGGACGTGAGGGAGAGGGAGCTATGCTAATGAGAACTGGACTGTGTGGAAAATACTGAATGAGGTTTGGATTCGTGAGGACTCTAGGGCTGCAAATAATGGAAACCAAACTAATTTGAGGAGGCAGAGGGTGGGGAGGGGTAGTTTACTGGAAGGATACAGAAGTGTCTCAGAAAGCACACGGCAGGAATGTGGCTGAGCCTCTGGCCCCGGTTCAGAAATGGAGTCCCTCAGATGTCTAAACAATATTCTTTCCCATTTTCTTTCTCTGCTTCTTTCTGGTTAACCCTTAAGTGCCTGCAAAACAGAACCCTGTGGCTCCTCGGTTTATGGGTTAAAAAATGGCCACCTCCCAAGCTTTGGGGTGAGAATTCAACATGACTGCATGACTGCCAAGGGTCCACCCCGACCCTGTATGCATGGGGACAGATGGATTTGGATTTGGGTGTGTGTGTTTTGTAGGCTGCAGGCCAGTAATTCCTAGTGAAGGTGGAACTGTCTTGTCCTTCCCAGATAGTCCAAAAATGTCTATTCAGTGAACTAAAAATCCTGCTTGTAGAATGGGGCAAGAGCGCTTGTATTAGATATTATGGATGGGAATTAGGTTATCCACACCACTGGTGGTGGAATAGCAACTGATGCCAAGCTGGCTGGCAATCTTCTGCAGAGCCTGCAAACCTCTCGTTCAGGGTAATTTGGTGGGCAGAGTGGGAAAACGACTCTGTAATAATTCAAGTGTCTTTAAGGAGAATATCCTGACGAGGATCAAAAGGATACCTGCCTCCAAAAAAGGACACTGAGTGGGCAGAAAAGATGAACAGTCACTCTGGAACAGATTGTACACATGCAGGGCACCTGGGGGCCTCAACTGGTTAAGTGGCTGACTCTTGATTTTGGCTGAGGTCATGATTTTGGGGTTGTGAGATCAAGCCAGCGTGGGGCTCTGCACTGGGTGTGGAGCCTGTTTAAGATTCTCTCTCTCTCCCTCTGACCCTTCCTACCCAGCTTGGGTGCTCTCTCTCTCAAAAAATATTAAAAAAATATATATACAGATGCCTGGACCATATAGCCCTATGAATTTTGATTCAGTACGTCAGAGTTAGGGGCCAGAAATCTGCTTTTCATACTGTCTCCCTAGGTAATTGCAATTTGTAACTAGGTTAGGAACCACTGAACTATAGGACACCACTTTGGTTAGCTAGCTTTCCTGAGATAACGGTAAATTTGTGGAATGAGAATGAAGAGCTACTTTAAGTTTTCATTGAATAGTCAACAGAAGATTCTAGCTGGGCCCCATAAGGTCTTTGGTATTGCCTGGGAAGCAGTCGTGGGGATGAGTGAGCCTCAGATCTCTTTCACGAAAAGTTCTGAAAGGATAAATGCCATTTTAGGGATGTGACCCACTTCAGTTAAGATGTCTTTTTTTAAGTGAAAGTTAACTTCTCTTTGATTATATTAAGGGCAACTATTCTTTTGGTGTGGCTGTGCTGCTGGTTTTAATCCACAGAGCCTTTGAAAACTATGCGGTTTCTCATGAGTATTTAAAACCATGAGAAATGTAAAGCCATTCCACATTCTAATTTTTTTTTGAAGATTTATTTATTTATTGGAGAGAGACGGAGACAGAGACAGTGAGAGAGGCAGGAGCAGGGAGGCGAGGAAGAAGCAGGCTACCCACTGAGCAGGGAGCCCGATGCAGGACTCAATCCTGGGGCTCTGGGATCTATGACCTGAGCCAAAGGCAGTCGCTTAACCAACTGAGCCACCCAGGTGCCCCCACATCTAATATTTAAACCCAGTATTTTGAGGAAATGCAACACTTAATTTTGATTATGCATAGATTTTGTATTTTCAGCACATTGTCTATACATGAACTGCACTTTCCGGAAGCTTTTGAGACAGTGCTGTTCCCACTGATGTAAATTCACTGTTGTCCACCAGTTAACTGCTTTATTGCATGGGAGAATTTTCGGCAGCTATTATTATATTATGGTAAGGAAGACTTCAGGAGGCACTAACATTCCTTCTCCATCACATCACATCACATCAGCGAGGGTTGTGTCTGGCTGGGCTGAGCGGGAAGCGGAATGTCAATGATGTTGACGGGTATTTTGAAAGCCAGCACATCTGTGTTGATTTAATATGGAGAAAGAGAAGATGACTACGGCTAGTCACGTGATAGACGGTACATAAGCTTATCGCCAGGCTGAATCGCAGTATTGACAGTATTACTTTTTCCTCATTAGCCAGAGAACACGGTAATTACATATTTGAGGATACACAGTAGGATTAGATTACAATTCCTGTTCCCGTGTGATTTTTACCAGGGTATGAAATGCAATTATGTCAATCTCTTTGAATTAATCCATCCATTTGTCACTTTGGGGTTTCATAAAAGTTAACTGTATAAACAAATGAAAGTGAAGGTATGTTTTAATGATGATTGAGAACACTTTTTACAATTAAAAAAAAACCATTAAATGATAATAGTCCTTCTTTTGTACTGGATATAGTGGAAAATGAAAAGTTTGGAGAATGTGGCTCTGAGGGAGGCAAAAGGAAAGAGGGAAGGGGGTGGAATTCTGGCCCTGGACTAAGTATTTTTATAAAGGATCCTCCACACTCATACTGCTTAAGGGCACTGTGAAGTTTATTATATGGCAATAATCTTAGCACAACATATTTTCCTGTTAGAATATCCTGTACCATTACCTTGAACTTTTTTGGCTTAAAACTGAAGTATGTCTGAACATTATGTGTAATGTAATTCCCACAAATGAGCTTCTGTTTGGGGACAAAAAAAAAAAAAAAAAAAAAAAAAGGCAAGTGGTAATAAATCTGTAATCCTTACTACAGTTTTCAGGATAACCTTTATTGGTCTGGGCTCAACAGTTTTAGATGTAGGTATATAACATATGCCAAATTAGAAATGTGAAATCCGTCAATGGATCTCATTGATACAGACTGGTTGCATAAATAGCTTTATTCTTCAGAGCTTTATGTATTTATTTTTTAGAGAGCTATTATAAATAGCTTTACTGTTTGTTGTTTGTTTAAAAGAAAAACGATAGGGAGAGAAATTTGTTCTAGGTTAAACAACTGGGAATTATCTTAGAGTTGTCTGCCTTCAAACACAGTTGGGCAGAGAAGTACCATAGCATTAAAAAAGGAAAAGGATTATTCAGAGGGGGACTGGGTGCACTTTCAGGGCCCTAGGGAGGCGATGGCACTCCACTCTTGAGTCTGGGATGGAAAGGAGCACAGGGCTTGTCACCGGACTCCTGCCTCTGCTGACAACTGCTTGGAAGACCTTTACCCCTCTGGGCCTCAGTTCTCAGCCACAAAATGGTAGATGATCTCGGAGGTCTTTTGACTGTGATATCCTGTAATTCTCTGCTTTCCTCCATTTAGAAAAGCTAAGAATGGAGGTCAGCTGTATACACAGGAGGCCATTTTAAACCAAGAGGCTATTTTAAAATTCACTGCTATACCTCAGAGGGGTGAAGTAAAAGCAATTGCACTCACTCCCTTTGAAAGCAGAAGGCTGCTGGCGGTGACTGTCGCTCTTACCGAGAAGACCACAGACAGAGACGGACCTGGAAGTCTGAGAAGCCACATCAACCCTTTTTTGTCTCTTCGGGGTTTAGAGAGTATATAGAACTTCAAATGAAAGTTCCCAGTCATGTACCCTAAATTCTCTAACTCATCTGCAACTCCTTAGTCTGAAATGGAAAATTCTATTTTGGGAAACTGTCTAGAGACGCATTTAGGCTAACATGAAGGAAAAGATGGAAAGCAAACTTGAACATAAAACATGGAAACTCTCACAGAACCAATGAAAAAGGAAAGTGAAATTCTTTCTTTAAAGCACACACCAGAATAAAGTTCTAAGGGACTCAAAAAGAATGTTCCCACAGCACCTGTCACTTTCCTACTATATTCTGTTCACCCCTTAATTATTTGCGCAATGTCTGTGGTCTCTTTTGGGCTGGAAGACTTCTGAGGTTGGAGACTATGACTGCTTTGCTCAGTCCTATACCCGGAAATTAGCCCAACATCCGCCAGGCAGAAAAGGATGGACGAAGGTTTGTTGAGTGGCTGAATGGCTGAAGGGTGAATGCAATTAATTTTACAAGAATATCCAAGATGTGGAACACTGAGGACATTAGAATGTCACTTAAAAAATGACCAACATTTGTTCTATTTTTTTCTGCTTCCCATTCTACCAATGACCTTTCCTAAGAAATAACCTTTCGGTTTGAAAGATAATCAGAATCATTTTTCGTTGGAAAGCATAACTTTTTCTTGAAAAATTCTCAAACTGGGTTTCATCTGTATTTCATTCCTGGTAGAACTAATTTTTTAAATGGTAAACAAATGAATCCCCGGAATCGACGCTGTTTTCCCAAAAATCTGTATTGAGGTGGATCCTTGCAAGGTCCGCATTTCTGTAAGAAAAGGGTCCATAGCCCGTGTCCTATGTCACCGTGTTATTGCCTGAGAGTCTGAAAAACCTTTCCTTACATGTCTAGCAATGACACTAACCTGCTCCGTTAAGAGCTCTAAGAAAAAGTTGTGTGATAAAAATGCCAGGGCCTGCTTATCTGAAAGGATCCTTCCTAGTTCAAAGGGTCAGTTTCACACCAGGGTCCCAAGTCTTATCAGCTAGCTCCTCAGAGCCTTGCCATTGTAGAACAAAGGAAGCCTCCGACGGGCATGACAATGGTACCATCACCAGACGCTTCAAAAGCAGCAGGCACTGCACAGGGGATGCCCTGAGTTTGCCCCTCACTGGGATGTTTACACACACGTTCCAAAAGCTCATCGCACAACAAAGGCCAGGCAGCATAGTCAAGGGCACTGTGCTTGCAGGGTACTCAAGGACTCTCTGTCTTCACCAATAAAGCCAGGGGAAATCTTCAGTTCAAGCACCATTTACTCCATACACTGTGTTCTCAAAAGACAAGGGTCTCATCCCCAGGGTTAGGTGGCGGGGGTGGGGTAGTGGGGTGGGGGATGCATTTCAGCTTCGGGGGTTGTGTCCTCAGCACACAGTTAGAAAGAGAGACAGGCAAAGAAAGAAATATGCCCACAGATAACCCAGAATAATCTTCAGGTGTCCATGTGGATTTTGCAGGTGGTGATAAAAACCAGATTAAGAGACGATCCTGGCTTGCAAGATGCAAAGGGAAAGTCTGCAGTTGTGAGGTTAACAGAAAGAAGAATTTCTTGAATTCCCTCTGAGGGTCTGGCCTTGTGGGGGAGGCTCTGACCTGTTGGCTTTGTTTGTCTGACTTCCCCGAAAATTAGAAACAAATGCCTCTTTTCCCAAATCAGGGTCCCTGGGGGAAAAGGTATGGAAATCCAGTATCTGTGAAAATGATTTAAAAGCTGACCTTTGAGATTCCCCAGCCTATTCGGGGAGATGTGTATTAGAGACCTATATAAATAGGATTATTTCAAAGAAACTCAGGCACCTCCATGCGGGAAACAGGACACTAACTGGGGAAAAGGAGGCTAAATGGGGATTTCTTCGGGATCAAAGGTTAAGTTATAAGGCTTTCTTTATTTTTCAAAGCAAGTGCCTGTGCTTTGTACACTCTGGGATGCCAAGGGTGTTTTAAAAACAAGCAAACAACCTCCTATCATTATAGGGAATCCTTTGTACATTGCAAAGAGTTTGGCGGATTGCTAAGGCCCCAAAAGACTTGTGAGGTCTAGGCAACTAGAATCTGCCTGCTTCTCCTTCGTCCCACCACGCTCCCCTCACTGGGGCTGAGTGTCCCTGCCTTGGTTCTTCGGAGGTTCCCGTCTCTGCTTCAACCCTCACGAAGTGCTGAATGCCCAGTAAGATGGTCGGTCCCCCTATAAACCAAATAAAAGGTTCGGACAAAGTCCCCAGAGAGTTGGATGCATCTTTTACGGTCAAGAAAGAATTTCGACATTTTAGTGAACCTGTGAAGCGGCCACCGTATTTACAGGGCCTCCCCCGCCCTCTCTGGGCGTCACACTGCTCTGCTGGTTCTCCTGAGCGATTGAGCACCTCCCCCATCGGCTAGAGGATTATTTTACGTGATCGCGTTGTTTGATCCTGGCCCCTGGCCTCCTGCACCACGAGGCGTGCCGGCTCCACGGACAAAAGGATTTCTATCTATTTTGTGCAGTGATGTCGCTCCCGAACCTGGTGCGTAATAGCTACTCAATTAGTATTTGTTACGTAAATGCCTGTTAGCAGCTGTGCTGGGCACTGGGGTATAAATGAGAGTACGAGCTGCTCTTGGCCCTGCAGTGATTCATGGTCTACTCCCTGTAGATGTTTATACATCTGCAACGCTTTCCTCATTTTTAACACCTCTCTCTTGGTCAAAGCTTTAATGTGTCTTAAAAAAATTATTACACCACAAAACACGGATACGATCTCATTGTCTATTAGGAAGCTATTCAATTTAGTATCTGCAGTACCCCTAGACTATAACCGTTCCAAAATGCATTTCTTGCTTTTCAAAATCCTTTGAGGCGTCATCATTGCAATAAAATAGTCCAACAGTTGCATGGTATACGAATATATCCCCAAAACATGAAACATTAATGATCTAATAAAAGCAATTAGTTTCACGTTGCAGCAACTAAAACTATGTCTTCTATTCTGGGATTTAAGAACCCTTTATTTTCTGCATTTCATATCTCCCTCTGTGTGCTCCAGGAAACCATTAGACTCCCCCACCAGATAGTTCTCTTATCTCATGGTTCTTTGGCAGAAGAAAGACCCTCATAATTTTTTTTCTTCCCCTAAATCTCTTGTCAGCGTTCCCATAAGAAATGGTTATCCAAATACTACTTAATTACTGCCACAAAAAATGCTTTCACTAACACATGCAGACCAACATTAACACCTTGGGAAATCTGAGGGCTGATGAGCTCAAATTAAATCTGAAAATTTTATCTATTACTTCTTGTCAAAGGATTTATCAAATTGAAAGATCCACATTCCTAAAATAAAATGAGAACAGTTTCTTTGCCCATCCTGGCCGATTCCATTTATTAAAATTTAGTTTCACAGCTGAATTTACACTGAAATTTCACGCTGAAATTACACAGGCACGTGGCTTAAAAGCCAAACAATTCTAAAAGGCTTGTTCTGAAAAAACATCAGTCCCCTGTTTCTCTCGTTTTGCTTCCCCAAAGCAACCACGTTCATCTCTTTGTACTGATTCTTTTACTGTTTATTTGCACTTATTCTAGATAGAAGACAGATTGCTACTTTGATTTCTTTCTCTTTCTTTTCCTCCTTTTTAGATTTTATTTATGGATTTATTTATTTATGAGAAAGCGCACATGAGCAGGGAGAGGGGCCGAGGGAGAGAAAGAATCCCAAGCAGGCCCCACACCCAACACAGAGCCTGACTCAGGGCTCCATCTCCTGACCCTGAGATCATGACCTGAGTCAAAATCAAGAGTCAAACCCTTAGCCGAATGAGCCACTCAGGTGCCACATTTCTTTCTTCTTATTAAAAACACACATTTTCTATTAACTTCCACCCTCACTCTATCCCGTGTCCCTTTCATGGGAGGTTAACTTCTTAACACCTTGCAGGCCCACTTTTCCATTTATGTGCCCTTAACCTCAACTGATGCTTTGGCAGACTAATGAATTCTAAGCCTGAACTGATTTCTTCTGAGAATTCTGGAGGTACTGCTCTGCTGTCTCCACTACCTTTTAGTGCTGTCATTGTGATTTTTCATGAAACCTGTTTGTTTTTTCCTCTCTGGAAGGGTATAAAACCTTTTATGTTCCTTGTATTCTAAAATTAACTCTAAAATGTGCCTCTTTTCAAACACTGCACTAGGGATTTGGTGAGCTTCTCAATCCAGAAATCCATGTCTTACAGTTTGGAAAATGTATGGAATTATCTCTTTGATAATATCCTTTCCTTCATTTTCTCCTCCTATTTAGATGCTAGTTCCCCAAACCAGACTTCCAATTTTCTCACCTTTTCTCTCCTGTTTTGCATTTCTCAGTGTTTTTTACTTTCTAGGAAATTTCCTACCACTGTCACTTCCAAGATTTCCAGTGAATGGTTTCCATTTTAAATTTCTTTCTTTCTTTTTTTAAAATTTATTTGACAGAGAGAACACAAGTAGGCAGAGAGGCAGGCAGAGAGAGAGGGAGAAGCAGGCTCCCTGCTGAGCAGAGAGCCCTATGCAGGGCTCGATCCTAGGATTCTGAGATCATGACCTGAGCCAAAGACAGAGGCTTAACCCACTGAGCCACCCAAGCGCCCCTCTCATTTTAAATTTCTAAGCGCTCCTTTGTTTGCCCATGAAGTTTCCTTATTTGTAGCATTCTGTTCTTGTTTACTGGGTACAATACAGTCTCCTTTCTCAGATGATATTAAGTATACATTTAAGGGGATTTCTCCCTGTGTAGTATCTATTATCTCTCTCTACTCATTTCATATTAGATATCTCTTCCAATGTCTGGTGATCCTTGGGTATCTGTTCACATTTTTTTTTTGAAGATTTTATTTATTTCTCCAAAGCAGAGGGAGAGTGACCACAGGCAGAGGGAGAAGCAGACCCCCAGCTAAGCAAAGAGCTTGATGTGGGACTCGATCCCAGGACCCTGAAATCATGACCTGAGCCAAAGGCAGATGCTTAACCCACTAAGCCACCAGGTGTCCCTATCTGTTCATATTTCACTGAAAAGCTGATTGCAAGCTGGAGAATGGGGACTGGGAAAGGGAGCCTTTCAATTATGTCTTCACTCTAAACTAAGATAAAACAGCTTGGGCTGTTTCTTTGGGGAATTCCCAAAGTCAGTATCTTTAGTTTTGTGTCATCTTTACCCCCTATTCCACTGACCAGATTCTCCAGAGAAGGCCTTCCTGTCTAAAGGGTGAAACCTGGATGGACAATGTGGAGGAGGCCTGCTACCCGACTGCTCTGGTTTTGGTCAGGTACCCCTCCCTCCACTGCCTCACAAGCAAGACAGCCTCTGTTCTACCTTCACCTAAGCATGAGACTTCTTGAGCCTTTGGGAGTTCTGTGGTATAACTTAGGTTGCTTCTCAACTTTCTTCACTTCTCTATTAGGATCCACCTTCTTAGGTCCTCTAAGTCAGTTACTACTAATTCTCCCATTTTCAGCCTCCAAACTTGTTATCTTCTTCTTTCCCATGCTTCTCACCTGTGTGGGTCATCTCCTTTTAAAAATAATTTATTTACTGTCATTTCAGTGAAATTTTGAAAGAGGATAGAGCCAAATGTGTATATCCAATCTGTTATCTTAACTAGAGTTCCTTGTTTCATTTCTTCCATGGGCTGGTTCCATCTCCAGCCACCAGGCTCACTTGCCTCCTTCAGACTCAAGGACACCTTGCAGCCCCTGAGGTCTTACTCTGAAGGGAGAGGAGAGGAATTTCAGTTGATAAAAGGCAAATGCAGCTTTCAATACTTAACCAGCCACTTAAGAAGAGTGGAGTATTTTCTTTGGTAGTCTGAAGGGTGTTTGTTCTATCGTAGATGGATTTCTTTCCATACCCCAGACAGACATGAATTTTTGGAGTTTGGGGTGGGAATTAAAAAGTCTCAGGATGGGGCGCCTGGGTGGCTCAGTGGGTTAAAGCCTCTGCCTTCGGCTCAGGTCATGATCCCAGGGTCCTGGGATGGGGCCCCGCATTGGGCTCTTTGCTCTGCAGGGAGCCTGCTTCCTCCCCTCTCTCTCTGCCTACCCTCTGCCTACTTGTGATCTTTGTCTGTCAAATAAATAAATAAAATCTTAAAAAAAAAAAAAAAAGTCTCAGGATGTCTCTTCTGGATTTGAGCTTGTAATTCTAAAAATAAGAGAATTTAAAGCTCAGTCTAATACCACGCTTTCATTTCATTAGCATGAAAACTAGTTTTACTGTAGATATTGGCTAAATTAAAAGCATCAAACATTTTTGATAACACTATAACTGCTTGCCTTCTAAGGAGACTGATTTTCTGCACCCTGGAGAATTTCTCATTTTTTCAACCAGAGTGTCTTTTCCTAATAAGCACAAACAATAAGTATACAACATGCTGAAATCCATATGTTGTGGATTTATTTTTTAACGAAGCAAAGTTATTTAAGTTCTGACACTAACAACAGCTGCCATCTCAATTTGAAAGTGTTAAAAATAGCTCACTGTCCTTAATTTTCCTATATTTGTCCTTGCATCTGTCTTCCCATTTTAAAACGAAAGTCCTATTAAATTCACCAATATAAAAGTTATAAGATGAATTTTAATCCTATTTTTTAAATCCTATTTTTATTTAAAACCAAACTATATTTAACATTATCTAGTTAAATATCTTGAAATGTATGTGGCAGTCATCTTCGGGCTGAGGCAGGAATAATACATCTTCTGTTTCTCAAAAAACCAGCAATCGTGTCAGTTTTATCATTTATCAGAAGGGGAGCCTCTGATAAATGAAACATTATTCTTATTCACAAGATAACCTTCCAGTCTTGGTTCATTGAACAGCTCTGCTCTTTGCCAGTTGTGCTACCCTCCATTTCCTAGTCTCTACAACAGGGGCAACAGTAGCATCTACTTTGTGATGTCGTCTCTGTAGGCAGTAAGAGGATGACGCACACAAAAAGCCCATCTCCCATGAAATGCACTGTGGCTTCATAATCAGTAATTCTCTGCTTTATTTGGGAAAGTCAGGTCCAAAATGTTGAAAGAAGGGTTACATCATTTCTCTGTTGTGGTACACGACCCTCAATTAGTAATCATTATCATCGTTAATACTGAAAAATATCTTCCATGTAACAAATTCTTTTTTTTCCCCAGCATGGAGGGTCAGAGGGAGAGGGAGACAGAATCTTAAGCCAACTCCATGCCCTGTGTGGATCCCGACTTGGGGCTTGATCTCACAACCCGGAGATCATGGCTTGAGCCAGAAATCAAGAGTCAGATGCTTAACCGACTGAGCCACCAGGTGCCACATGTGATAAATTCTTTTTTTTTTTTTTTTTTTTAAAGATTCTTGATTTATTTATTTGACAGAAAGAGATCACAAGTAGGCAGAGAGGTAGGCAGAGATAGAGAGAGAGAGAGAGAGAGAGGAGGAAGCAGGCTCCCTGCTGAGCAGAGAACCTGATGCGGGACTCGATCCCAGGACCCTGAGATCATGACCTGAGCTGAAGGCAGCGGCTTAACCACTGAGCCACCCAGGCGCCCCATGTGATAAATTCTTAATAGCATTTTTCTCACAGTGTTTTCCAGGGAACTAAACTGTTGCCTCTACTCTGTGGTTAATAGGTATTTACTGGAATTTTAGAACTAGCTTTCGGCTTTCAACAAATAGAAGATATTAAAAAAAAAAAAATAGAAGACCTACTTCAGACCTTTGTGGCCCAATGTCCTTAATCAATGCCATCCCCCTTCTCTGATCTGGGTGAGCAAATATTGATCCGTGGTGGTGAAGGTTAACAAGGTAGCATTCTTACACTTAGTAAAGTGACCTATTCTTTGGATTAATCCATATCTGGATGAACTTTTACACCAAAGTAGGCTCTGTAATTCTAAACCAGGTGAGGAAGCATCTGTAGAAGGAGTAGCTAAAAGGGGTGGGGTGAAGTTAGGCACCTGAAAAACAAAGCTGAACTCTGACCCATGGCTTTGAGTGTTTTAATCCAACAGTGACTTTATATAGCAATTCAGATACCATCAATGGAAGACCTATGTGTTTAGCCACACAGGCATACGCTTTAAAGAACAGCTGAGAAATCCTGACCTCAGCCATCATTTCTCATCTCCCTTGTCCTTCCCAGAAGCAGGAGTCCAGCATACGGTATTTCAGACCACAACACCGCCTGCCCCTCCTGCTGATGTGGTCCCCCTTCCCACCACCGCTGCTTTATGTTGGGTAACCATCAGTCCCATGTGGCTCCGGAACATCTTAGCTGGTGTCTGTTTTCCAGGCACAGTTACTGACAGCACCTTCTTCCACCCTCTCAACTGTCCAGGTTTGGATGACAAAGTATAAGGTCACCCGAATCTACGGGTCACCAGATCTATGGAGGGTGTGCACTCACTGAAGTAGGGAAACTATGGAATTTCCACAGGAACACAGATGAGGTCCCTATTGCACGTGGCCACTGAACCCTTCACCATGCTCGTCCAACGGAACCTGAACTATGGAAAAGAAACATGCAGGACCTTGGCAGATGATGACCATGAGACTATTAACAGATAGTGGACTTCGCAGGAGGATAGTTAGAATGCGAACTCTCCCATTTACCAACTTCATGATGGGGAGCCCGTCATTTCACTTTCTCTTAGCCTCTGTTTCCTCAAGTATGCAATGGAAATGTCAATGTTTCCTCAACTATGCAATCCAAATGTCAAATTTCCTTCACCACCTTGGGAGGGGGATTAAATGAGATGATGCATGGATAGTAGGAACAAGGTCAAAGGCAAAGGGCTCTTTATATTGTTTTAATTTGATTGAGGCTTCCCCTTAGTTCATGTGTTATCTACATTAACAGTACATTTTCAATTTGAAATATTTTTAATTTTAAAAAGTTCTTTAATTTAGGCAGAGCGTCAAACTATTGATTGAATTTGGGTGCTTAACAATAGTAAGGTATTACAGATCTGAACAGAAGCTTTAAAGAAATTTCAGTATGTGCTCAATCCGAATCAGATGTAATGTCATGGTATGTATTGACATCTACTGAGAGAAGGACAAATGAGTTAAAGATAAACCTTAAAATCCATCAAGGTAATTTCTAGTGTATTAATATAAATATAAATTATATAATTAAAGGTCAAAAGATGAGGGTAAACATATTAAAACCTTATTTTGAAAAAATTATATTTCTTTACTAATTATACATTTAATGGGTGATGGAAATACATTTAAAATTAAAAGGTAATTTAAAAAAATTAAAAGGTAATTCAATCTCAAAATGGTTGTGAACAAAATCTAGTTAAAAGTGGTAACAGCTACGGGCGCCTGGGTGGCTTAGTGGGTTAAATCCTCTGCCTTCGGCTCAGGTCATGATCTCAGGGTCCTGGGATCAAGGGCCGCACCCGGCTCTCTGCTCGGCAGGGAGCCTGCTTCCAACCCCACCCCTCACCTGCCTCTCTGCCTACTTGTGATCTCTCTTTCTCTGTCAGATAAATAATAAAATAAAACCTTAAAAACAGGGACGCCTGGGTGGGTCAGTTGGTTAAGCAGCTGCCTTCAGCTCAGGTCATGATCCCAGCGTCCTGGAATTGAGTCCCACATCCACCTCCTTGCTCAGCAGGGAGCCTGCTTCTCCCTCTGCCTCTGCCTGCCATTCTGTCTGCCTGTGCTCGCTCTCTCCCCCCACCTCTCTCTCTGATAAATAAATAAAATCTTACAAAAAAAAAAAAAAAAAAACCCTTAAAAACAAAAAAGTGGTAACAGCAAGTGTGCCTGAGTGGCTCAGTCATTGAATGTCTGCCTTCTGCTCAGGTCATGATCTCAGGGTCCTGGGATTGAGCCGGGCATCAGGCTCCCTGCTTTGCTGGAAGCCTGCTTCTCCCTTTCCCACTCTACTTCCCCTGCTTGTGTTCCTTGTCTTGCTGTGTATCTCTCTGTCAAATAAAATCTTTTAAAAAAAAGGGGTTGGCGGTAACAGCAGAAATTAAACAACCAGGCAAAATTCAGCAGAAATGCTCTTGAAATCTGTCCCATTTCTCTCAGCACTGAAAATGTCTCCTATGAAGACTGTATCCATATAAACAATGACAAGTAAGACAATTACTCTGAGAACAAGCTAATTTGGTTTTAGTTGTATCAATACTTCAAGTGAAATGACGGATTTTTAGGACTGCCACTTTCTACTTTGCTTATACAACTAGAATAATGTGGAATTATTTCACATTATTATGTGGACTATCATCCATTTGTAGTAAGACCAGAACAAAGTGGCTTAAATTTGACGATTTCTTTTTTCTTCTCATATAATTCAGGCTGTATCTTAGCCGTGAAATTTGCAAGTTAGGTATTGTAAATCTGGTTTCCAAATTATATCACAGCACAAGCCACAGAATTACCACCTAGATGTGCCAAGAGAAAGGGTATTTATCTCTATCTTGTTTTAATAAATGTAACATACAGTCAAAAAATATTCTAAAATTTTGAAAATAAGAGCTGTGTACCTCTGAAGCTAAGATGACCTTGGTCACATTCATACTCCTTTCCTTAGCCCTGCTAGTGGCATTCCCTCAGCCCTGCCAGTGGCATTCTGCCCCGGGAAACCCACCAGTGCATCAGGTGAGTTTCGCTACTTTGTTGGCTGGACAACGTTTTGTTTTTTCTCCATTAGCAAAGAGAATCTTTCTTTAAAGCAAGGAATTGGCAGTTATTTTTAAAGCGGATATATTACATAAATTTGATCTTAAGGGATCAAGCAATTTTCAGTGAACTCCCTTGAAGAAAGCAAGCTTTGTTGTTCCTCTGTCCATTTTATCCCTGGCCACTTTAATAGAAGGACTTTAACAGGAGGACTACCCCAAAGCAGTTCATATTAGTTTAAAAAAAAAAAAAACCCTCTGAGAATAAAAAAAAGTTGATTCTAAGAGTTTTTAAGTTGATTCTAAGAGTTTTTAAGTCACCTTTAAACTTGGAATAGGCATTTAAATGTTAACCCAAATGCCGATTTTCCAAATTTTCTTCAAGCCCAATGTGTACAGGGCCAACTCTTGAAGTTTGAACAAGATATGGGGAACTGGGTCTTTTCGTGCTACTTTACAGTGAGGTCATATTTCAACAAACTATTTTTCAGGCTAGGGCATTTGTTCCCAACTTTGTCGGAAATGATTAAGTTGATATTCACCACCTCTCTTGAGTCTTCAAACAACCAAAAAGAAAAGGAGGGACACTAAGAGAAACAATGGATTTTCACACACATCTTTCACATATTCAGTGTTTCAGATGGCTCAAGAAATGCCCAATTATAAATACAAGCCCTCTAGGTGTATTAAAGGGTAAAAATCTAGGGTCACATTATGTAGTACAGGTGGAAATACAGCTATAAACACAGAACAGGTGATTTGGATAAGCCTGTAACTTTTATCTATATGCAAACTTATCCAGTAAGACTCTCCTATCCCATACTTAAACAAAATTAAACCTTGTCAACCACAAAGTTCAGAATAAAGATCTTTGATGTCAAACATAGCATTCTGAAGCAAGTTTTTATTAACTAGGCATTTTGTAAATAACATTTATCTTCAAAGTACCAAACACAGGACCCATTCCCAGGTAAATGGTAAGTGGTTAGGAACAACTGGGTTGAATTAATTTATGACCCTAAACATTCTTTCCTCTGAAATATATTTTAACACTTTAATTGAATTGACCATGGCTTCATTGAGCTAATCAAAGGCACTTCCTATCTTTAAGCTAATTTTATTTCCACCAAAATGATCTATGCAATACATGTAATTTGAAACAGCAAGTACATCTATAATACAGAAGCTCTCTAAAATGTGTTTTGTATAGAATGTTTGAGTATGAAAATCAAAGCTACTCTAGAGCACTGTATATTTTAGAAAAACAAGGGACCAGTAAGTGCAAGCACCCAAATTTTAGCTATGGGATCTTGATTTTTTTTTTCCATAATTTTTCTACTAATTCAATAGATTTAAAGTATTCCTAAAATAACAGAAGAACCAAAGTTAAGCCACTGAGTAAAAATTGTCAATAATAGCATTATTAAATTTTTAAAATTTATCTTAAAATTCTCCTGTATCAGTTATGATCCTTTTTAGAATAGATGTTTGTTTGAAAGATAGTGAGGCACGGTGGTTAAGGAGATGGGTTCCGGAATCACTGAGACTTGGTTCATATGGCAGCTTCGCCACTCACTAGTTATGTCACCTCCCCCGCTTTCGTTTTCTGTTGTCTAAAATGGGGACAAAAATAGCACCTACGTCATAAAGTTGTTGATATGGGCAGTAAGTGTGATAGTTCATAAACCGCCATGCCTACCACATTATTTGCTCAATGGATGTGAAATGTCATTATTACCAGTACACCAAGTCCATTACCAAGGATAAAGAGGGACAGAACACCTCTTCCCAACAACACAGTGCAAAGCATTTAAGCTGTCTTCTGTTTGAAAGAGAGTTATGGGATCTTAAGTATATGGAAACATGCAGCAGAGTCCTCTAGGATTTTAAAATGCCAACATTTACAGTGCAAAACCAAGATGATCATATCTTCTTTTAAAGATTTATTTATCTATCTTAGAGGTGATGGGTGGGCAGAGGGAGAGGGAGAGGAAGAGAATCCTAAGCAGACTCCCCACTGAGCAAGGAGCTCAACGCAGGGCTCAATCTCACAACCCTCAGATCATGACCTGACCTGAAACCAAGAGTCATTTAACCGACTGAGCCAAGATGGTTATATCTTTTTTTTTTTTTATTTTATTTATTTATTTGACAGAAAGAGAGTAGGCAGTCAAGTAGGCAGAGAGGCAGGCAGAGACAGAGGGAGAAGCAGGCTCCCCGCTGACCAGGGAGCCCGATGCGGGGCTCAATCCTAGGACCCTGAGATCATGACCTGAGCCAAAGGCAGAGGCTTAACCCACTGAGCCACCCAGGTGCCCCCCCAGGTCGTCATATCTTAATGAAACCTCTGATCCAGGCTGAGCTCAACTGGTGCGATATGCGGGCAAACACTCAGGCCCGAGATGCATTAACATATATTTCTCAGCACTTTCCTAGACCCTTAGTGACAAAAATAATTTCAAAAAACAGATCTGTATTTAAATACAGATAATCTGGTAGGGGAGAGGCACTATTATAATCTGGTGCAATGTTCCTGGAGTCAGAGGACAGAAGACAAACTGTTAAGAGAATCAGGAGAAGCTTCAAGACGACACTGGAACTGAACTGGAAGATGAGCAGTTAATGTACAGGGCGAAAGAATGGTAGAAAGGTCTGTTAGGAATAAAGAGGACAAATCTGGGCATTCTCCTACCTGGAGAGGTAAAGAGGTTCCATGGGCACAAATGCACAAATGGTGAATAGAGATGCCTGCAGGAGTGGGCTGGGACCACTCTGCTAGGGCCTTGCTGGTGAACTCTGCTGAGTAGTGACCTACTGGCATGTTCTGGCAGGGCCAAGCCATGATCAAAATTGCCTTCTAGCACAGTGACCATGGTCACAGCATAGAAAATGGGTCAGGAGTATAGAAAGACCACTTAGGAGGCTGTGACATGATGGGTGATGGTGCCTTAAGTAGGGTGGGATGACAGGATGATTTGAAGGGCACTTCCCAGGAAGAACCAATAGCTTACAGTGCTTGAGGTGACACAGGAGTGACAGTCAAAGATAATGTGTGCAATGTCAAGCTGAGGACAAGCACCATTGCTATACATTCAGGTGACTAAATCAATGAAGAAAGGAGAAGAGAAGTCATGTGGGGCCATAAGGAAGTGTAGAATCTAAGGGTATACTTCTCCTTCTCCCCTCTTTCCATGGTGAAAGTCAAGATGGAACTCAAGATTCACTTGAGTTGGCAGGCAACACGAGGAAGCACCTCTAGAAGCCTGGTTCACAGTAACAACAATTATTCAAACTTCACTGGGAGTCCTCCACGACAGTTTGGGTCTGGCACAGGGAGGGCGCTTAATAATTAATAGCTGTTCATTGGCTTTGTTAAGCAGAACATGAATAAAGGAGTGGACTGTGTCTCAAAATCACCGGAATCTTCTGAATCCTCCTGCGTCTTGACTTCTTCATTTATAAAATGGAGATGAAGAAGAGGCGCGCTTGGCTGGCTCAGCCCATTAAGCATCTGACTTTGGCTCAGGTCATGATCTTGGGGTCCTGGGATTGAGCCCTGTGTCAGGCTCCCTGCTCAGTGGGGAGTCTGCTTGTCCCTATCCCCCTGCCCCTCCAACCACTCATACCCTCTTTCTCAAATAAATAAATAAAAATTGTTCTTAAAAAAGAAAATGTTAGAGGGGCACATGGTGGCTCAGTCGGTTAAAGTCTATGCCTTCGGCTCAGGTCATGGTCCTGGGGTCCTGGGATCAAGCCCTGCACTGGGCTCTCTGCTTAGTGGGAAGCCTGCTTCCCCCCCCCCACACTCTTCCTCTGCCTGACTCTCTGCCTACTTGTGATGTCTGTCTGTCAAATAAATAAATAAAATCTTAAAAAAAAAAGCTAGAAATTAAAGAAAATTTATGAAATAAATAGGACATGATCAAGAAGTATTTATGTTGGGAAAAAATGATTACTAATTCTGTATCTAATGATATGTAATCTATTACATATTTTATACACATGCTATACTATTTCATGTCTAAGTTTTTAGTATCTTTTTGCCATAAAGCAATTAAACAAAAAGAATAAAGTTCAAGTTTTCTCAAATGTATATGGGAACACTAATTTTGTGCATAAGTCTCAACTATAGCAAGGAAAAATACTTGTGTCAAGAGGGCTCTTAGATTTTGAGAAAAATGGAACATCTACAAGAAGTCTTCATGTTTAAAAAGAAAAGAATGTAGGACAGCCTGCCTTTACATCTGACTTTAGATGTCATTTCATAATAAAACAGTCATTTTTCAGATCTTAGGTAGTATGAAAATTTTAGATGCTTGTATTACAATCTTGCTTTGCCAGAAATTTTTATATTCTATCAACAAGGCACAATCTGATGTATTCAGAAATGTTTGAAAAACAACATTCTCCCCTCATTTGCGATCTCACTCCTGTGGTTTCAGCTACCCATGGTCAGCAGGGTCCAGAAGCAGATGGTCCTCCTTGTGACACATCGCCAGAGGGTCGACAGTAGCCTCACACTGCGTCACAGAGCCTATGCCTTTCACCTCACTTTATCATCTATCATCTCAAGAAGGGTGAGGACAGTACAGTGAGACATTTTGACAGAGACCACATTTATATAACTCATTATGGTATGTTATTATAATTGGTCAGTATTATTATTAGTTATTATTGTTAATCTCATACTGTCCCTAATTTATAACTTAAACTTTATCCTAGGTAGGTATGTGCCGGAAAAAATAGTATACCTAGGGTCTGATCCTATCCATGGTTTCAGGGATCTATCAAAGTCTTGGAATATATCCCCTGTGGATAAGGCTGGACTACTGTGTAACAGCTAAACTCCATTTGTTTTTGTTTTTTTACTTAAATTTTTAAAAATGTGACTGATTGATTGATTGATTGGTTTAAAGGCGAGCAGGAAGAGGGACAGAGGGAGAATCTCAGGCAGACTAAGCTAAGTGTGTAGCCTGACTCTGGGCTTGATGACACAACCCTGAGATCATGACCTGAGCCAAAATCAAGAGTCAGATGCTTAACCGACTGAGCACCACCCCCAGTGCAGCACCACCCACAGTGCCCCAACAGCTAAACTCCATTTGCTATCCTATAGTCCATGCTCAGAAACTATCCATTGACACAGCTCTTAGAATGGCCCCAATCCAGAACACTGACAACATCAAGTGCTGGTAAGAATGCGGAGCAGGAGCTCTCAGATCATTGCTGCTGGGAATCTCAGATCATTGCTGCTGTGAATCAGAACTAAAAGAAAGGAGCTATGAAGCCATGAAAAGACATGGAGGAAACCAAAATGCATCTTACTAAGTGAAAGAAGCCAATCTGAAAAGGCTACCTACTCTATGATCCCAACTGCGTGACACTACAGAAAAGACAAAAGTACAGAGACAGTAGGAAGATCAGCGGTTGCCAGGGACTCGAGGGGACGGATGAACAGGCAGACCACAGAGGATTTTGAGGGCAGTGAAAAAATTCTGTGTGATACTGACGGATACATGTCATTACACACTTAAACCCAAAGAATGTACAGCCCCAGAGTGAACTCCAGTGGAAACTACAGACATGGGGGGTGACAATGTGTCCATGGGGGTTCCTCAGCTGTAACCAATGTCTTGCTCTAGTGGGGGATGCTGACTGTGGGTGTGGGTGTGGGGGCAGAATGGATATAGGACATCCCTGTACTTTAAAGTCGGCGGTGAAAAAAATAAGATTAAAAAAAAAATCTATTGAACGTGTGAACGACATCAAGAAATAATCACCACATACCTGAGGTGTAGATGTGAGCTATGTGATAAATGTGTGGGGGAGCTGTGCTGTTTAAGTTTGAAAAAGGACTGCGTAACTTCTTCTCTATCCTCCCGGTTGGAAAGAGTCCTTCTAACACCTCAGATAAATCAGGTGGAAACTGAGAGATGACTCTGCCTCTAGATTCCCCCTGCTAGAAACAGCCCCTCTTCCTCTGCTCCTCTGTCTTTGTAGTGAACAAATGTGTTAGATTTAGACTTTTTGCTCTGTGGCATTACACATGGAAACGTTTACAAAATTACACTAAAATAAATGGCAGGTCTTTTTTTTTTTTTTTTTAAATTAGGAAAAATACCTAGTCCTTCAAAACTAGATATTTTACTTTGATTTTATTTGTAGTCAAAATATTTCTCTGGAAGCATTTTCTATAGTCTTCATTACTCAATTAAACCTGTTCCTATGCAACTTTCATGTCACCAGCACATGATAATCCTGCAGATGGCAAAGGTTTAATACCGAATTAAACTAAGCTATTAATTATATACACAAGTTAAAAGAAATCTAAATGAACGACCTTTTAAATTCTTTTTTCATACTTCTAATAGGCAAAAATGGCAGCTGCTCATCTGCTTCCAAGCTGGAGGAAGAGAAAGGATGAAGCTTTTGTACTTCGCTACTTGTTTGCTTGAAATAAAATGTTACTCTTTTATTTCAAATGCCAACACAGGGTATCACTTAAGATGTGATTCTGAGGGGTGCCTGGATGGCTCAGTCGGTTAAGTGGCTGCCTTCAGCTCAGGTCATGATCCTGGGGTCCAGGGATCGAGCCCTGCATTGAGCCCCTCATCGGGCTCCTTCTCCCTCTACCTCTGCTCCATCCCCTACCGCACCCCCACGCCTGCTCATTCTCTCTCATGGTCTCTGTCTCTCCATCACTCTGTCTCAAAAAAATTAAAAAAAATTTTTTTTAATGTGAATTATTACAGAAGCCAGGTCATCTCACATCTACTGCCTATATCTGATCTGAAATGAAAACCTATCCCACTCTGTAACGTTCTGCACTGAATGTGTATTAACTGAGAGGCAGACCATGAAGGATGTAGCTGGTGTTCACTGAAGACACATTCGGAAATTAATAAAGGGAAGGACCCTCTTTCTCAGTCAGATGGCAAAGATGGGAAAATCTTACTGCAAATTAGATATAAAAGAGCTTTGTAAATATTTTTTTTTTTGGATGATTAACTACTCTGGGGGAGGATAAAACAAAGCAAGGAAATAATAATCCCAAACGTAGAGATGATAGACTGTCATACAACATTATCTTTAGGACTTAATAGTTCTTTTCGAGTGTGTGGTTCTGAATACTCTTCTATTGAAAATTAGTCTTCTATTCTCACTCATAAGGAGAAAAATCCAGCTTGGCATTTCTGCTAAGAGGTGGGGAGGCTGATTCTTCATTCTTGAGACCCAAAGTTAGGAAAAAGGAAGAATTTACCAAATGGGATTACATTATGGATTTTTCTTTCTTCTTCCAATGGTGGACAATGTAATTTGTTATTTTATTTTAAAGATTTTATTTATTTGAGACAGAGTGAGAGAGAAAGCATGAGCAAGGGGGACCAGAGGGGAGGGAGAAGCAGGCTCCCCACTGAGCAGGGAAGGTGATGTGGGGCTTGATCCCAGGACCTAAGTAGAAGGATCATGACCTGAGTGGAAGGCAGATGCTTAACCAACTAAGCCACCCAGGCACCCCTGTTATTTATGATTTTAAATGAAACATTGACAGAGAACCAGAAACTCTTCATCTTATACTTTAGAATCGCATGAATCATTCCCCCTAAATTATATCCTAGTCACTATTTGGTTCAATAAATCCTCAACAATATTAAATTATTGAGTCAAACATAGGATCTAGTTCTTGAACTGGCATTTTCTTCAATAATACTCAGGGGATGAGGAAGAGGGTTCAGCAACTCCTGAAGGTTTCTGACATTTTCCCTTAGGATCCCTGAGATACCTAAGAAAAATATAAAACACAATAATCCGAAGGAAGGAAGGAAGGAAGGCTTAACAGAGGCTCTATTGGCCACATGATGCAAAAATGTCAGTGTATTTTATCCAGTTAATATTACAAGAAAAGTACAACTGTGTTCATCAAATATATGCTCTAGACCTAAATATCCTAAGGCTTTGTTTTTAATATACAATGACAAATAGTGTTAAATAGTGTTTATGCAAAATACTAAATCTAATACACTGGACCTCAGATAAATGATCTTTTAAGCTCACCCCCACCCCATGGTAATATTACAAAGACAAATCAGAAAGGTTTCAAAATGTATATACATTGTGAATCTTTTCCTTTCCAGTGAGGTCTACAATCAACAACCTAAAGTGAATGCATTTTAATTTAGGAGGGAGTATAATGCTGAGTTCTAGCCCTTAATACTTTAGAATTCACATAAAACATGAAAATTTAGAGCAGACTTTTCAAAAGTTTAGTCACAGCTAAATTAAATTAATTTGAATAGAGTTGTTACAGGCATTTTTGAGTCAATGTAAAATGAGCAATTGCTAATGACCAGAATCATATCTTTCTCTACAAGGAAAATTATAACTAATAAGAAGCAAAAGCATTACTCCTTCCTTCCCCCCCCTCCCTTGATTAATATATTTGAAAGAGAAAGAAAGAGACAGCACAGATCACAGGAGCAGAGGGAGGGGCAGAGGGAGAAGCAGGCTCCCCACTGAACACAGAGGCTGATGTGGGACTCAGTTGATCCCAGGACCCTGGGATCATGACCTGACCCGAAGGCAGACGCTTAACTGACTGAGCCCCTCAGGCAGCCCTTTTATTTCTTATTTCTTCATTTCTTTGTAACATCATCTCTCATTTAAAAATTTCCACTCTCCCAGCAATTCTACCACCTCTAGCAGTAAATCCTAAGGTAACAATCAGAGATATGCAAGAGGATTCATGTACAGGGTGTTCAGAAAGTAACTTTAGTACTAAAAAATAGGAAGCAACCTGAAGATTCAGTGTAATGGAACCAATCAAGAATTGGTTAAATAATTATATTCATGTAATATAAAGTTATACACCTATAAAATGATGCCACAGAACCAGAGCTGTCCAAGAGAAAGAGAACATGAGTATTTTAACTTTAAATTTTCTAGTAGGCGCATTTAAAAAAGCAAAAAAAAAAAAACAAGTGAAATTAAATTATTAATATATTTTACTTAACCCAATATTGCAACACATAATCAATAGGAAAATTAATGAGATATTCTCCTTTCTGTACTACCTTTGAAAACTATAAAACTCCTATATTTATAGTACATCTTAACTCTACCTACTCACACCATTCTAGTGCTCAACAACCCATGTTTCCCGTGATTATAGCACTGAACAGTGCAGCTACAGACAATGGCCTAGAAAATCATTAATAATATATTAAAATTTTTAAAAAAATTACATGACATATGTATAGTATGATTTGAATTGTATGCCTGAAAAATTCATGAGTAGGAGAAAAAAAGCACAAAAGGGTATATACCAAAATGTTTAGTATTATTCTGGGAAGCAGGATTATGGTCGTTCTCTTGTTTTTTTTTTTTTTTCTTTTCCTGTATTTTCTACATGTTTGACAATAAACCTGTATCATTTTGAAGTTCATAAATGACTCTTTTAATACCTTTCCATCAGCATTGATTAGATTAAGTTTATGACTTTAGCCCTTCCCCTCTAAGAATGCAACCCCTGAAAAGTGAATTTGTTCTGTATTTCATACTAGTGAATACAAATTTCATTGTCCATAGAGAATCATTCACCACTATGAACAAGAGTTATATTTTCAGCACAAGCCCTAACATTTGCCCCTTAAATGTGGTGTGTGTAATTACAGTATAAGAACTGTGAGTAAATTATTTCATTGCCTGTTAAATAACTGTTTGTGAGGTCTAGACAACAATTATAAATAGCCATTATTTATAAAGTTTCCATTCAAAGCACTTGGGGAATGGTGTAATAAATAGGCAACATGACCCGCACCTCCTCATGTTCCCAAATTGTACAAAAAAGGAGAAAATACATAAAATTGGCAAAGACGCTAAACACTGACAAAATCCACTTGGAAAAAGTGAGACTAAGCTGAAGCGGATGTTGCGTGCCCAGCATCCTCCTGACAGGGCGAAGATCTCGTCCGACTAACCTTCTTCACCGTGTTCCTCCTCCCCATCTCTCTCTCTCTCTCTCACACACACACACACATACACACACACACACACACACACACACACGGCTCTTCAGAAAAACTAGCCTACCTTTCTTCAGCCTTCTGTCTCAATATTCCCCCATCCCTAGCTGTGCACTGTCTGCGATGCTGGCGTCCCTCACGGTCTCCTCCACCAAGTTCCCGTGACCCTGAAGCAAAAACCATTTGATGTTAACTTATTTCTTGGAGAAATATTGACTTAGCTCCTACTTACTGCATAAAGTGGGACTCTGGGTGCGTAGAAGTACACAAAAATACAAAAATAATGACAGATAGTGGTAAGGACAATAAAGGAAAAGAGTAGGCAGCTGTGAAAGAAAATAATAGGTCAGGGGAACCTGGGTGGCTGGGTTGGTTAAGCATCTGCCTGGGCTCAGGTCATGATTTCAGGGTCCTGAATCAAACCCCATGTTGGGCTCCCTGCTCAGCAGGAAGCCTCTTTCTCCCTCTGCCTCTGCCCCTTCCCCCTGCTCATTCTCTTTCTCTCTCTCTCTCTCTGCCAAATAAATAAATAAAATCTTAAAAAAGAAAAAGAAAACAGTAGGTCAGAACTTGGCAGAAGATGAGGGGCAGTCAGGAAAGCCCTCTCCACTGACAAAGGACAAACCCACTGAGGAAACCTGATGGATGCCAGGTAGCCTGTGGGAAGAAAACACTTTCCTCCAAGGATGCATGTGCTGACCCAGGGTGGATGGAGGCTCAGGTGAGTTCAGGAACCCCAGTGTTGGCTGGTACTGTAAGGGAAGAATGCTGGAGCCATTTCGGCCCGTGGGTGCCAACAGTTTGCTAGCCGTGGCTTTTATTATGATTATTAATGACAGGAGCGACAGAGAAAATGTAGTAAGCATTTTCAATAAGCCAGACATAGGCTGAAAGCTTTAGACATAATAATAGATTAACTCCTCACAGCAGCTCTTTGGGGTAACTATTATTAAGTGCCTGAGAGGTTAGTAACTTGTCTGGAGTGACATGACTTATAAAGGGCAGGGCTGGGAGCTGCGGACACTATGCAGAGTTGTTACCCTGTTTGTTGGATTGTCACTCCTTCCACGTGTTATACCCTGTTGTCTGCTGCTCCCAGAGCTGTGGGGAAAGGAGCAGCTTTTTCAAAGAGGATACTGGAAGAAAAACAAAAACAAAAACAAAAACAAAAACAAAAACAAAAACAAAACAAAGAAACTGAGATTTGTATTTCCAGAAGGATAGATCTACCTTATGGACATTAAAGACCTAATTTACTCACATCTAAACCACAGAGGAAGGACAAAGAAATGTGTATATTTGTATATATCTATGAAATGTGTATATCTATGGGTTTTGTCCTCCTAACATCCATTTTCCTTTTTCTTAGTAAAAACAATTTTCTTTGGAAACACGTGCCTCCCCTACTCTCACTCTTTGGTGGTTTTAGTGGGGCAAACCCCACTGCTGGCCTCAAAACAGAGCACATGACCCTTCAAAGCAAGGCAACTGGAACATTCCATTCCCTTGGCCAGCAACTGGTTCAGAGGTGGTATGACTGATGGCCTTAGAGCTCACGCTGGGGCTTTCCTGAACTACTGAGAAAGCTATAACGTTACAGCTGCTGGAGTGCACACCTGCCTCCGTGTTGGACAAGGCGGGCTAAGAATGAACCAGTACAGGAGGAAAATATGCCTAGAGATGAAGAGATGGCGTCTTTCAGAATCACGGAGCGCAATTCAAACATGCTCAAAGCAATCTTGACTTCTAAACTTTTCAGTTGAATGAACCAACAAATTCTCTTCCTCAGAGAAGCCATTTTGACTTGGATTTTCAACCAGAAGGGACCCGCTATGGATCGGAGGCAGAGCAGAGTGGACAGAAATTATGGTCAACGTAAGGCCAGTCTTTAGCCAACATGGCAGGAAGGTGGCCCGAAAGATCCCCAATTTTATGGGCTTTGGAAAAACTGTCTGAGCAAGCCAGTGGTTGGAGTGGAACCACTCTTCGTCCTCCTTGGAGGCAGGCAGCTAACGATATAGAAATGCAGGTGCATATAGCCAGCGGTCAACACATGCTTACTGGCTGCTTGAGTTGTGCCATACTTGCGCTAGGGGCAGGATGACCCTGACGAACATGGCCGCCTTCCTCCCGGGAGCCCATCAGCTACTCTAGAGGGCAGGGGCAGGACGCACAGGTTAGCATGCCTGCATGATAATTTACCTACACGCTGAACGCAGTGCAGTAAAATCAGCACTCAGTTAAAAAGAAATCTCTTGGTTCTCTGGTCTAGACAGAAGTCTCTCCCACTGAACTATATAATGAAAGGCTTGATCCTGCAGAGGTCAAAAGATAAAGAGATCCGAAAGATGAACGCTCAGCATTAGTAGCTGTCCCACGAGCAGAAAGACTTAAGGACTGGAACTAAGGGGACTGGAATGCACTCCAGTCTGTTTCCAGAAATGAAGCTGCTGAAGAAAGAAATCAACCCAGGAAGCTGAGGACAGAATGTTAAGGAGGGACACCACAAGAGGGCCAGTATCAACAACACCTCTAGCTGCGATAAAACCACGTCAGCTCTGGGAACTTTCCTTGGCCTTCCCAGCCTGAGATCCCTGTGGCTAACGTCTCCTCCTGACCAGTGACTGTATTTTCCCCAGATTGGTTCTACATCCAGCAATCTCCTTAGTGAGACTGAACATTTGCCATCCTCCCAAGCTCAGGCTCCAGTGCCCAGGAACTAAGCAAGAGCTCTGGCATCCTGCCTCCCTCCCCTCTTGCGTGCCCCAGTCCTCAGCACTGGGAGTTCTTCATTGGGCCCTGCAAACTTGCTCAATTCTCTCTCCTGAATCCCTGAACACATGTGCAGAAGACCCCCGCTCCCAAGTTCCTGAACCCTGTGTACCCGGCTGAGATGCCACCAGCTCCTGTGGGCCCATGAATGGGCAGGTTGCTTCAATGGCCCCTGAGCTCATCACTGTCTCCTTCTACCTCTTCCTGTTCTCTTGCCCACCCTTTCATCTCTCAAATCTCTTCCTTATGTGGTATGCACCTGTGTATGTCTCTTGCCCTGTCTGCTAGCAAGACTCATGAAGTTTCATGCCCAAATCACAGCAAATTTAACCCATTTTTAGTGGCCGTGGGGGTCCTAGTAAGTATACATATGATTAGCAATGCCCTTAAATCAAGTGGTAAAATTAAATGTATCCACCTGTAGAGTTCTTTCGTTTTTCTTCTTCTTCTTCTTCTTTTTTTTTTTTTTAAGATTTATGTTAATCTCCACACCTAATACGGAGCTGGAACTCATCAGCCCAAGATCAAGAGCTCCACCAACTGAGCCAGCCAGGCACCCCTCTTTTCACTTCTTATATTTATTATATTTACAAAATCTCAACATAAAGATCTTATTTGGGATGCTGTTAAATTAAAACACCCCCCTCAACACAAAAATGCCACTGATTTGTCTCTGTTTTCCTCTAGCTGGGGCCCGAGGGGAGACTATTCTTAAACAAATTTACAAAGGAACAAGAAAGAAAACAGAATAAAACAAAACCCCTGTAATACAGACCAAAGCTAAGGGACTTGAGAAACAACTCCGTTTGGTTATCTGAGTATTCATTTAACCATCCTATTCATTCAGGCAACAAGTATTTAGAGAGTGTTTGCCATGTCCCAGTGATCTGCGCCTTAGGGATACAACAGGGGACAAGACATTTTCTGAATATTTCATATGTGCTGATGATCAAACCACGCTCTCCTCCTTTGTGGAGCCACTAATTAGTAAATCCATCTTTCATTCCTTCCTGCCTTGATGACTCTGCCCAGAATGTACTCTAAAAATGGCATGTCAAGACTTGGCTGTTTCGAAGAAGCGTTCTTCCCACGGAAACAGTGCTGTGACAGTTACACTAAAATAAAAACTGTGAGATCACCTAATCCAAGCAATCATCTACAGATGAAAAGGTGCTCCATACAGAAGGCAGAGTGTGTTGAAACAGTATTTTATCTTTTGATTCTTAATCCAGTGTTCTCCTCCTGCACTGCCCAAAATGGTAGCCACTAGCCCCAGGCCACTATTTAAATTTAGATTTGGAATTAAAAATTTAGTGCCTCAGCTGCACTACCTACATTTCAAATGCTCAGAAGCCATATAAGCTAGTGGCTATCACACTGGATGCCCCCCCCCCCCCCGAAAAAGACCATTTCCATCATTGGAGAAAGTTCTATTGGACAATGCTGCAGGTTCTAAAACACTCTGCTTGCATTATTCTAGCTCAGTGTTTCTCACACTTAAACATGCATGGTATTCACCTGGGGATCTTGCTAGGATACCGATTCTGATATAGTAGGTCAGGGGTGTGGTCTGAGATTCTCTGTCCTAAAAAGCTCCAAGCAGGACTGCTCCAAGTGATCTATAGAGTATTAAGGTTCCAGCTCGGTATCACAGTGAATACTGCAAGTGTTAGTGTCTAATAGTTTAGTGCATATGATTTTTTGCCTTCCCAATTAGGTTTTAAACTCCTTACGAGAGAACACCTTAAGTTCTTCTTCACATCTCTCATCATGGACCGCAGACTTCAGGGATGCCTGAGAGTCAATTTTCCTGTCTACAGGTACATGATGTTTGGCACAGACTGCTTCAGTGTTACATATAAATACACTTTCTTTTTTTTTTTTTTTCCTTAAAAGACATTAGGTCTTTATCCTTCAATCGAATGCCTTCTATTTCTTAAACGTAAGATACTGGTAGCTATACTATGTCAACTTCAAGAAAACACATGGGAATTCCTCCTTTTTGATGGCTTTAAAATGAACTGTAAATTTTGTTACAATATATATGCTGAAAATAATTTAAGAAAGAGTTGAGAATGGGGCGCCTGGGTGGCTCAGTGGGTTAAGCCGCTGCCTTCGGCTCGGGTCATGATCTCAGGGTCCTGGGATCGAGTCCCGCATGGGGCTCTCTGCTCAGCAGGGAGCCTGCTTCCCTCTCTCTCTCTCTGCCTGCCTCTCCATCTACTTGTGATTTCTCTCTGTCAAATAAATAAATAAAATCTTAAAAAAAAAAAAAAAGAAAGAGTTGAGAAAAAATATATAATGTATATTTGATAGCAGAATGGACACCAAATAGTCTCTTATCATGACAAACAATTGAATAGCCAAGCTTTATCTCAAAATTAGAAAATGATTAAAATACTTAGAAAACAATGCAATCAGAAATTTTAAGTGTGCCTTTATGTTACTGAGACCATACATCCTACCCTGAAAATAGTTAGCAACCTTTTTTATGGAACAGCTGACAGTTGTGGCGGTATGAGCAAACACCTCTGTAAATTCTTACCATAGTTTTCTATCAGCATTGTCCATTTTTCCAGAAATCTCAGTAATCACTATATGTAATCAGTTATTAATTAAGAACCTTGTAGTTAAGTTTAAAAGGTCAGTCATTTTTGTGTTTAAAAGTCACATATTTATGCATTCAGTTTCCAAGGAAATAAGAGCCCTTTGTGCCTTTCTAAATGTGTTCCTTACAAAGCAACAAGAAAAAGAGTTTTATTAATGCACAAGACTGAAAGAAATGTCAAGTATGCTAGAGTTCTGGTTTTGATTTTGGACTTCAGAGAAAGTTAAAGAAGCAGTGGAACAGAGCTCTTTAATTACAATCCAATGTCCTACAGAAGAATATTTGATATCTCTTCCAGTTGGCATTCTAGCCGATGTGAGGAGAAAATCAACCACGATTAATACAACATAAAGTCACTCCACCTCGTCAAGTTCATCAGGATTATACTGTGTATGCATCACGAACCTCCCTGTGTTTGTTTAAGATCTTGTTTGACAAATTATAAGATGGAAATATTTTAAGAGTTAAACCAGTACTTTTATTTTTGCTACATAACCTAAGCCAGTGCAAGTTTGTGCTGAGGTTCCCAAACTCTCTTGGCACTTTGGGAAGGTAACTCAATGACAGTATTTGTTTTTCCCTCAGGAGGAGAGTAGACAGCTCTGACAGAAAGAGGACGGCAGGCGGATAGATGAGAACTTGGGGCTGGGGTTGCTGCCTGCATACTGGTTCTCCACTCAGCCCCCTCACCATGTGGGCTTGAGGAAGTGAGCTACCTCTTTAAGACGCAGTTTTTTCATCTATAAAGTGGGAATGAGACTAAGGTTGCAATACTGACCTTATGTACAATATTTACTGCAATAAGTAAGTACTTAGCAGTCAGTGTTAAATGAATGTTAATTATTTCTATTAGATTTAAAAATGATTTATCAGAGCTCAGTGGCAATGAAATATTTTCCTTCACCCCTATTATGCCCCTTTAAGACCCTTTAGTTTGTGTTTGTACTTAGAAATCTTCCCTTAATAAATACAAAATACGTATTTAAGAAATGAAAGAGGTGTTTGGGGATTTGTTTTTTATTTTTTTATTATTTATTTATTTATTTATTTATTTTTAAGATTTTATTTATTTATTTGACAGACAGAGATCACAAGTAGGCAGAGAGGCAGGCAGAGAGAAAGAGAGAGAGGGAAGCAGGCTCCCTGCTGAGCAAGGAGCCCGATGCGGGGCTCGATCCCAGGACCCTGAGATCATGATCTGAGCCAAAGGCAGTGGCCTAACCCACTGAGCCACCCAGGTGTCCCTGGGGATTTGTTTTTTAAAAACAAGTATATTATCTGTTTGTTCAGAATCATTCTCTAGATTATTTTATCTCAGAGATAAAATAATTCAACAACTCTTAACAAAGTGAGTATAGAGGGAACAGGGAACACACCAACATAATAAAGGCCATGTATGACAAGTACACACAGACTCAATGATGAAAAATTAAAAAGCTTTTACTCTAAAATCTGGAATAAGAAAAGGATGTCCACTCTCATCAGTTTTATCCAACATAGTTTTAGAAGTTCTATCGACAGCAATCAGAGAAGAAAAAGAAATAAAAGCCATCCAAATTGATAAGAACAAACAAATGGAAAGATATTCCATGCTCATGGACTAGAAGAATTAAATCTGTCAACATATCCCAAACAATCTACAGATTTAACAAAATCCCTATCAAAATACCAACAGTATTTTTCACAGAACTAGGAGTAATCCTAAAATTTGTATGGATTTGATTTGCCAGAACAATCTTGAGAAAGAACAAAGCTGGAGATATCACAATCCCAGAGTTCAAGATACAGGACAAAGATACAGTAATAAAAACAGTACGGTACTGACACAAAAACAGACATATACGTCAATGGAACAGGATAGAGAGCCTAGAAATAAACTCATGCTCATATGGCCAATTAATCTATGACAAAGGAAGCCAGAATATACTACAGGAGAAAAAAGTCTGTTCAATAAATGGTGGTGGGAAAGTTGGATACCTCCATGCAAATGAATGAAACTGGATCACTTTCTTATACCATACACAGAATTAACAAGAAAGAGATTAAAAACCTAAATGTAAGACCTGGAACCACAGAACTAAAAAAAAAAAGTAGGTGGTGATCTTTTGGACATAGGCCTTAGCAACATTTTTCTGGATACCTCTCCTCAGGCAAAGGAAACAGACAAAATGAAAAGGGAACCCACTGAATGGGAGAAGATATTTGCAAATTATATATTTAGTAAGGCATTAACAACAAAACATATAAAGAACTCATACAACTCAACATTAAAAAAGTGAATAATCTGATATTAAAAAGGGCAGAGGATCCAAATAGACCTTTTTCCAAAGAAGAGATATAGATGGCAAATAGACACACATGAAAAGGTGTCCAATATCAGTAATCATCAGAGAAATACAATTCAAAACCAAAACGAGATATCACCTTAGACCTGTCAGAATGGCTAGAATCAAAGAGACAAGAAATAACAAGTACTGGCAAGGATATGGAGAAAAGGAAATCCTGTATAAATTGATGGAAACCAGTACGAAAGTCCTCCAAAAAATGAAAAGTGAAAATATCATATGATCCAGTAATTCCACTTCTGAGTATTTACCCAAAGAGAATGAAAACACTAATTTGAAAACATATGCACCCTATGTTTATTGCAGCATTATTTACGATGGTCAAGAAATGGAAGCAACCCAAGTGTCCAACAATAGATGAATGGATAAAGAAGATGTGGTATATATATACAACAGAATATTACTCAGCCATAAAAAGGAATGAGATATTGTCACTTATGACAACATGGATGGACCTAGAGGGTATAAACTATGTAGAATAAGTCAGACAAAGAAAGACAAATACGATGATTTCACTTACATATGGAATCTAAAATAAAACAACACAAAACAGAAACACACTCATAAATACAGAGAAAAGCTGGTGGTCCCCAGAGGGAAGGGGGTGGAGGACAGGGAAAATAAGTAAAAAATAATAATTCAGACACTGAAGTACAATTTCAAGACACATATTAATATCCAAATATAGTCAACAACATAAGACATACTCTTCTAGAAGATAGCTAAGTCATGGAGTTGGTGAAGTAAGGTCTGGACAACCCAGAACAAAGTAGAAGTTGGCAACTAAATGTATAATTTACATTGTACAGAGGAAATTTTTTTACTTATTCAGGTCAAAAAGAGGATTGTTTTTGTCTTTAATTATCTAGTTTGGTTGTTGCCTCTACAAGAATTGTGCCAACACCTCTCTTTTCTTCTGAGAGTAGAAATGACCGAGGTCAAGCAAGAACCATTTTCCTCACTGGGGAGAAGAGCCAGTGGTCTCAGCAACAGTCCCAAAGGCTGGTCAAACTCCTATCATCAGTCTCCTATCATTGGTGTAGTTATTTTACACTACCAAGGAAATGAAGCACTGAGAGGAAGATGGCATGTCCAGGGAACAGTAGCAATCTCCTAGGAGGCCACTCTGGAAGCTACGGCCCCGGTTGTTCCATGGGCAGAGTGTGAGGAAAGTCATAGAGAGAGGAGCACTGAGAACCTATGACATGGCTAGATTTCACCAAGATAGAGCTCTTGTGGCTCTTGCTTTTGTCGACACTATCAAAGCAGGTAAGGTTACAAAACTCGGGTTTTCAAAGCCTCTGTCTGAAATGTTCCATTTGTTTTACAAATGGTTCACTAGCAGCTTTCCCCCCTCCTAGCTGGAACCCATTAACGGTTGGTCACAAGGTCTCTTCAGTCTTTTCGGTCTAGAATAGAATAGCAGCTCCGTTTTGTTTTTTGTTTTTTGTTTTTAGCCAAATGACAATGACTTTTTTTTTTTTTTTTTTTAATTTATTATTATTATTATTATTTTTTTTATTTTTTATAAACATATATTTTTTATATACATATATTTTTATCCCCAGGTCTGTGAATCACCAGGTTTACACACTTCACAGCACTCACCAAATCACATACCCTCCCCAATGTCCATAATCCCACCCCCTTCTCCCCAACCCCCTCCCCCCGGCAACCCTCAGTTTGTTTTGTGAGATTAAGAGTCACTTATGGTTTGTCTCCCTCCCAATCCCATCTTGTTTCATTTATTCTTCTACCCACTTAAGCCTCCATGTTGCATCACCACTTCCTCATATCAGGGAGATCATATGATAGTTGTCTTTCTCTGCTTGACTTATTTCGCTAAGCATGATACGCTCTAGTTCCATCCATGTTGTTGCAAATGGCAAGATTTCATTTCTTTTGATGGCTGCATAGTATTCCATTGTGTATATATACCACATCTTCTTGATCCATTCATCTGTTGATGGACATCTAGGTTCTTTCCATAGTTTGGCTATTGTGGACATTGCTGCTATAAACATTCGGGTGCATGTGTCCCTTTGGATCACTACATTTGTATCTTTAGGGTAAATACCCAATAGTGCAATTGCTGGGTCATAGGGCAGTTCTATTTTCAACATTTTGAGGAACCTCCATGCTGTTTTCCAGAGTGGCTGCACCAGCTTGCATTCCCACCAACAGTGTAGGAGGGTTCCCCTTTCTCCGCATCCTCGCCAGCATCTGTCATTTCCTGACTTGTTGATTTTAGCCATTCTGACTGGTGTGAGGTGATATCTCATTGTGGTTTTGATTTGTATTTCCCTGATGCCAAGTGATATGGAGCACTTTTTCATGTGTCTGTTGGCCATCTGGATGTCTTCTTTGCAGAAATGTCTGTTCATGTCTTCTGCCCATTTCTTGATTGGATTATTTGTTCTTTGGGTGTTGAGTTTGCTAAGTTCTTTATAGATTCTGGACACTAGTCCTTTATCTGATATGTCGTTTGCAAATATCTTCTCCCATTCTGTCAGTTGTCTTTTGATTTTGTTAACTGTTTCCTTTGCTGTGCAAAAGCTTTTGATCTTGATGAAATCCCAGTAGTTCATTTTTTCCCTTGCTTCCCTTGCCTTTTGCGTTGTTCCTAGGAAGATGTTGCTGCGGCAGAGGTCGAAGAGGTTGCTGCCCGTGTTCTCCTCAAGGATTTTGATGGATTCCTTTCGTACATTGAGGTCCTTCATCCATTTTGAGTCTATTTTTGTGTGTGGTGTAAGGAAATGGTCCAATTTCATTTTTCTGCATGTGGCTGTCCAATTTTCCCAGCACCATTTATTGAAAAGGCTGTCTTTTTTCCATTGGACATTCTTTCCTGCTTTGTCGAAGATTAGTTGACCATAGAGTTGAGGGTCTATTTCTGGGCTCTCTATTCTGTTCCATTGATCTATGTGTCTGTTTTTGTGCCAGTACCATGCTGTCTTGATGATGACAGCTTTGTAATAGAGCTTGAAGTCCGGAATTGTGATGCCACCAACGTTGGCTTTCTTTTTCAATATCCCTTTGGCTATTCGAGGTCTTTTCTGGTTCCATATAAATTTTAGAATTATTTGTTCCATTTCTTTGAAAAAGATGGATGGTACTTTGATAGGAATTGCATTAAATGTGTAGATTGCTTTAGGTAGCATAGACATTTTCACAATATTTATTCTTCCAATCCAGGAGCATGGAACATTTTTCCATTTCTTTGTGTCTTCCTCAATTTCTTTCATGAGTACTTTATAGTTTTCTGAGTATAGATTCTGTGTCTCTTTGGTTAGGTTTATTCCTAGGTATCTTATGGTTTTGGATGCAATTGTAAATGGGATTGACTCCTTAATATCTCTTTCTTCTGTCTTGCTGTTGGTGTAGAGAAATGCAACTGATTTCTGTGCATTGATTTTATATCCTGACACTTTACTGAATTCCTGTATAAGTTCTAGCAGTTTTGGAGTGGAGTCTTTTGGGTTTTCCACATATAGTATCATATCATCTGCGAAGAGTGATAATTTGACTTCTTCTTTGCCGATTTGGATGCCTTTAATTTCCTTTTGTTGTCTGATTGCTGAGGCTAGGACCTCTAGTACGATGTTGAATAGCAGTGGTGATAATGGACATCCCTGCCGTGTTCCTGACCTTAGCGGAAAAGCTTTCAGTTTTTCTCCATTGAGAATGATATTTGCGGTGGGTTTTTCATAGATGGCTTTGATGATATTGAGGTATGTGCCCTCTATCCCTACACTTTGAAGAGTTTTGATCAGGAAGGGATGTTGTACTTTGTCAAATGCTTTTTCAGCATCTATTGAGAGTATCATATGGTTCTTGTTCTTACTTTTATTGATGTGTTGTATCACATTGACTGATTTGCGGATGTTGAACCAACCTTGCAGCCCTGGAATAAATCCCACTTGGTCGTGGTGAATAATCTTTTTAATGTACTGTTGAATCCGATTGGCTAGTATTTTGTTGAGTATTTTCGCATCTGTGTTCATCAAGGATATCGGTCTATAGCTCTCTTTTTTGGTGGGATCCTTGTCTGGTTTTGGGATCAAGGTGATGCTGGCCTCATAAAATGAGTTTGGAAGTTTTCCTTCCATTTCTATTTTTTGGAACAGTTTCAGGAGAATAGGAATTAGTTCTTCTTTAAATGTTTGGTAGAATTCCCCCGGGAAGCCGTCTGGCCCTGGGCTTTTGTTTGTTTGGAGATTTTTAATGACTGTTTCAATCTCCTTACTGGTTATGGGTCTGTTCAGGCTTTCTATTTCTTCATGGTTCAGTTGTGGTAGTTTATATGTTTCTAGGAATGCATCCATTTCTTCCAGATTGTCAAATTTATTGCCGTAGAGTTGCTCATAGTATGTTCTTATAATAGTTTGTATTTCCTTGGTGTTAGTTGTGATCTCTCCTCTTTCATTCATTATTTTATTTATTTGGGTCCTTTCTCTTTTCTTTTTGATAAGTCGGGCCAGGGGTTTATCAATTTTATTAATTCTTTCAAAGAACCAGCTCCTAGTTTCGTTGATTTGTTCTATTGTTTTTTTGGTTTCTATTTCATTGATTTCTGCTCTGATCTTTATGATTTCTCTTCTCCTGCTGGGCTTAGGGTTTCTTTCTTGTTCCTTCTCCAGCTCCTTTAGGTGTAGGGTTAGGTTGTGTACCTGAGACCTTTCTTGTTTCTTGAGAAAGGCTTGTACCGCTATATATTTTCCTCTCAGGACTGCCTTTGTTGTGTCCCACAGATTTTGAACCGTTGTATTTTCATTATCATTTGTTTCCATGATTTTTTTCAATTCTTCTTTAATTTCCCGGTTGACCCATTCATTCTTTAGAAGGATACTGTTTAGTCTCCATGTATTTGGGTTCTTTCCAAACTTCCTTTTGTGGTTGAGTTCTAGCTTTAGAGCATTGTGGTCTGAAAATATGCAGGGAATGATCCCAATCTTTTGATACCGGTTGAGTCCTGATTTAGGACCGAGGATGTGATCTATTCTGGAGAATGTACCATGTGCACTAGAGAAGAATGTGTATTCTGTTGCTTTGGGATGAAATATTCTGAATATATCTGTGATGTCCATCTGGTCCAGTGTGTCATTTAAGGCCTTTATTTCCTTGCTGATCTTTTGCTTGGATGACCTGTCCATTTCAGTGAGGGGAATATTAAAGTCCCCTACTATTATTGTATTGTTGTTTATGTGTTTCTTTGATTTTGTTATTAATTGGTTTATATAGTTGGCTGCTCCCACGTTGGGGGCATAGATATTTAAAATTGTTAAATCTTCTTGTTGGACAGACCCTTTGAGTATGATATAGTGTCCTTCCTCATCTCTTATTACAGTCTTTGGCTTAAAATCTAATTGATCTGATATAAGGATTGCCACTCCTGCTTTCTTCTGATGTCCATTAGCATGGTAAATTCTTTTCCACCCCCTCACTTTAAATCTGGAGGTGTCTTCGGGCTTAAAATGTGTTTCTTGGAGGCAACATATAGATGGGTTTTGTTTTTTTATCCATTCTGATACCCTGTGTCTTTTGACAGGGGCATTTAGCCCATTCACATTCAGGGTAACTATTGAGAGATATGAATTTAGTGCCATTGTATTGCCTGTAAGGTGACTGTTACTGTATATGGTCTCTGTTCCTTTCTGATCTACCACTTGTAGGCTCTCTCTTTGCTTAGAGGACCCCTTTCAATATTTCCTGTAGAGCTGGTTTGGTATTTGCAAATTCTTTCAGTTGTTGTTTGTCCTGGAAGCTTTTAATCTCTCCTTCTATTTTCAATGATAGCCTAGCTGGATATAGTATTCTTGGCTGCATGTTTTTCTCGTTTAGTGCTCTGAAAATATCATGCCAGCTCTTTCTGGCCTGCCAGGTCTCTGTGGATAAGTCAGCTGCCAATCTAATATTTTTACCATTGTATGTTACAGACTTCTTTTCCCGGGCTGCTTTCAGGATTTTCTCTTTGTCATTGAGACTTGTAAATTTTACTATTATGTGACGGGGTGTGGGCCTATTCTTATTTATTTTGAGGGGCATTCTCTGAACCTCCTGAATTTTGATGCTTGTTCCCTTTGCCATATTGGGGAAATTCTCCCCAATAATTCTCTCCAGTATACCTTCTGCTCCCCTCTCACTTTCTTCTTCTTCTGGAATCCCAATTATTCTAATGTTGTTTCGTCTTATGGTGTCACTTATTTCTCGAATTCTCCCCTCGTGGTCCAGTAGCTGTTTGTCCCTCTTTTGATCAGCTTCTTTATTCTCTGTCATTTGGTCTTCTATATCACTAATTCTTTCTTCTGCCTCATTTATCCTAGCAGTGAGAGCCTCCATTTTTGATTGCACCTCATTAATAGCTTTTTTGATTTCAACTTGGTTAGATTTTAGTTCTTTTATTTCTCCAGAAAGGGCTTTTATATCTCTCGAGAGGGTTTCTCTAATATCTTCCATGCCTTTTTCGAGCCCGGCTAGAACCTTGAGAATTGTCATTCTGAACTCTAGATCTGACATATTACCGATGTCTGTATTGATTAGGTCCCTAGCCTTCGGTACTGCCTCTTGTTCTTTTTTTTGTGGTGAATTTTTACGTCTTGTCATTTTGTCCAGATAAGAGTAAATGAAGGGGCAAGTAAAATACTAAAAGGGTGGCAACAACCCCAGGAAAATATGCTTTAGCCAAATTAGAAGAGATCCAAAATCGTGAGTGGGGAGAAAGGGGATAAAAAGAGGTTCAAAAAGGAAGAAAGAAAAAAGAAAAAAAAAAAAAAGAAAAGAATTTTTTTTTTTAAAAAAGAAAACACCTAAGAAAAATGTAAAAAAATATATATATATATTAGATAAACTAGTAAAAAATCGTTAAAAAAGAAAAAGGTAACAGTTAAAAAAAAAAAAAAGTTTTACCCGAAGGCGAGAAAAAAAAAAAAAAAAAATGAAAAAGAAAAAATTAAATTAACTGCAAGACTAAAAAAAATCACAGGAAAAAAGCCATGAGTTCCGTGCTTGGCTTTCTCCTCCTCTGGAATTCTGCTGCTCTCCTTGGTATTGAAACCGCACTCCTTGGTAGGTGAGCTTGGTCTCGGCTGGATTTCTTGTTGATCTTCTGGGGGAGGGGCCTGTTGTAGTGATTTTCAAGTGTCTTTGCCCCAGGCGGAATTACACCGCCCTTACCCGGGGCCGGGGTGAGTAATCAGCTCGGGTTTGCTTTCAGGAGCTTTTGTTCCCTGAGCGCTTTCCGTAGAGTTCCAGAGGACGGGAATACAAATGGCGGCCTCCTGGTCTCCGGCCCGGAGGAGCCGAGAGCCCAGGGCCCCACTCCTCAGTGCGCCCTCAGAGAACAGCGCCCAGTTACTCCCGTCTGCCTGACCTCCGGCCGCGCTCCGAGCTCACCGAGCCTGCGACCGGTTCAAGGTAACACGGAGCTGCGAGCTTACTGTCGGCTCTGTCTCTGTAGCCGGCTTTCCCGTTCCAATACCCGCAAGCTCTGCGACACTCAGACACCCCCGATCCTTCTGTGACCCTGCGGGACCTGAGGCCACGCTGACCCCGCGTGGGCTTCGCTCCGGTTTAGCCTCTGGAGCGATGTCCCTCCGCGGAACAGACTTTTAAAAGTCCTGATTTTGTGCGCGGTTGCTCCGCCGCTTGCCGGGAGCCGGCCCCTCCCCCCGGGGTCTATCTTCCCGTCGCTTTGGATTCACTTCTCCGCCGGTCCTACCTTTCAGAAAGTGGTTGTTTTTCTGTTTCCAGAATTGCTGTTCTTCTTCTCTTCGATCTGCCGATGGATTTTCAGGTGTTTGCAATCTTTAGATAAGCTATCTAGCTGATCTCCGGCTAGCTGAAGCAGTCTCAGCTTGCTACTTCTCCGCCATCTTGACTCCTCCCCTCGACAATGACTTTTGAAGAGTCAGAACAGTTGTCTCATAGAAGGGCCCATATTCTACATTTGGTTGTTTCCTTATACTGTCTGTTACCATATTCTGTGAGGCCTTCTATCTCCTGCTGATTACATTAGGTTAAACATTCTTGGAAAAAAGATGTCATGGGTGATGTTATATACTTCATATTCCTTCACAACAAAGGACATATCAGACTGTCCCATTACCACTGAATTTAGGAGAAATCACTTGATTAAATTGGTGAGCACCAGATGTCTCTATTCCAAGGGAATTTTTTTCCCTTTACTAATGGTTAGTAGATGTAATTTTTTGGTATTGTGTTAATATCCTATTCCTCAACAATCTTTCCTATTGTCATTGTTATTCTTTATGTCGTATTTGCAGTCTACCAACCACAATCCTTCTGCAACATTCATTATTTGGGCTGTGAATCCAGTGAGGCAAAAATCTCCCCACTTTTGTCCCCCAATGTTACGTTCATGGGCCTAACTCCAGGTAAAGTTGGAATTACTCTACTTTCCAAGTAAGATGGTAGACCCTTTGCTGGACAGGAGATTGCATCAGGATAAGGATGGGATTCAATCTCTACCCAGAACTCTAAGAACAATGCTAACCATCTGGTAAGATAAGTTATGTGTTAACTTTTTTTTGTTTAAAGTAATATATATGCAATTGTTTTTAAGACTAAAACAGCAGTAAAAGGCTTACAACAAGGGCGCCTGGGTGGCTCAGTGGGTTAAACCTCTACCTTCGGCTCAGGTCATGATTTCAGGGTCTTGAGATCGAGTCCCACATTAGGCTCTCTGCTTGGCGGGGAGCCTGCTTCCCCCCCTCTCCTCTCTCTGCCTGCCTCTCTGCCTACTTGTGATCGCTCTGTCAAACAAACAAATAAAATCTTTAAAAAAAAAAAAGGCTTACAACACAAACAGTAGTAGTCTGGTTACCAGAATTAACACTTTTTCTTTTAAGTATTTTATTTTATTTATTTGAGAGAGAGAGAGAGAGTGCAAGAGTGAGAGAGAGAACATGGAGGGAAGGAGGTGGGGGGGGTGGAGAGGGAAAAGCAAGCTCCCCGCTGAGCAGGGAGCCCTCCACAAGGGGCTTGATCCCAGGACCCGGAGATCATGACCTGAGCTGAAGGCAGAAACTTAACCAGCTGAGCCCCCCAGGTGCCCCTGGAGTCAATCACTTTTAACCCTTATAGTTATTCCTTCTGATATTGACCTCCATATGTCTAGATAATTTAAAATTTCTAGTCATTATTTTGACTTCCCGTTACAATAGATGAGGATGTGCTGTATTTCCTGTGTCTTGCTTTGGAGGAGAAATAGGTATAAATTCCCAGGGCTAACACACTGAATTCTGACAGCAACTAGCACAATTAGGAGGTTTTAAAGATATTCGTTGATTGTCACTGAATGAAGGACATGGAGACCCAAACGCACAAAGCCAGGATTCATTCTGCAGTTTCTCATAGCAAGTATGCCCTGAGCAGAAGGCTGAAGAAATACATAATCTCTGAAAGTCACATAGATTAAATTGGCTAGTTGTATCTTGTTTTGCTATGTTCTTGGAAAACATTAAAATTCAACATATTAAAATATTTTTAAAGGACCATCATGAAACTAATTTCAATGACTCTGTAAAGCATTTCTATAGCCAAAAACTATTTTTCAAGTAAATTCTTTTTCTTTTTTTTTTTTTTTAAGATTTTATTTATTTATTTGACAGACAGAGCACAAATAGGCAGAGAGGCAGGCAGAGAGAGAGAGGGAGGCAGGCTCCCTGCTGAGCTGAGAGCCTGATTCAGAGCTCGATCCCAGGACCCCGGGACCATGACCTGAGCCAAAGACAGAGGCTTTAACCCACTGAGCCACACAGGCGCCCCTCAAGTAAATTCTTTTTTTTTTTTTTTTTAAAGATTTATTTATTTATTTATTTGATAGACAGAGAGAGATCACAAGTAGGCAGAGAAGCAGGCAGAGAGAGAGGGAGAAGCAGGCTCCCCGCTGAGCAGAGAGCCCGATGTGGGGCTCGATTCCAGGACCCTGAGATCATGCCCCGAGCCGAAGGCAGAGGCTTAAACCACTGAGCCACCCAGGCGCCCCAAGTAAATTCTTATTCAGCAGTAGAGAAAAGAGAAATTTAGGTTTAAGAAAGTAATCTTTTCTAAACATTAAGGAGTAAACAGGTTAAAAATATATGGGAGATCTTCCTTGGAGTCCTACAGGCTCAGAACTCAGCCTTTTCCCTTGTAGAACTTCAAAGTTTGATGTCAAGACAAAAAAAAAAGGACGTATAAAATTATGAAAACTCTGAAAAGACTCCCACCTCATTAATATGTCTCAAAATACATTGCTTAAGGGTAAGGTTAATTAAATCACAGTATACATAAATTTGAAATGGACTGGTAATCAATCACAGACAAAACTATGTTACACAGAGGCAAAATGGGAGTAGTGGACACTAATACAAGTTAAATAAAAACAGATTCATACCATGGAAGGAACTTTTCACCTGACTTGCTGCAGACCCTGTACTAGCCAGCTTTCGGGAATATTTGAGAAAAATATTCTTCTTCACTTGGAACCCTTTCAAGCAGTGAATCTTCCACTTAGTACTCTAGAATTTCTGAAGCCAACTGCAGTGAGCATTGAGTTTTCTAGCAAGGCAATAAAACTCTTAAATTTACTGGCTAAATGATGTTGCTTGATAAATAGTCTACGAACTCTATTTCTTTGTTTGGTTGCTTAGTCTTCAGGCCCCTCACTTTCATTGCATTTCAACACTTTTGCAAGAAGGGAAAAGAAAGGAATTCAAATGAGCCATTTTGATTATAGTAGCCTGACAAAATAAAACCTACATGTTTGACTTTGTTCCTTATAATCAGCTGCAGGTTCCAAGGATTCATGCAGTCTCACTAACAAAAGCAATCTAGAGCAGGTTACTTTCCGTAGCTGGAATAATTTCATTCCCTGTCATGGTATTTCCCGGATCTATCTAGCTTTTATTACAGAGAATCTTAGAATGGGAAGGTTCTTAGGAGCTACCTCAAACCTGCACCAGAGGCATTTTCCTAGCAAGTGCTAGTAAGAGGAAATGGTATACAGTTGACAGAGCAAGGGCTTGGTAGCCAGACAGATGTAATCATCTGTACATAAGCTAGCAATAGGTTTCCAGAGGGTTCCTGGGCAGATTATGGAATGCAATGGACACACAAGAGCCTGAGCACTCTTCAGTGGATACAACCCCAGGCTTTGAAGTTGGAGTGGACCCCCAGCTGGACACACGTCCCTGTTTTGCCTCTTCATAGCTGTGTGTTTGTGGGCAGCTTCCTTACCTTCTCTGAGGCCCATGTTCCCCAACTGTAAAATGGAGGAAAAAAAATGCACCCAACTCATCATGTTATTTTTAAAGACTTGTTTGTCTTTAATAAAATAACATGTATGTTATTTTAAAGCTAACATACGGGATGCTCGAGTAACATTAGCTGTTATGATTAGGCCAATTCAGATGAAAAGCTGGACATTGGATAAACCTACTTCCATGGTTCTCCGATTAGTAACACTAGGTGTCTACTAAAGGCAGCTATGTTTATAACTGAACATTTCAATTTGTAAGAGAGGAAAATCAATGTTAAACACTCGCAGTCTATGTAGTAGAAAAAAATGTATCCTATATCTTTAAGACCCCCTCATATCTTCACACAGAAATATTTATTACGTGCTTCTTAAGCACATTATCATACCATAAAAGACAGAGTAGGGGAAGCAAAGAGGATAGTATCGGCTAATCCATAAGGAGAGTTCAATCCAGAAAAAGTGTAAGGTGTCCGCACGCACCAGAACGACTTCCTGCGTAAGCCGTATAAGCTAAGTGGCAAATAAGGGGTGTAAAAGATTGACTTCCACGGAGCCAGCACACCCGCTTTCCGGGCCGGTGGCCCAAAAGCAACGGGGTGGGCAGGGTAGAGAGGCGGTATTTGCAGAGGAGGTGAGGGAGGCCCAGGTCGTTATTTCAGACAGAACGTGTTGTCCTGTCCCAGCGCCAGCTCCGGTGTAAACTAATGATAAGGCTGCACACCTGCATCTCAGACGGTTCTGAGATCTGGTGTGTAAGACGGGAGAGAGGGACGCCTGGCTGACGTAGTCGGTTGGGTATCTCTGCCTTCGGCTCAGGTCATGATCCCAGGGTTCTGGGATGGAGTCCTGCGTTGAGCTCCTTGTTCAGCAGGGAGCCTGCTTTCCCCTCTGCCTCCCACTCCCCCTGCTCCGTGCTCTCTCTCTCTCTGACAAACAAATAAAAAATCTTAAATAAACAAAGAAAGAAGAAGGGAGAGAGCTTGAGCTCTCTAGATAAGGGCTGCCTCCCCCCAATAGGAAGCTTGGTTAGAAATTCGAGGAGTGCCATCAATGAAGGGCTTGGGCTCACCCCAGCGGCCCCGACTTCTGGGCGTTCCCAGGCACGTGGGGCAGCACCAAGGGTACTACTGAAGTTCGGTGGGGGTAAGAGCATACGCCACACACACTATTGCAGAATCCACACAGAAGGGGTTTGTGTGAGTACAGAACCGTTAAAAAGCCCAGAGGTAAAATATCCGTGGCTGGTAAGCCTCCATGAGCCAGGCTTAGAGCTCTCAGGTCAGGGCCTACCATGGTTCAAAGCCACAGGTCTCCTTTATGCTCTGGGACCATGTGTACCCCCCTCACCCTCCACCCCTCCCCCTGCAAAATGACCGTCCACTCTCAGTGACTCAAAGGCACCCTCTGCTTTCTCCTCCCGCAGTCCCTTTCTCACAGAGGGCGCATGCCTCCTCCAACAGCTATCCAAACCAGAAACCTAAAAAAGTCACCACAGACTCCTTGCTTTCTCTTCCCTCAGTTTAGCAACAAACTACTTACTCATCTCCCCAGTCTTGTCCCACCTTCTCTAATCTACCTTTTCTCTGGATGCTGCCTCAAAGAGTATTACCTCTAGGATTAAAATCTTAACTCCTCTTAGCAAGACAGAAAGGGCGTCATTAGCCGACCTTAGCCAACCAGTCTGACCTGAGCTTCCAACACTCTGCCCTTAAAATTTGCATTCTGGCATCATCTAATTACCTGAGAGGTCCCTGTGCCTACCCTACCTTGGGGCACCTCTGACACACTCTTCCCTCACCACCGTGCCTACAACCTGGAAGCTTCTAGTCATCCTTGTAATCTCAGCTGTAGTGCTATTTCAGTCCTGATTCTTCCTTGACACCCGCCCAGGTCCTGGGTCTGCATAGCTCACAGAACTGCCTTGGTTTACCCGCTTCTTGAGCCCTTGGAATCAGGAACACGATCCTTTCTCCTTCTAGCTCTAGGCCCCCGTACACGGTAACCCACCCAAGCCAGAATTTGGTGAGCAAATTACTCAACTTTAAAATGAAGAGAGGAATCAATAGTATTGTTAAAATCAACAAGTCTGAAGAATTCCCCTGCAAACATTAGTTTTTTTAATGGGGCGGACTTGCACGGAGTTATTCTCCACCAGGCTATCTTCTCTTTGAAACTGCCAGTGAAATGATCTCACACGTGTTGTCCAATAGGGCAAAGCATCAACGTAGCATTTGATTAAAAGAAATAACCTCTGTGGCACTGCCTGCATTTTCAGAGTTTTTTTTTTTTTTTAACTCTTCTCAGCTGGCATTCAAATTTATCTACATTTTCAACCCCTTCTCCACTAACAAAACAATGAAAACAGAGACCAAAAACACTACAGAAATTTAGAACCAGCCAGGCAACAGGGATTTAGCTCTAATTCAGCTTTGAGGATGTTCAAAATGACTTTCAAAGCCCTTATTTAAAATGGGAGATATTATGAAATTGTCAGAAAAGCTCCTCGCCTCTGCATCCCTTGAAAAAAAGGATGGCCCACAGAGTCATGCCTGAAGTCGTAGGACTGAACTCCAGAATCTTCAAGTTTTGAGTATTTGGTAAATTGCAATCATTTACTTTCCTTGGGAATTAATAGAAACCATCTGCTTAATGATAAAGCTGAGCTCTGCAATTATTTGAGGAAAAATGTGCCACAGTCAGCATAAAAAGAGGCTTATTGAGGAAGCCTGCTAGACATATGTATTTTTTTTTTATAATTAAAGCCAATCGCATTCATTAATTTAAAAACGCTGTTGTGATCAGCTGCCCCAATTTCTTATTTATCAGCACCACCCTTGTTAATATGCACCTATGCAACCTTCAATTTTCAACTTCCAGAGGCTAAATAACTATAATCGTATAGACGGTGGTGATCACACATCAGAACGTTGAGGCGATCATGAGAAAAATATAAAGATGGGGGAAATAAACGTCTACCATAAACCACATATCCGCCTTCTGGGTCTCCTACCTGCATGTCTCCGGGTTATTTTCCTTTCCCAGCAAACAGGAAGACGGCTGTGGGTGCTCCAAACAGAATTCCTTTGAACCGGCCATCGCTCAGTTCGGGTAATTCTAACGACAGCTCTGCTAGCAGCTGGGAAGAGCCCCAGATACACAGGCAGCTTTTGTTACACAGCAGCCTACCAAACGGAAGGGGGAACCAACGTCGCCCCTCAGTGGCTGTAAATATTGATCCACCTGTGAGGAATAAGGGCGCCACCTCTGTCTGGTGGCAAATAAATAAAGATGGAGGAGGGCAGAGCGAAGAGAAACACATGCATTAGGGCCAACAGCTCCTGTCCCTTTTTTCTCTCCGTGTGTGGCCCAAGGGGGGAGGAGATGTTTATTTGGACATCCTCCCTTCGGAAAAGAGGCCAGTCGACTGTCTGCGTTGGGACGGGTCCAGTGCTAGGGCTCAGAGAATTTCACAGGCAGAGACCATGCGGTTTTTAGCCAATGCAACGCAAGATTTTGAATTTTTTAAAACCAGTTGGTAAGAAGTAGCCGATCCACGCCACCCCAGCCCACTGAAAACTCCCCACTCGGGTTCCGTAACGTTTAACTGGTTCTTACAAGGGTCCTTAACCTACAGAATGGCATGTGGGTGAGAAAGAGTTGTTTTGTGAAGGATGAGAGATACCAATTTTAGTATATGTGCTGCCGAAGCGAGCACAGGATGAGAGATACCAGCTGAGATCTCCCTTACCCCCACAAATGTGAGTTACAGTATGGCCAACCCCGTTGTAGGGACTAGCGGGAAAGTCACAGAAATCACGAAGATTCCCGAGGGACCACCAGCAACAGAGGCATCAGTCCCGGGAAGGAGGCATCCTTTCTCCTCTCTGGAAAAGGAGTGGAGGATATTAGAAGAGCAGTGGCCAGCAGTGGCAGCCACAGTTCTCTAACAGGAACGTCTGTAAACACCCCATTGTAAAGCCGAGGAAACACAACAATTTTATGGCAAACAGGGAAGTGGTGTCAGAAGATGAGTGCTTGTCGGCCTCCCCCAATTTCTTTCTTCTTTCTTTCCCCAAACAAATCCATTGTAATACATTATTGCAAGGTATCTGTGCTCTAGAACCATGGGGATCTGAGTACCTCCCCAGCTCTGTCATCACGGGCCAGTTAGTTAAACCTCTTTCAGCCCCAATAAAATACAGGCAGTAGCAGGCAATCCGGACATGACGGAGCAAAATGTGCCACAGCTCAGCTTTTAAGGGAGTGGGTTGGACAGCTGGACCACCTGGGTTCAAGCCTGGTTCTCCCACTTCCCATGAGTGACCAGCAGGCAAGTCACGGAATGTCTGCCTCAGTTCCCTCCTTCGAAAATGGGGGTCATAAAAATCCCCATTGAATTGTGGTAAGCATTAAGTAAGCTGATGCTATAAAGGGTCTTAGAACTGAACTCATTTTGCTTATTATTGTGAACATTAAAAGAGAATGCACATAAGCCCTTGCATGTAGTAAGTGCTCATTTACACAGTACCTATCATTCTTACTGTAAAGAAATTAGAAAACAGAAATGAGCAAAAAGGTAAAATAACTGATCATCTCTAAGTGGAAATGCTCAGAATTAAGTGGAACACTCTAAAAAATGACCAAAACTGTGCTTCGAGAAGATGCTATTTCCAAGAAAACGGTGGAAATGTGTATTTCCCTAATTATCTTTTACAAAGGAATCCGGAAGAGGACGCTGATGTGTTCCAACGGTGAGAGGTGACCTCTCTGTGACCCTCCAGACTCCTTAGCTATAAGCAAGTTATCCCAGGGAGGAAGCAGCAGGCTGTACAACAGTGCAAGCATCACATGAGGCGAGCCAAATTCCTATTAAAAGAAGAGAATTCCGGGTTGCCTGGGTGGCTCAGTCAGTTAGGAGCCCAACTCTTGGTTGTGGCCCAGGTCTCAGAGTCATGACATCAAGCGCTGGCAGTAGACTCTGTGCTCAGTGAGGTATCTGCTTCTTTGCCTCCCTCTCCTTCTCCCTCTGTGCCCCCCCATGAACACTCTCTAAAATAAATAAGTAAATCTTTTAAAAAAAGAAAATTTCAAGTTTATACAAGATGTTTAGCCAAACCCAAGAGAATAAAAGGAATCAATTATTGATGCCACAAATCCAAGTTCATAGTGGAGGTTTTAAAACATAGACTTTCCTCTAAAACCTAGGTTCGAGTTCCCTTCAGCACTCTTTCCCTAAGGTACTTGGCAATAATGGGAATTAATATGAAAATTCCAGGGTGCCTGGGCAGCTCAGTGGGTTAAAGCCTCTGCCTTCTGCTCAGGTCATGATCTCAGGGTCCTGGGATCGAGCCCCACGGTGGGCTCTCTGCTCAGTGAGGAGCCTGCTTCCCTCTCTATCTCTGCCTGCCTCTGTGATCTCTGTCAAATAAATAAATAAATAAAATCTTAAAAAAACAAACAAACCATGAAAATCCCTCTAGTTTGAAGAAAACATAATAGACCTAGAAATTTTATTTTATTTTTTTTTAACTAACTCAGAGTACCTTACTAGGTAGGCAATTCAGACACTTAGATGGGATGGTCAGTTTAAAAGTACCACTTTTGGTGAGTGGCTTAGAAAAAAAATCTCCAAACTCTTGCAGAATATACAAATTCCAGGTGAATGTAGAGGAAAATAGAATAAACTTAAGCCCAAATACATCCCCCCCCCCCAGATTTAAACAGTATTATTGTGTTTAAAGATGTGGAAAGCAAAAATCCGTATGTGGGAGTATAAAATCAGTTTAGCAACATTTCTTTTATTTCTTGTTTTATTCCTACCTCTAAAATTTAATATCTTTCACAAGATATACCTAACTTGAATTTATATAACTAATTTAAACAAGGAAACCCAAAAATAATGATTTCCAATGCTTTGTCAAGTTTCAAATGACAAAAGAGCTCAGGGTTGAAATTTTTCTCATTATGGTTTTTTATGGTTTAACATTTAATTGTGAAATTAAATGTTTGTGTAACAAATGAATATTTGTAAGTTTGTGTAACAAGTGAGTATTTCTAAGTTATGTGTAATTCATTTGTGTTCATTGTAATTCATTTGTTCATTGTAATTCAATTTCAAAATTCATTTCTGTAACAAATGAATATTTGTAAGTTATAATGCATTCCAAATATTTTAACAATAGGAAATGAACTTTATTTACTAAAGAATAGCTTTGTAAAATTGTCTCTCTAGAATCCTTCTAGGATGATTTACTATTATTCTATTTATTATTTCTATATAGCATCTTCTTCAAATTCTACTTGGTTACTCATAATTAGCAATAACCTTACCCCTAGTACCAATGCATATAAGCCTTCCATTATTCTACAGAGCCCAGGGAGTAAAAAGAACGATACCTTTCAGTATTTAATCTCCAAATTTGAGTTTCTTTTCAAATAACCTGAAGGTAAGTCTGAGATATTATGTATCTCTTAATTCCACTTTAAAGGTAAGCAAACATTTACCACCCCACTCAGTTCCTGAATGCAATCAATATTCTTTTCTGGGATTCAGATATAAAGCCTTATTGATTATGTTCAAATGGTAATTTACAAGGGTGCCCTAGACAATTGCTTCTTGAGGTCCTTAAATGCAGTTCTCTAGCCTTGGCACAGACAAAAAGCCAATGACTTCATCTCCACCCTCCCCCAGCTTCAAAGGTTTCATTGGCTTCCCCGACCAGAGGAAGAAGCCCCCAGATGGGAAAGGACAGCATCCTCCTTTCTGTCCGGTTGCATCCCCATCCCCCCACATGCCTGTCTTTGCTCTTCCTGACGGCCATCCCCACCACAGCCACAACAACAGTGATAACGAAGATCTGTACAGGGCCTGCGCACAATCTAGAAAGCAATTCGTTTAATCCTTATAACCACCCTTGCAGGGAAAGACTATTGTTGCCCCCACTTCACGGAAGAGGGTAAGTGAGCTGCTTGAGATCATCCAGCCAGCAAGTGTGGCAGCCAGGGTTCAGACCCGCAGTCCGGGTCCAGGTCTGCGCGCTCACATCCTGACCCTTATTCAGACAGGGTCTGGCACGAAGCAGGGCCTCAATCCATCTTTACTAAACGACGGAACAAGTGACTTCTATAATTAGCCGAGAAGTCTCTACAGTTAAACCTGGCTTCTTAATTTTCTACTGTACATGACTGCAGTCTGGGCTTCAAAGAAGGATTCAGATGTTTAACAAATATTTCTAAGCATCTGCAATGTGCCAGGTCCTCAGTCTAGAAGGAAATACTGTCCTGCCTTCCCAGAGCTTATACTCGGTGTAGGACGCACTCCAAAACAGGCTGTTAAATTCCAGGCCCAGGGACCAGAAAACTTGTCCTAGCTGCACCAGGTTAAGTCTTTAAGACAATGGTTGGATGCTTTTTAAATAAAATGTTTATTCCAAATATATGCATTCTACCTTAACCTTTAGTGGACCAGCCTGGGAACAGTGCTCAGAATGAGGAACAACCCAATAAGCTGATGGTTAAAGGAAGAGACAAATGAAGGAAGCAAGTGAACTGAAATTGGTCACATTGTTTGGGAAAATGCATTTCAAATTCTAAATAACTTGCAAATTCAAGTAGCACAGATCTCTGTTGCTTGGAGCAGGGGATGAGCTCTAGTTTGTGACTATCCCTCCCTCCCAGATGCTTCCCTCAAAACTGGGGGGGGGGCGGCAAATCAATAATCGAAATAATAAATACAACTCCAGATTTTACAGCACCTGTTCACACAGTCTCCTCTTCCTTTCTGCAAATGCTCTATTTTTAAAAATGCCCATATTTGTTTAAAAGTTGCTTTAGGCATTGGAAGGACTAGATCTAGCCTTATGTTACCTGTCAGGCGCAATTCGTAGAACACTTGAGTTCTTGCAATTGTGAGGTTTCTGTGGGAGGCATCTTGTTTTTACAAAGCTGGCAAATCAAAATTCTAGGTTTCATGACTGTTTTATGTAACCATGCAAAGTTTTTCTCTTTCTGTATAGAAAAGTTTCCTCAAACACACGCTAAAATACTCATTCCAAAGTCATCACAATTTCTTCAATCAAAAAGTGAACAGCTTTGACATTTTAAAACAAGAAACTGTCACGTTCAGAATTTGATTAGACTATTCTAATAGCAGGCTGAAGTCATTAAAATTGGCTTTTAGAGAGACAATTCACATGCTTAGTAATTGGCATATTGTAGCGATGACAGCCTTCCAATCAGGTTTTCAAAGAAGACAGCGTCTCTAAAAATTAGATAAAGGCGGGTCAGACAAGACACAAGCCGCTTAGTGGAAATGTGTTTCAATACTGTTTAATCCTACAAACTCCACATTTGCATAACAGAATAATTCTATTTCACATCAATAAAATGTACTACTGATGCCTTAGATTAGTTTATATATATTCTTATGTAAGAAATGTAAGAGACACCCTGCAAAATATGAATGCCACCTTCATTCAAAAGTAACACACAAAAGAGCATTTCATAATTCTTCTCTTTGTCCATTATTAACATGAAGGGTAAAAAAGGGAGGGAATAACCAATAATTTGTTAATAGTTTAGTAAGAGAAATGCCAGGTTAATTAAAACAAAAAAGGCACAATGTTTTCTAAGATTTACTGCCATTTTATGGAAGGGCAAACTTTCTTTAAAATTCCAGATGTGAAACTGCCTTAGGAAAATTCCAATGCTGTTGTGGAAAATGCAGTGAAGGTCTCCAACAGGACGCTGCTTGTCTGGGTCCCCCAGCCAGCTCTACCTGGGACCAGCAGATGCCAGCCAGGAGTGGGTGCTGGATCCCGAGCTTGCTGGGACAAGCTCCACCCTTGCTGTTGGGTCACTAAGCTACAAAGGAACATTGGGTTTTAGAAGTCATCTTACAGAAAGTAATATAGTGATATTTCTTAGTTTGTAGGAGCTTATCTCCTTTTAAAGGACCTCATTTTCCCATGCAAGAGCCATATATATATATATACATCTATATACATATGTATCAGCTACATATACATATAGTTCTTTTTTTTTTTTTAAGATTTTGTTTATTTCTTTGACAGAAAGAGAGAGATCACAAGTAGGAGAGAGGCAGGCAGAGGGGGAAGCAGGCTCCCTGCTGAGCAGAGAGCTGGATGAGGGGCTCAATCCCAAGACCCTGAGACCATGACCTGACCTGAAGGCAGAGGCCTAACCCACTAAGGCACTCAGGCGCCCCTATATATAGTTCTGATATAGATATAGATATATGATATCTCAGCCCTGAGATCAAGAGCCATATATATATATATATATATATATATATATAGTAGTGTATAAACTACAGCCAAGAGAAGCTACATACAGGAGGCAGAACACAGCACTGGAAGTCCAAGTACATTAAATTAATTAATTTTTATTTTAATTAATTAATTAGTTTTAATTTAATTAATTAAAATTTAATTTAATTAATTTTCTTAGTGAAACAGCTGGCAAAATGGCAGAAAATTTTTTTTAACCTGACTTTTTTTTTTTTTTAAAGATTTTATTTATTTATTTGACAGACAAGATCACAAGTAGGCAGAGGGGCAGGCAGAGAAAGAGAGAGAGAGGAAGCAGGCTCCCTGCTGAGCAGAGAGCCCGATGCGGGGCTCGATCCCAGGACCCTGGGATTATGACCTGAGCTGAAGGCAGAGGCTTTAACCCACTGAGCCACCCAGGCGCCCTTAACCTGACATTTTTAATCTGACATTTAACCAGGTGTTCTCAATTGCATGATTGGCTGTATACATTTCTCATTTGTAAGAAGGTCTAGCTTTTAGGCTGCAATAGAAGAGGGTAAATTTCTGTAGAAAATTAAGAAGCTGCGAGCAGTAAGGAGTTTGAAAAAGGAGCACTTCTACCTCCCACCTCCCCCAGCACAAAAAAAATCAGAGGACAATGAGTTCAGGCACCTGTGACGTGCGAGGCTAGCACCAAAACTCCTACAAAGAAATCATTTTTTCTTCCTTGTCATTACCATCCTATCTCATTTCAAACGGCCGTCTGAGCTGTCAGAGATCTTTTTTCTCTTCTTTTTCTTTTTAAATTTATTTTCTTTTTATTTCTATTTTAATTTTTTAAGTAATTGCTATGCCCCAGGTGGGGTTCAAATTCACAACCTCAAGATGAAGAGCCACATACTCCACCGGCTGAGCCAGCCACCTGCTGTCAGAGATCTTATATTCAGAAAAGTTACTTTGATACTTAAACACACCTTCCTAATTAAAATTTACCAAAATAAAACTTACTTACATGAAGGGAAACAACCTGGTCTCTCTTTCCTTAGGTACAGGCAACAAATGGCCTGTCCTCGGTTCTGGTACCAATCTTACCTGATTGGACTGACCTTAATTAAAGCCATCTTTATCATGTGCCCACAATAGGGCGGGGAGGTGGGGGTGGGGGGGTGGGAAGCGGCACTACATTCCAGGGGTGAAATTTGGGGTCTGTGTTGAAGGGCTTTATACACTCCACAAAGGGCAGGCAAGTAAAATAATTTTATCCATGTGCCCTGAACACTACTTCACAAAAGTAATGAGCTAACCGATCATTCCGTCCTACTGGAAAAGAAGGGAACAGGAGGAAGCTCTTCAAACTTAAGGGGGAGAATTATATTTCTGGATACCACAGATAAAAGGGAGAAATCACTGGACATTTATTATTCTGAATCTTGAAACTCAGTATTCAAACTTATTTATACTATTTCTATTGTCTGGGACTATTTGGTGGAAAGTGTAGATATCACGTCAGAGACCAAGAGCGAGAAAGAGAGAATATGCGATCCAGTTTTCCATGGAGGGCATGGAGGGCAAGCATTTATTATTTTCATATTTTATTCTGGACGAGGCAGCTATTTCGTTACATCTATGCTGTGCCACGGCTTAAGCCAGGATCCCCAGCCCTAGACAGGCAGCTTACACAGGGCCACCGCCACTCGCCAAGGTTAGGCAAAAATGCATGTGCATATGATTCTGGAAAATACACCCCTTAATCTTGGCAGGACAAAAGCACCAGCTTCGTGTGAAAAACACATGTGCTCTTGGCCGCTCTGATAACCAGCCTTAAGACTGCTAACTTGTATTAATAATATCAAAACTATTAATAGAATTCTAGCCCCCCAAAGAACAAAAATGTCTAACAGGATTTGTGATGCCTGCACTGCCATAAATCTCTGAAGACAGGTTATATCCTTCCCAGTTCCCTGAGGCATTTGTCACTTTGCCAGACAAGATTAGAACGAGATAAGCCCCAGAAACTTTTTGAAGATATTAGAAAGATCATGTTAGGGAAGTGGCTTAGGGGTTACACTTTATCAAACCCACATCCTTCAAATGCCTACCACTGATAATAAACTGTCCTCTTGCCAGAGCAAGGTGGACACCGATCCAACAAAGGGACTATATATTTAGTAATAGCCTTTATTCTGTTTTTCTTTTGTGTGTGTTTGTGAGGGAAAGACGCATTTAGAAAAATTATAGCACAATAGAAAAGTCTCGGGCAGACAAAAGGCATTTTTCAGGAACAAGGTCCTTTCTCACCACTCCTGGTCACTTCTCTGACCTTCTCTCTTCTACTGCTCTTTCCCATCACCCCCACCCGAGTTCTTCCGGGGCAGTTTTTCTCCTCTATTCAACCTACAGTACAGATTCTGTAACACTCAGTCAGAGAGTAGCTTCCCGATGGCATCTGCTTTCGGTGGACGTGTGTTTTCAAGGGTCACTTACATCATTTTGTCCAAGAATTACTGAGCTCATTTGGTTTAGATTTAAAAGTCTCATTTTTAGAAGCCCCCGGATAGTTGCCAATGGCAGGCTAAAACCCACGTTATAAAGCCTCATGAAAGGCTTTATCATTGTGTGAAATGAAATTGATCTTATTTTCCATTTCAGAGGTTTGTTTTTAATGATAAGGACTCACTATTTATGGACAGTAACTATGAAAAGTCATCTCTAAGAATGGCCAAGAATATATCACTAATTCCAAACCACTCTGGGAATTTGTCACAGTCACTGAACTATTATGTGTGGCTGCTGCAAGCCGAAAAGGTGAAAGTATAATGTCTCACCGGTTTTCAAATCAATCAAAAGGCAAAGATAATCTCATTTTTTGTACTGGAAAATTCAAGCATATATGCCATCATGTTAGTATCACAAAGGGAGAGATTAGAAAGGGGAGGGAAACCCCACTAGAGTTTATGTAAAAGACAATGGAATGGAAGGATGTAAAAAAAAATACATATTTTCTTGAATTTTATTAAAAAAAATCTTTTTTAAGTAATCTCTATACCCAGTGTGGGGCTCAAACTCACAACCCCAAGACCAAGAGCCACATGCTCCACTGACTGAGCTGTGAGGCACCCCAGGGATGTAAAATATATTGATAACCTTTTTTATAAGGCAGACTGAAATATTATTTACATAGTAGCACTAAAGAAAGTTAAGAAAAGTTGCTAATGTACTTGAGATCGGCTTGATATAGTACTATTGGCAGTGAGTTGCAAAATACAGAACCTCTGGAAGAGATGTTATAAACAGGTAAGAAAAGAAAAAGTGAGAACTGGCCGTGAAAGAAATGAGAAATGAATAAAGGAATGAATAAATGTAAGAGAAATCCAAGATGTAAGGGTTCGATAACAAACAGACAAGGACCAAGCAAGGCAAAAGACCTGCAGGCAGATACACAGAGATAAAATCGAAATATCAATTGCGTAATATGGAGAAGCAATGTGAATGTCCTCATAAATGGCTTTGATATCCTAAACTGCAGAAGGAAAAGAGAAGAAATGCTTCCTAGAAAGGTGGAAGAAACTTTATTGCCAAGACAGTTGGAGATTATTGCTCATAAATACTGGATTGCCAGCAAAGACAGAGCTCACATTCAAATTTTAGCAGATTTAATTAAAAATTTTAAATAGTGATCAGGACAATTTCATGGTTCTGGAAGATAAAGAGCTGAGTTATTGCCACAAATGGAAACTTGCCTCTGGCAAGCCACGTTCAAGCAGGATGAGTAAGAATACTAACTGCTTTTTTCTCAAACTACATAAATATTGGCACTTTAAAAAGCCTAGTAATTTCTTTTTTGGTATTTCTTTGCAAAACTTAATTACAGAGCCCCCCAAATCAGCTGTTTGATAAATACAATACAGACAGGGAGAACACATAATTTACCGTGCAAACCAGGACACTTTTAGAATACAATTAATAATTACGTTGTGATAATGGGTATAAACCAGAATGTATATAGTCACCCTAAATATGGATCCATTTCTTTTTTTTTTTTTTTTTAAGATTTATTTATTTGTCAGAGAGAGCGAGCGAGAGCGAGCACAGGCAGACACAGTGGAAGGCAGAGTCAGAGGGAGAAGCAGGCTCCCTGTGGAGCAAGGAGCCCAATGTGGGACTCAATCCCAGGACGCTGGGATCATGACCTGAGCCGAAGGCAGCTGCTTAACCAACTGAGCCACCCAGGCGTCCCTGGAACCATTTCTTAACTGAAGGAACATCAAGGAAATTGGACTCATCATGCCAAACCTTCTCCTGCTGTGAAAAATGTCCCTTTCCAAAGCACCACTGAAATCTTTCTTGAGGTCATACTTTTAAATCTAGGAATACCAGTATTTCCCAAACTTTACTGAAGTATTCAAAGAAACATCTTCAGAAGGGTTCATTGTAAGAGGCTTTAAATTGGGTGTGTGTGTGTCAATTTAAGACAAATTCAGATTGGAATTTGTCCTACCGGAATGTAAACAAAAGCAAAAGGATACATTTACTGTAATGTATCCAAATGGAGAGCTCAATGTCACCTGTAATAAAGCACAGTAATTCAATTATTGCAAAAGGGATTAACTGAAATTTAATTTGCATTTATTTAAATACACTTTATTTGGGGGCAAGAACACCAGCTCTAGCAAATGAAAGTGAACAAAGAATCCAAAAAGGAGTTAACATAGGTATCTGGATGTTTAAAAATATTCACAAACATCTGCCTCAGTGCAGTCAAGGGCAAATACAAATGTTAATTAATATCTTAATTGGGATTCCCAGATTCACTGAAATCTGCCAATACTATCACCAGACTTCTGGAACAGCAGCTCCAGGTGTGGTGAGCGAACAATTGGCCGGCACTCCAGGACTATGGGTAAGGTCCAAGGGATGGCCAACGACAATGAAAGTTTTAAAATAGGTTCCTCCAAACTCATCAGCCAGGCAAGCTGAAGAGAGGGGAGAGCCGTGGGTGGAAGGAAAGGTTTGGGGTCACCTTAAGAACCAAAGATTTCAGGAACTACTTCTATCTAGAAGGGGAGGGTACATTTTGGGGAGGAGAACAAGGACATGGAAGCAGCCGTCCCCCTCTGCCTCTATCATCCCAAAGTGGTGCTTTTTCAAAAGTCCTAAGGACTAAGAGGAAGAGACACTACAGAAGTGGCATGGAATATACAATGGGACGATGGGATCAAAGGGGCAGAGAGGAGATAAACCAAAAGGGAACCTTTGTTAGGGGTTCACTGCCCCCAGCAACCAAAGCAGCCAATCCCCTGCCCCCCGCCAACCCCACCCCACCCACCCCACCCCGGCCAATCCTGCGGTTTTATCCATTTGTCCTGTACATCTGTTTATACCTGCTTTTTTTTGCAAAGTGCTTTTCACTCATAGCCAGTTTTTCTAGTTGGTTTTTTTCCCCCCCTTTTTAAACCAGGGCTGACCTCCGGATCCCAGAGGCCGGTTAAGGGAAGGTACTGGAGAAGGACAGACCAATAAGTACTCAGGGATGGGCTATGACTATGCTCTGGATAGCTTTTTTCCAAGTCCCAGGCATTAAAGGCTGATTCTATGACCTTGTTCACCAAAAATGGACCAGAATAAGGGACAGGAGGCTAGGAAAGAGGAAGGAAAAAAATTTAGCTCTCTTCTGGAAAGAGACAACTAAAGGCAGATATGGGGAACTTCTAACCCAGCCCCTGTTACTGCGTAGTTAAAAGCAAGGGAGAGCCCAGCGGAAAACTCTGGAAAGGGTACCTGAGAGACAGGTCACGGAGGGCTGAGAGGGGAAGCACAGTTTGAACAAAGCACGGCATAATCAGATTTTCATTTTAGTTAGATCACTCTTGCTGTGTGAAGCCTGGGTGGTGGATTAGTGAACTAAGACAAAAGATAGAACTCCAGAGAGCAGAGGATGGCTGGTCCCAGAAATGTCCAGAAGACAAATTAGACAGGACTTGGAGCTGAATGACTGTGAAAGAAGACAAGCAGTCTGGGTAACTCCGAGGTTTCTAGTTTGATTACCTACGTGGTTTTGAGGCTATTAACCTAGAGGGACAGACACGGATGGTGGAGAGGACTCGAGCATGGACAACGGCAAGAAGAGTGGCTGGGGGGGGGGGCTCTAGACAGTGGGCATCTCGGTGCGACTCTGTAAGTGTTGATCTCAGGCAGCGGGGACGGGGTGTGTGGACCTGTGTGAGACGGCCTGGACCTGAGTGTGATGCTAAAATCAATAAGTCAGGAAATGACAGAGGATGGAAAGTCAGGAAATGGCAAGGATGCGGAGAAAGGGGAACCCTCCTACACTGTTGGTGGGAATGCAAGCTGGTGCAACCACTCTGGAAAACAGCATGGAGGTTCCTCAAAATATTGAAAATAGAACTGCCCTATGACCCAGCAATTGCACTACTGGGTATTTACCCTAAAGATACAAACGTAGTGATCCAAAGGGGCACGTGCACCCAAATGTTTATAGCAGCAATGTCCACAATAGCCAAACTATGGAAAGAACCTAGATGTCCATCAACAGATGAATGGATCAAGAAGGTGTGGTATATACACACAATGGAATACTATGCAGCCATCAAAAGAAATGAAATCTTGCCATTTGCGACAACATGGATGGAACTAGAGAATATCATGCTTAGCGAAATAACTCAAGCAGAGAAAGACAACTATCATATGATCTCCCTGATATGAGGAAGTGGTGATTCAACATGGGGGCTTAAGTGGGTAGGAGAAGAATCAATGAAACAAGATGGGATTGGGAGGGAGACAAACCATAAGTGACTCTTAATCTCATAAAACAAACTGAGGGTTGCTGGGGGGAGGGGGGTTGGGAGAAGGGGGGTGGGGTTATGGACATTGGGGAGGGTATGTGCTTTGGTGAGTGCTGTGAAGTGTGTAAACCTGGCGATTCACAGACCTGTACCCATGGGGATAAAAATATATGTTTATAAAAAATAAAAAAATTATAAAAAAAAAACTAAGAAAAAAAAAAAAAAGAAAATTACATAGCTAACCCACAGTTTGTTACCAGGAGTGAAGAAGAATGTGTGTAAAGGCAGTCTTCAACTCTCAAGTTTTCTTTGGACTCAAGAACTTCCCTCTCTGTTTCTGTCTCTCCATTCAGCAAACATTTTGTATTGTTTTCAGCCAGGCACCCAAACATGAAGAACTAGACAGTGCTTCTCACTGGGGTTGATACAGTCCTTAAAACTTGGTTTTTCACAGTAAACATTTATTTACTGCTCAAGTAAAAAACCTTTTGAGCCCTAGTGTAGGCTTGATTTTAAAAACAGACACACAAGTAACTTACAACTGCTTTCTTTCAGGACCTCAGATTTCAGGATGCGAAACATAAAATATAAAAAGATGAATTATGTGTCCAGCACTGCAATGCAGAACTGAGGCTGAGCGGGTTGGAAGGATTCACGCGCCATCTTGGCCAAAGGGTATGCTACTCTCCATACTAGTCCAACTCCGTATACGAGAGCAGAGATTACCATTACTATTTAAAGATTACTTTGAAAATTTTTTATTTTAAATTCAATCAGTTAGCATAGAGTGCGTTCTTAGTTTCAGAGGCAGAGGTCCGTGATTTGGCAGTTGCACATAATACCCCATGATCGTAATGCCATGGAACTAACTGGCCTCATGGGGGACCAACATACCTTAACAAAATGTTCAAGAGATTTAGACTTTACTAAAACTCTTCTCTAAGTCTTTTACATTTAGTATGTAGAGATCATCAATCCAAATGATGTACTGCGCACTAAAAATTCTCCTGACGGACAAAACTGATTGATAGAAAAATACGTATGGAATACATACTCTGTGTTGGAATTCTATTAAGGGTAAGGTACACTCTTTAACAGTCTCCAATGCCCCCCCACCGCAAAGTCTACGCTGACCCCTTCTGAATAGAGCTATACTTTTTGGGCTTTCATTATAAAAACCATTACGGTACAATGTGGTATAGAAATTTTCGGTCTTGCCAAACTGTTCCTGGGTTATTTCCCAAATGGAATTTAAATTTTGGTGTATTGTTGTTGTTAACTTAAAAGGTATTTCAAGGGGCGCCTGGGTGGCTTAGTCAGTTAAGCATCTGCCTTCAGCTCAGGTCATGATCCTGAGGTCCCAGGATCAGGCCCCGCATTATAGGGCTCCCTGCTCAGTGAGGAGCTGCTTCTCCCTCTCCTGCTCCCCTTGCTCGTGCTTTCTCTCCTTCTCTTTCTCTCTCAAGAAAATAAATAAAATCTCAAAAATAACTAGAGAGATTTCAATTATTTTTTTAATCATACTTTTCTCTATCTTACAATGGAACATTAATTCCCAGAGACATCAAGGTCCAAGACAGGTCAGAAGTGTGGCGGTTACCATCTTTAGGCGGGGAATGCCTTCCTCTTTGAACACACTGCACACACACAAACACGCAGATGAGGAACAGCACAAAGAGAAATTCATTTTAACCCCTGCAACCTTCATCTTCTCCATCCTTACAACCTAGTATTTATAACTTCTGATAATATGTGACTTGTACACCTCTGGTGTGTAATGAATGTTCACTGTGGATGGAATGGGGTCCAGTAAGCGCTCACCTGGAGATGAAACTAAAGAAAAACAAATTGAACATATAAACCATCTTTGATATCTGTATACAATGTGCTACTACATATAGTAGCATTTTTACTATACTTTGGCACATGAGGAACTTGTTTTTATTATTTTTTGCATTATTTTAAATGACAAAAATCCCACAGGTAAATATTAATGTACAACATGAAAAAGCACACAGGAGTAGCAAATATAGGGAAGAAATAAAGTGACACTAAGTTTCCTCAACAAATTCAACTTAGGTCAGGAAGGCAATTTTTCTCTAATGTGTGCATTTTCAGGACCCCATTGAACTCCAGAAAAAATACAGCTTTTGGTAGAAAAATAGAAAGCAGAAAGAAAAAATCCATAACTTCATCTTCTAGAGATCAACCAGATATACAAACACTAACAAGATGAATATTCATTTTTCCCCCCAAAGAGTGAGCACACCCTACTTTACTATTTTATCATCTGCTTCTTCCACTTAAATATATCCTGAATATCTGGTCATACAACTTTACATTCGTACTTTCATTTTTAACAGCTGCATAATTTTCCACCCTATGAATAAATGATCATTTTCTCCCCTAGCTTTTATTTATTTTTTTTAAGATTCTATTTTTTTATTTGACACACAGAGAGAGATCACAAGTAGGCAGAGAGGCAGGCAGAGAAGGGGGGAAGCAGGCTCGAGCAGGGAGCCCGGTGCAACTTGGGGTCCTGATCCCACGACCTAAGCAGAGGCTTAACCCAGAGCCACCAAGGCGTCCCTCCCCTAGCATTTAAAGTCTAAAAAAGTCTAAAAACAGGCATTAAAATAACCCAGTCAATAAATCAATTCAGCAAAAAGCCTTTATCGTTTTTAATTTCAAAAACAAAATTCTATAAGGTGACATTAAACTTCATAATGCCTTTAGATTTGCAAGTTTTATAAACTAGAGTTCAAATCCAAGTTCATGTGAGAGAAGCAACTGCTTTCAGGTAATACATTTAAGAGTGGAAAGGTCATTTTAAGTTTAACACTGCCATCTAGTGCCTCCTTTCTTCCCGCAGGATGCAGGAGCCTTTCAGTTTAAGGATATTCTATAGTTTACTTTCTGGACTGGTTAACTCGGGGTTTTCAACAGCGGTAACGTTTTTCAGCTTCTGCGTCACTCTATGGTACCAGATGTGCCGATTAAGGAAATTGATTGTACTGTTCATCTGTCTTAGAGAAAAAGTGAGGCAGAGACTTGAAATTAAAAAACAGTCATTTATCATCTTTTGCTGACCTATGCAATTAAACATGACACCTCCCCCCCCATAACAAGACAAATTAACCCTTTGTGCTGATGTAATCCTTGGAACAGATGGATCAATAATGGGGACCTATCACTCCACCGAGGTCTGTGTTTAAGACGAGCAGTGTGGCATTGGAAATTCTGCCCTGACTAGCATGGCTGAAAGACTGTATCATCAGCTGAGCAGCACAGATTCTGAATCAGAGTCTCTCAGGGACACCTGCTATAGACTAGATACTCCCTGCGTGACCCAAGGCATTCCTTTGGGAATCAATGTAAAATCAATGTCCCAGCAAGATGTTAGGGGGCACTGGGCTAATGGACAAGTAAATTAACAAGGGAGGCACAGCAAAGGAGGCTTCAGCCTTGTGAGCTCATTAGCCTTGGAATAGTTCCAAGACACCTGGGTGGTGGTTATGTCCACCTACCTGAATTACCATGGAACTTTCAATTGGATACAGTTCTCTTCCATGAGTCATAAATTATTTAACTTTTACTATGCACTGTTAAACAATTGTCATGTTCCACGCTTAAGTGGCTGCCTTCCAAATGGGGTATGAAATGACTTTGTGATAAAATTCACAGGAGTCCTAACGTATGAAAGAAGCTGTACTACTTTTCGATAACATTCCACTGGCAGCTTAACTGATCAAGATATTTATCTGATTCCAACAAGTCACACACTTATGATTAGGCAATTCTGAATGGCACTCCCATTTCTCTTCTAGAAGACACCTAGTTTATGCATAACAAAAATGGAAGGTTAAGCGTTTTATATTCATTTCAGCAGATTTCCAAATGCAAATGCGCATCTTAACAAATGAAAAATGCCATGCTCAGTAAGGTCTTGAAAATTATTATATAAACATTAACACATATAGTCAAAAGAAAAAGATATTTAGCTTTATTTTAAAGTAACTATTTTATATACTGGGAGATTATTTTCACATTCACATACTAATATCAAGAACAACTCAGTTTAATTTAATATGCAGTAGTTTGTGTGAATTTAACCTTGACCCCAAAGGTCGTTCTAGCAAGTCCAAAACCTTTAATTTCCTAGCTTTTATCATGCAAATTCCCCTCGCACAGCCTCTTAAATTCCACCTTCATCTGGCCATGGGGAAATGTAGAGAACAATGTAGCCTATTTGACCGAAAAAGGAGGTAAACATAATGAATGATTGATTTTTGCATGTGTTAATATTATAAAGAAAAGAAATACTAATATTTTGAGCTTTTGGGCTTTTCATATTATAAATTCAGTGTAAGTTTCAGAGTTTAAAAAAAAAAGATTAAGAGATGTTATGAAGTGGTTTTTTTTTTTTTTTAAGATTTTATGTATTTATTTGACAGACAGAGACCACAAATAGGCAGAGAAACAGGCAGAGAGAGAGGAGGAAGCAGGCTCCCCGCTGAGCAGAGAGCCTGATGCAGGGCTCGATCCCAGAACCCTGGGATCATGACCTGAGCTGAAGGCAGAGGCTTTAACCCACTGAGCCACCCAGGCGCCCCTGAAGTGGTATTCTAAGAAAAAAAATTACAGGCTATTTCCTCCAAGAGAATTAAAAAAGAAGCGAATAAAAAAAAGAAAATGTCCCTGTAGCTTATGCTATATAGTTGATGAAAAACAAATCCCTGGAACCAGCCTAAGGGAAGGCGAGCTGTGCCGCACAAATCCAGGCTGTGTCCGAAACTGCTGGGGACAAGCAGGTGAACCTCCCAGTCCCCGGCCTTGTGTTTGGAAATGAGCAGGGATTCGGATGGGTTTTCAGATCCAGCTCCCAGGATGAAAGCTTGTGGTTATGGCACAAAAGAATATGAACACCTAACAGTCGCTTGGGTGGCCTGGGCCTTTGTGTTCTGAGGGTGACACAGTTTCACAGAAGTCACACTCACCTCACTGAGCATCAGAGGGCTCATTTGTTAATTGAGGCCAAACATCTTTTCTCCCTATTTCAGGTTTACCTGGTTTTCCCCAGCTTGGCTCAGTTACATAATAAGGATGCCCATCATGAGGTCTTATCTTTGGACCCTCACCCCATTCCTTCCTTCCACAGCCCCCTTTTCTTGTGATATATAGGAATTAGGTCTATTAGTATGCTTTTTCAGTAAGTATTAGCTGAGGGACGCCTGGGTGGCTCAATCAGTTAAGCATCTGCCTTTGGCTCAGGGCATGATTCTGGGGTTCATGAGATCGAGTCCCGCACAGGGCTTCTTGCTCAGCGCGGAGCCTGTTTCTCCCTCTGCCTGCCGCTTCCTCTGCTTGTGTGCTCGCTCTGGCTCTCTCTCCCTCTCTCTAATAAGTAAATAAAAATCTTTAACAAAATAAGTACTAGTTGAATGAATGAATGAGAGATAAACTGTAACTGTAAATAGTTTGGGTAGATTTTACATTACAATTAACTTTCAAAATATATAAGCATTTGCAAATTAAAAAGAATTACTGGAGCACCTGAGTTGCACAGTCAGTTGGGTGTCTGACTCTTGGTTTCAGCTCAGGTCCTGATCCTGGGGTCCTGGAATGGAGTCCTGGGTTGGGCTCCCATCTCAGTGAGGCTTCTGCCTGGGTTTCTCTCTCCCTCAGCCCCTCCCCCACCACACTCACATGCACTTTCTCTCTCCCTCTCTCAAATAAATGAAGCTTAAAAAAATTTTTCTAGGGGCGCCTGGGTGGCTCAGTGGGTTAAGCCGCTGCCTTCGGCTCAGGTCCTGATCTCAGGGTGCTGGGATCAAGTCCCGCATCGGGCTCTCTGCTCAGCGGGGAGCCTGCTTCCCTCTGTCTCTCTCTGCCTGCCTCTCCATCTACTTGTGATTTCTCTCTGTCAAATAAATAAATAAATAAATAAAATCTTTAAAAAAAAAATGTTTTTTTCTATAAACCCGATCATCTTCATCTCTACTTTGGAACATTTAGACATAGAATCACTGTTTATGGGCTTTTTTTCTTTGAGTAATGTTAAGTTATATCAATAACACTTATTTTTCTTATTTTTAAAAGTAACACAGCACCAATTTTGGAAAATTGAAAATGGGACAAAGAAAAAAACCATACTCATTCTTAATCTGACCACTAATAACATTTTGCAAATACAAAACAATTACCTGGAGTTAAGAGGACACCCATGCAGGGCCTCACAGCCAAGGCACCCAAGTCCCACAGACCCAGGGAGTGGGCCCTCCAGGGAGTCACTAGGGCAGCGGAGGGTTGTGCTGCCCTAAACGAAGTCAGTGGTTTCTGATCACTAATCAGACAGTATTCACTTACGCTGAGAAATACAATAATTGAAAAACTAATGTGGGGCAGTCAGCTTGAGAAAGAAAAGTGATATCCAAGGGCTGCTCTATCGTATTTGAGTAAAATGACTGAATTATTTTAATGGGTACTATCATTAACCCAAGACCACCCAAATATACACACCAACCAAAAGACAAGGATAAGCCCATTCGAGACACCTCTCCCCGGGGTGCTGCAGAATCACACCCAAGATATCATCATTCTTCTCTTCACTTATTCTATTTGGCCCACCTGCAATTCTGATGACACTATCAGGCCTCCTTACTCATGGCAGTTCAATTGTTGGTGTCTACAAACAGGTGACTTAACAGACACGGCTCCCAAAGACTGGAAACTATTTTATTCTAGAAAACTAAGAAATGCAAAGCAAGGGCAATGGTCGTGACAATCATCATGTGTTGCAGGAGAGGCATCATCATGGAGATTCTCTAAGATAGCCTTCATTTGGGGCACCTGGTTGGCTCGGCTGGTTAAACGACGGACTCTTCATTTCAGCTCGGGTCACAGCCTCAGGGTCCTGGGAGGGAGCCCCACAAACAGCTCCCGGCTTGCTGGGCATAGAGCCTGCTTAAGATTCCCTCTCTCCCTCTGCTTAAGTGTGCATGCTCTCTCTCTCTCTCTCTCCCTCCAAAATTAACATAGCTTTCACTTCATTTTTAAGTTGGCTCCACAGCCCCATGTGGAGACCAACACAGGGCTTCAACTCACGACCCTGAGATCAAGACCTGAGCTAAAATCAAGTGTCGGGCGCTCAACTGACTGAGCCACCCAGGGGCTCCTAAGACAGCCTTCAAAGGGATACTATACTCTAAATTTCGACTGAGAAGGAAAAACATATTATTAATTCTCTCTCGGCACTGGTACAGATTTTTTCAAACCTTCTTCAAGGTACTGGGGACCCAACAACCCCCCACCCCCCAGCTGTGGAGGAGACGAGGCACTGGGAGTGTAGTTATGAGCTACCAGGTGAAACACATGATGTCTGCTTCAGTGTACATTTCAGATAAACCACCAATAATGGCTTTAAGGACATGCAGTATTTGGGACACACTTATACTAAAAAGTATTCATTGTTTATCTGAAATTCAAATTAGCCAGGCACCTTAGGTGTTTCCTTAGTTTGATAAATTTGGCAGTCCTAGAACAAACCCTTTTTCTACCTCCCTACTTTTTAGGTTGGAGTTTCAGACTATCTTGTGTTTGAGAAAAGGGCTCACCTATCAGACAAAAAGTTGGAAAACCACTTTGCTAGAGGAATCCAGGCAATGCTCTTAACTCCACTGTCTGTGGGTTTCCCATCAATAAAGCCAAGTGCGTCTGGTTGTTGTGAAAATTAATTAAAGCTTGTAAAGACCTTTGAAATTGGCATGTTCAGCTGCATATGCTACAAAATATTTATCACACGCCAGACTGCCTGAAAACATACTGATTAACAATTAGATGAAAGAAATTCTAAAAGATGTTAAATCATAATTTTTATGTCACCATATTGAAGAACCCCATGTTGAAACACAGTGGAACCTTCCAACCTAAAACGTGAGTTCATATTTGAAAAACAAACATACATGGTTTGCTTTTAAAAGGAGTATATTGTGATGGATTTTTTTTCAGCTGAATCATAATGTTTAAAACAGAAGTTCAAGAAAATTAGGAAATGAAGAAAATAGTTCATTCCCTATGAGTCTATTGTCTGCTCTTTCTGCTTGGTAAGATTTTTTTTAAGCTTAAAAAAAAAGTTCTTATGAAAACAAAACAGAGATACCAACACAAGAGAACACATCTGGAGGCCACTTGGTGACATTCAGGGCTCTTCCCCCTACCCCCAACCACTAGCTTTCACGGAAAAGTCTTACAGTACTTAAAGCTAATGTCATAAAAGTACAATCTCATTATATAATGTTGTCTAAACACTTGAGGCTTAGATGGAAACCTGGCAGTGAAAATGAAGAGTAAATAAATGTAGATTGCACCAACATAACAAGGAAAGGCAGGGTGTAACTACCTGGTAGGCCGGCCAGGGAAATACACCTTACTCAGAAGCAAAATCAACCACAGGGGAGAAAGATGGGGTTCCCAATTAAAGTTGTCAAATCGATCTCTTACTTCTGACTGAGATTCTATAAAGGGGACACTGAGTGCATGACCAGGAGCGTAATTAATCTTAGGACCACATATAAAGACTCGCAATCCTTGGAGTATCATGGTTCCTGCCTTTGCCCCCACTTCTGCCCAGAATGAGTCACACTCTCCAATCCGAACGGCACTGCCCAGTCTTCTTCCATCATTAACATCCAGCTCAGCCATCTCCCCCTTTCTGAAGCCTTCCTTAATAAGCCGCCCAGGACCCGTGACTTCCGCCCTCGCCTCAGTCCTGCTGTTACACCCAGGATGCTTCTCTGTTCCTGCCTCTACCGCTGTGTTTCACAGGGAAGAGCTTCAGTGCCTTCCTTCCCTACACAGCTGCGAGCTCCGTCAACGAGAACCGTCTCTACTGGATGCGTGTACTTCCACAGCCTAACCCAGTGCCCGGCAAACCGCAGAGGTCTGTGGAGGTCCACGGAGGTCCACAGAGGTCCACAGAGGTGTGCTGAAATGCAAATGATGCCCCACATTGAAACAAAAATGGTTCAAACAAAGAAACAAAAATGGTTCAAACGAAAAAAAGTTCGTGAAATGGTTAATATGTATTTGTCAACGCCATTTCTCTTTACTTTCAGAGACTAGGGTAAAAAAAAGACACAATATGCGAAAGAGCTACCATCACCTGGAAGCCAATATATACAAGTCAGGGAAAAAGGCGGAAGGGGAAAGGTTCTGTACATCCGATTTAGGAGCTAGAACAGCAGAAACCAGCGTGAACTATTCCCAAGACCTCTCTGCAACCGGGAAGGCCAGCCTCCCAAACCAGGGTATATTTCTGGGCCACCCTCTAAGAGGCTGCTGGGAAGGCCCACAAAGGTGTCATTAAACAACGGTTCTTTCACACACTCATTACCAGCTGATGGAGTTTGATCTTGGAGTCATGGCTGAAGTGACCCAGATTCAAACTGGTGATTATTAATGTCACATTTATATAGATAGTCCTTCCTATTAGAACAGCCCTTCATAGCCCCTTCCGAACCTGTCAAGAGATGTGCCACGGCTCATTGCCATGTTCATCTGAACAATTCATGAACTCCATCTTCTCAGATATAATACAGATGCTAGACTACTTCCCGGTGGGCCATTTGTAACTGCGGGTTCAGCCTAATTAGAATGTGAATGAGATCCAAGGCCCTAAGAATTTGCTTAAAAGTTACCGAGTTAATTAATCACAGTGCTATAAAAATGGAACACCCAGGCCAACAGGTAAGGTGATATACAGCAACATGTAGTATTTAAGATTAACACTGAATGAGTTTCACCACTTGCTGCGTATTTTCACCAGCTTTTATTTGGAGAGTGGGGAGGAAAAGAATATTATTATGGTTTCAAAAAATATGAGAATGCCACTAAAATGGATGTCAGGCTCTTTTTATTTTCCAGTAAACCCTTTCTAAACCTCCTTAAATTAATTCCAATTTGGTCAATGGACACACACATGTTAAAAAAAAGTTACAATCACAATGTGATTACATAAGGAATCATGCTACTTTGAGTTCCACTTTACAAGTTTTCCACATTTCCATGCAGAAACACAGTGCTCACATTTCCAATTTTTAGTGTGAACATAAGCATGCCATTGTTGGAACTATATTAGATTAATAATTTGCTCTTAACATTACTATATTTTTTAAGTTCCTCATATTAAACTATAATAAAACCTATTAAATCAGAGTTTTGGTAAGGGAAGTATACTTTCTCTGAGGTCTTTAAAATATAACTATTGTTGAATTTTGAACTGCCCACATGGAATCGTGAATAAGGAAATCTATTTTTAAAGTTTCACCTGGCTAATATGAATAATTTTGAGTTAACTATTAAATAATTCTAGCCAGGATCTTAGGTAGGGATAATTAATGATAAAAAAAAATGTATCCACTCCAATTTATTATCAATCCTCCCCTCGAAGTTACAGCCTCCAAATACAGTATTTTAGAATTAGGGAATTTTGAGCCTAAAAATTCATTAGGACCCTTCTTTTATAATTGAGGAAACTGAGGCACAGAGTGGCTAAAAAGTCCAGAAAATGAAGTGACTTATCCAAGATCACATGCGAGTTAGTGGCAGGAGAGGCTATAATTACCTAAAAGCATTTAATACAGAATGAACATAGGGGTGCTTGGGTGGCTCAGTTGGTTAAGCAACTGACTCTTAATTTGGGCTCAGGTCATGATCTCCGTGTTGTGAGATCAAGTCCCCACCCCGCTGGGCTCCACGCTGAGTGTGGAGCTTGCTTAAGATTCTCTCTCCCCCAAGAAGGGCCTGGGTAGCTCAGTGGGTTTGCCTTTGACTCAGGTCCGATCTCCAGGTTAAGGGATCAAGCCCCCACATCAGGCTTCCTGCTCAGCATGGAGTCTGCTTCTCTCTCTCTCTCTCTCCCCCTCTGCCCACCCCCCCAACTGATGATTCTGTCTCAAATAAATAAATAAAATCTTTAAAAAAAAAATCTCCCTCCATCTGCCCCTCCTCCCCCCCTCTTTGCACACACAGGGTCATACTCTGCCCCCAAAAGATGAAAATAAACAGCAATATTTACCAAACAACAAAATATCATCAGTCACAGTGTTTGCTTGTTTCCCCCTTTCTTTTCTTTGCTTTCTTTCCTTCCTTTCCTCCAACCTTACCTCCCTCCGTCCTTCCCCTTCCTTCCCCTGAAAAGTGAACAACAAACGTTCATTTATTTAGGAACTGCCAAGCCAAAGCTCCTTAGGAAGGTACACCTTGAACTAGCAAGCAGCTCCTTCAACAGTAAATTGGGAAAACCTTCGTTAAACCTTCACACAGATGCAGCAAAGATAAAGGAGATAACTTTACAACCGCTTTGTGTCTGTTTGAGGTATTAGTCTTATTATCAGTAAAGACCCCCCCCCCCGTTAAAACATAGTAACTTCTGGACAAATAAGTGGGTTCAACTCCTTAAAAGGAAACTTGACCCACTGCCTATTTAGCCCTGGAAGGTGAGACATTAAAATAATAATTTTAAGCAACCAGGTTTCCAAGTAAACTAGTTGAAATCACTTAAAGGATTAGCTTTTTCACCTCTGCAATTTAAGCCAGAGGATTTCTTGAGTGAAAGATGGGCCACTACCCTTGTTTTAACATACAAGGAAACACCACAAATTTGTCTGAAGATAGTGCTTCTATTTTTGGTAAAGGTTATTAAGTAGTATGGATATATTATGAAGAGGGGTCACATAGCTTCCCTGCTACAAATATTCAATCTTCTATTAATATAGCAAACGTCTGCTATTTGATTACACTTCATTGATCACTTTATGGGGGGTGGGGGAAGAGTGGTATTCTATCTGCCTTTTTCCTCATACTCTTATCATGTTCCTTTGGCTTTATTCAGTTAAGAAAGGAAACCGCTCAGAAACTTTACTTTAGCTGCAAAAAGAAAACAAAACAAAAAACCTACACCGACTCAAACAACACACAGGAAAAATGTTTGTTCTGAAAATTTTCACTCAGACAAAAACAGAATATTGGGTTATATTTGTCTTTATTTTATATGTAACATTAAAACAGTCCACAAAATAAAAACAAAAACAGAAACAAGAAAACGGTCCACAACCCTGTACAACAAGGGTAGCCATTTGCTAATTTCATTATAAGAATGAGAATACGAGCATAAAGCTCTCTAACTTGCTTAGCAATCCACTCTTAGATTGGAAGGGGGTCTCCCCATCTGAAGCACAGCCAGCTCCCTGTGTGTTTGCAGTCATTCATTCTGCAGGAATTTATTAAGCACCTTCTATGTGCCCCTAAGACTGAGGATAAGGCAGTGGACAGCAGAGACTTCATGGAGCAGCCAGCCATAGTAAGTTTCTGTCTGATAGTGGTTAAGTGCTACGGAGGAAAGTAAGGCAGGGTGAGGAGGTCTCAGAGGTGCTGGGTGATGGCTGGGCAGGCAAGAGTGTTGCTGTTTTATACACGGTGATTAGGGAAGGCTTCCCTGATATCAGATGACTTCTGAGCAGAGATTTGAAATGATGCAAAGAGTTATGATCCCGCGTGGAAAAACCTACACTTGATCTTTTGTATTAGCTTGTCAAGTCTAGTCAAACAAGGAGATTAGCTGTGAAACGTCAGGAAAGTGAAATCTACAAATAATAAAGCTTTATACAATACTTTGAACCAGCTCTCAATTTCTCTCCAATGATCCTTAAACCCTGTTTAGCTACAGCTTAATCTTTTTTCTGACTAAAATGCCTCACAGTATCTCTTCACTTAATGACTAAGAGAGAGAGTTTTCCAGTTACACTGTGCAAACAACCCAAGTAGATAATGCAGGTAGAAATTTCCACTCTGAGTCCTGATTATTTGATTTGGCAATGGGCATACATTGGGAAAAAATGAGCTGGAGTAGCTGATTTTGTTACTGGTCATGCCTATACAGTGAAAGTTCAAAGGAAACTGGACAGTCACCCAGCTTTTAAAATGGTGAGTTTTGAGGTACCTGGGTGGCTCAGTTGGTTAAACGGCTGCCTTCAGCTCAGGTCAAGATTCCAGGGTCCTGGAATCAAGCCCTGCATCAGGCTCCCTGCTCAGCAAGGGAGCCTGCTTCACTCTTTCCCTCTGCCTGCCGCTCTGCTTACTTGTACACTCTCTCTGTCAATTAAAAAAATAAAATCTTGAAAAAAAAAAAGGTGAGTTTTTAAAGTCCTCCCATTTTAATTAAAAACAAAATAGAGGAAAACCCCACCCAGAAGAAAGGCAACATCTAACAACAAAAAATATCAAGTAATAGGTAAGTATAAATTTCTTATTTTGTTTGTGCTATATAGAAACAGCCAGTAGTGATACTGACTTAAGTTCTTTTCATTTACTCTATGTTCTACAGTAATGGTAACAATGGATAATGATAGGAAATAATCCAAATTTTCAAAGACTGAAAAAGAAAAAGCAAAGAAACAAAATGGACAATAAACTCTTTTGATCAACTTTTATAAAACTATGCAACCAAAAATTTATTATAAACTTTTATTTTTATTATCAATTATTCTTATTGAATTATATCAATGCTTGATAATAAAACTTTCAGAGGCATCACAGTAATTTGAGAAAAACAGAGTGTGCTTATCATACTTTATTGAGACTCTCTAATTTATCTTCTCTATAATAAAAAATATATATATAGTTTGGACAAGAACCTCTGTATGTATAGTATCATAAAATATGATATGGAATCATGTCTATAAAAAGATCAAAATAACTGTTGGCCATAAAAAAGTTATAATTAGCTAGCTTACTTCACTCATCAAAAAAATGGGAATTGGCATTTCTCTTTTGTTAAAAAGAACAAAGGGCTTAATCAAATATTATTAAGAAATCTGTCTTGATAAGAATCTATTAAAAACATTTTTTAAAAGATTTATTTATTTATTTATTTGACAGAGAGAGTGAGTGATCACAAGTAGGCAGAGAGGCAGGCTGATAGAGAGGGGGAAGCAGGTTCCCTACTAAGCAGAGAGCCAGACACCAGGCTCAATCCCAGGACCCTGAGATCAGAAGGCAGAGGCTTAAACCACTGAGCCACCCAGCTGCCCTCTTTTTAATTTTAACCTTTGTAATTAAAAATACTTAAAAATAAGACTTAAAATTGTAATGAAGTTGTGACTTTGTCAGAGAAGCTCTGAAACCTTTATGGTGATAATGGTTGGGTTGTATTTCTTAAACTGACCCATATTAAGATAACCACAGAAAACTAGACATTCATTCATTCATTCAACATATACATGCACCCAAACATAAGGCCACACGGAAAACAACTATGTCTTTCATAAGATAAACTGTTTTTTAACAGAAAGTGAATTACACTTTTAAATAATATGCTCTTTTTTTTCCAACCTCCAGATAGCTTTTCAGAAGTACCTCTGAATTTATTTTATTTCCCCCTTACTATTTTTTGATTAAATTGTGTTGTGAATCTGGAATAGCTGACACACAATGTTACATTAGTTTCAGGTGTACAACTTAGTCCTTCAACTTCTCTATATGTTTTGCTGTGCTCCCCAGGAGTGTAGCTACTATCTGTCCCCATACAGTTCTATAAGGATATCACTGACTCTGTTCCCTAGGCCACGCCTTTGATTCCTGTGACTTATTCATTCCAGAGCTGGAAGTCTGTCATCTCCCATTTCCCGTCACCCACTTTTTACAATCATCAGTTTGTTCTATTTATCTGATTCTGCTTTTTGTGTATTTATTCATTTGTTTTTCTAGATTCCATATATGAATGAAATCATATGGTATTTGTCTTTCTCAGCCTGATTCATTTCGCTTAGCATAATACCCTCTAGGTCCAATCATGTTGTCATAAATGGTATACTTTCATCCTTTTCTATGGCTCAGTGATATTCCGTTATTTGTATTATACATTTTAAACACATACACACACACACCCCTTCCTTATCCACTCACCTATTGATAGACACTAAGGTTGCTTCCATATCGTGGCTATTGTAAATAATGCTGCAATCAACACAGGAGTGTACACATACATCTTTTCGCATCTGTGTTTTTGTTTTCTTTGGGTAAATAAACACCCAGGAGGGGAATTGGATCTGGATCATATGGCATTTCTATTTGTAATTTTTTATTTTAGGACTCTTCTACTGTTTTCCACAGCAGCTATACCAACTTACACTCCCACCAAGAATGCACCAAATTTCCTTTTTCCCCACATCCTCACCAACACTTGTTACTTCTGTACTTCTGAATTTAAAGCAATGAAATCAGTTGTTAATTTGGACCAAAAAAAAAAAAAAAAACAAACCCCACAGATAAGCAATCAATACACTATGGAGTATCCCCAAAGTCTGGACACATAGGGGAAATATGTATTCATTATGCTGCTTTCCAGATGAACAATTCTATCCACTGTGTTAAATTTGGAAAGTTATCCAAAAGGTTGACGAAAAGCATATTGGGCATATTATTTGAAAACACGATACTACATTTTTAAGAAGTCAGGAGACTTCTTGGGCTCTCTATATTTGTGGAGCATCTACCATGGGCCAGGCACTGTGTTAGGCACTGGGTACACAATGGTGAACAAATGTGGTCCCTCCCTCACATTAATTACCATCTATTTACAAGAGTGGAACACAGATATTCCTGGAAATGGGTTAGAATGATATGGATAAATTTTGGACAGCAACGTTAGGAATAAACATGGACATGCGGAAAGGAAGGAGGAAGAAAGGAAAGACGGGAGGAAATTTAGTTCAGCCTCATAGGATTAGAAGCATAACATTTTAGAATCAGAAGGAAATCTTAGAGATCATCTAATTTAGTGGCTCTTAAGCACAGCTGTGCTTCAGATTACCAAAGAAGGTTTTCCAAGCTAAATATCCAAGACCCACCCAAGAGCCACTGCCTGAAAATCTCTGTGTAGTTGTATTTTGAAAAAGTCCCATAGGTGTTTAGGATTCAAACCTTTGCTTAATATATACTGATCTAACCTAATTCCCTCACTTATATGTGAGGAAATTGAGGCCCAGAGAGGTTGAGAGGCTCACCCCAAATCACACAGCTATACTGTAGTCCAATTTTTCTGATTTTCAGGAAAAGACTACAGAAAAACTGTCTTTTTCTGCAGTATTATGCCACATCACCGCTATCTACTCTTGAAGCTCTGCTCAAGAAGAAACAGGATAAAACGGACCAACACTTTCTAAAAGTTACTGAACCAAAGTAAAAAGCCAGTGTCTATGGGCAACACAAACATAATTAACAAAAAAACCCATCACACACCACAGTAACCTCGTAGCTTCCTCCTTAAACAGCCAAGTCAAGCTAGTTTAAAACACTCTCAAACAGGGACACCTGGGTGGCTCAGTGGTTAAGTGGCTGCCTTTGGCTGAGGTCATGATCCCAGGGTCCTGGGATGGGGCTCCCTGCTTGGCAGGGTAGCCTGCTTCTCCCTCTCCCACTTTCCCTGCTTGTGTTTCCTCTCTTGCTGGGTCTTTCTCTGTCAAATAAATAAATAAAAATCTCTAAAAACAAACAAATAAACAAAAAACAAAAAAAAACCTTCTCAAATAAATGTCATCATTCTTATCAGTTTCTCATTTCAGCACTACAATGAATCATAATTTTGGTTTTCATGGTAAGGAGGGAGAGAAGAGAATGATTTTTCTGGCTTACTCCTTAAAATTCAGAAGGTTAAAAAAAAAAAAAAAAAGGTTTCTAATACCTCAATATGAAGAAAGCCTGGTCTGCTTTTAACACGTTTGGCAGTACTTAAGGACATGTTTTTGGCTATTAGCCTGGCAAGCTGTTTAAGCTTATAGAAGGCCCACAAAGGGAACTTCTATGATTAAGTTAGTTAAACACAAACATCTTCTCTGTATATTTTATTCCCTCCCTTCACATTCACAAAAACATAAAAGGCTAAAACATTTTAGAATGAGGTGAGGGAAGCAAGTTATTTATCACTTCAGCTCCTTTATTGAGGCTTGTGTAAATAAGAACTAAAGAACTCAATGAAATTATTCATATGATCCTTGCAATGAACAAAGCTAAGCATCAGAAAGCAGTTCAAAATTCCTCTGAAGCATATGTATTTTCTTACAAGAAACATCTGTGATTCTCTAATGTACTTCAGACCTAACTTTATCTCTTTCTAAAAATTATGTAACATGCACACATTTCAAGCACCAACAATACTTATTAATTACATAGTCACGGAAGAATTTAAAATGCTGTCTTTTTTTTGACACACATTATAGCAAGTATTTCAACACTCAAGCACTAAGCAGTCTTCTCACATAAAATCTAACAGTTCCCTAAATTGTTTGGAACTGATGTTTTAAAACAAAACAAAATGCCACACTATCTAGCTCTTTTCCAAATCCTAACTAAGGAACTTAGATTATTCAAGCATGTAAATAACATAGCTGGAAATATCAATTACAGCTAACAAGTCATGAGTGTCTTCAGAAGATTACCGTATTATTTGCTTATCAGGGAGATAAAAGGGGGAAAAAAGAAGTGCAAATGCTTTTGGTGAAACTGTAACATGGTTTAAAGCAGTTTCCTATTTTTAGACTGAAAGAATGGTGTGTATACATTTGTATTTGTGTGCGCCCGTGTGCTTGCGCACCCAGAAGACAGCGTTTTAACTAGGGCGGTGGAGGTGGCCAATATAGAAAAGGGTTTTAATAGCCTTTCTATTTCAGCCATAGTTACTGTGGGCTTTGTCACTATAGCAATGGGCCTGGGTGGGGCAAGTATCTGGCAGGCTGGGGTGCTCAGCTGGTAAAGCAACATAGACCTCATTTTACCTCGAGCTGAGCAAATTTTCTCTAAGAAGGTTGGCTTAATTGAAAGACAGTTTGCAAGGATAAAGGAGAAGTCTAAGCATCAGTTGGTGAGCACTTCTCCCCAGGGCTCTGCTATACTGAGCCTACCCTCGCACCTCCTGCATTGGATGAAAGACCTCCACTATCATTCCTTGGTGGTAGTACCCTGGATTGAGGCAGTAACCTAACCTCCCCGATCTCAATGATTCCTAGCAGCCTGGGTTAATTTCAGCTGTCTCTACAGGGGCTACATGAAACATGGCATTTACAAATTTGGATTATACAGCACTATTTATTATACTATGGAAGATTTCCAAAAATGCCAGAAGAGATGTTGGCATTTATGCAAGTCAACTACTGTTCAACCCAAAGAAGCACTATACTCTATAGGATGTTTTTTACCAGGATTGAAAGAGCCTATGTAAAAACACCGTAATTAGGACCATCTTAGCACCTCAGATACTGGATACCCTCTAGCTCTAGGTGTTATGTTTCAAATGGGCCAACAAACCAACCTGGAAACAGAACTCCCCAGTCTTGTAACCAATCCCTTCACTCCAAGTCCTGAGAGTGTATATTTTCTTATTTTCAGATTTAATAAGTCAAGTGTACCTGGTAGCTATTAAAAGATTTAAACCACTACCATTTTTAAAAGGTTTCAGTGTTCAGAAATTTCAAGCCCACAGAGGGGGGGGGCGAGCTCAAGGGTCTGGTGGCTACAGAATGGTAGAATTATTTGCTGGTCTCCCCCGACCCCTTTAAAGAATATTCTTATTGATCTCTCTCTACTCCCTTAATGTGTTTTTAACCCATGATCATGGGCTCACAAAAGTAAAATAGAAGAATCTGAAGAAAGGACAATGTATCAAATAGTCTCCCATGACCTAAAAAGATAATTATAATGGCAGATTGCTAAGGAAAGAGGTGAGGGGGGTGGGAACTTGAAAATGTTAGCCACTTACAATATGCAATCAGATAACCCTTCCCCCTCTTATTCTTTGGGAAGATCCAAACTACTATACAATGTTTCTTTAAAATTTCCTTTAACGAACAGTTCAGTTATGCTTGCTCAAATCCAAAGGCCATTCCAGAAAACCTGGGTGAATATTGTATCATGGAAGTGGTGTCTACTTTATATCAGACTTTTTTTTTTTTAAAGGCAACAAAAATGGGGGGGGGGTGATATAAAAAACTTCACAGGAAACCAAATAGCCTTTATTTAAATTAAAAGCAATCACAGCCTGATTCTTGGAACATGCTTCGAAATGCTTTTTGGCATGCAGCTGCTACATGCCGCCAATATTGTGTGTAATTGGAAACATTTCAAACAGAATTGTTACCAAAGTCAAAGACCATAATTGCGAGCTGTGGGATCTGTGCCTCAGATAAAAGAAGGGCAGCTGAGTGAGAGCTCACTGCACTGAGGAGTCTGCTTACGGGTCTGCAGTATTTCCACTGCATTATTGACAAATCTTTCTTTCCAGAGACCCAGTGAGAAGAGAAGGAAACGGGAGCATACACAAAGCAAAAGCTGGTGGGTGCTATAAATCAGCAATCGGGACAAAACTCTGAGGAGTGTATGACTTCAGTACTCGAACAACTGAAATAACACAGCCTTAACTTTTTTTTTCTTCCTGAAGTGCAATCCACTAGAAATGAAAGGCATCTCTCCCAAGAGTTTACCCCAATTCCACCAGTGAGAAAAATGCAACTGTAGTTTAACTGGTAAGTGGGATCACTTAGGACCAAACTTATGGACAGTGTCGGGGGCGCGGGGGAGTAAGGGGAGAGTTAAGTAAAGATAAATGACAGCTGCCTGTTAGTTTACAGCTTTACGTTTTTAAAATGTTTACATTGGCATCTGCTTTGCTGACATTTTAATTTGTATTTTAAATTGAAAATCTCTTTTTCTAGGGAAATGAAGGTGGAAAGCTCTAATCAGTTCAGGCTGGGCACTCATTCTTGTTCCTACAGAGGTCCCTTCAAAAGGGACCAAAACGCATTTAGGGTTCAGTCTAAACAAGAGAACAAAACAGAGACATAAGAAGAATTATTACATTTTCTTTGAGAGGTTTTGATCCCCTCTCAGTAACTGGAAATATTGTGCCAGTGGACCCTTGGCTCAGGACTGGCTCTTGGAAAAATCGTGTCATTCTGGCACACTAAAAAGTGATCTGATTCTTCTGTCATATCTCCGCGCCAGAAGTGTCATGACATCAGCGTACTCCAACTTGCAAAGTGGGTCTCCTACCACCATCCCTGCTTCAGGAGAGAGGGGAATGAGGGAAGGCCAGGCTTCACGGGATCCTCCAAGGACTCTGAGGCCAGACCTCTTCCCTGGCTCCCAAGGATCCTTCACCGACACCAGTGTTATCCTCCTGGACGTCAGTTACTGGGGGAGCTGAGGAGGTGCACTTGCATGTATGTGAGATTGGGGAAGTCCAGAAGTGGGGGGTGGGGGAGGTGAGTGCTGCTGCGGTTCCCTGGTGCCATCTCTGTCCCTGGCATTCTGTTCTGCAGCGCTGGCTCCATAAGCTGCCTGAGGTTTCGAGGAACTGCAACAACATAGGACTTGGCACCAAGATTATTGTACCTTCTTCTCCCAACGTGTTTGCTCTCACACCAGCCTTCCAAAGATATTAGCGCACAATATGGAAACACTTTATTCTGTGACCAGAAGAAAAAGCACTAATGGTCCCTCAAAACACCAACCAACCAACCAACCAACCAAGAAATGCAATTCACTCACTTCCCTAACTCCTCTTTATTAGGGAATAATTACATGGGGATTTAAGCAAACTGAATATTCTCACACTCCTAAGAGTTAAACAACTGATATTATTTAATATAAAATGAGGAGAAAAAAAGAGAACTACTTTTCCAAGAAGACAGAGCCTATCCTGGTCCAGTGGCATCTTTAACATTTTTATGCACAGATGAGAATCACTTTGACTTTTTAAATTACTTCCCTTCTTCAAGAAGAAAAATTCCCTTTTATGAACTACTTTAACCAGGAAATTAACTGCAATAAAACTAGAATACTGGTTATGATATTTTTTCCCTGAAAATCATTTCCTCATAATATTGGAAAACACAAACTACAGATATAGGCCATTAAAAGTTACTTAAAGACTAGAAAGTAATTTTTAAAAATTCTTATTTCATTTCATGAGTACTATGAACACTCACTCCTCATATTCAACTTTTATGTTTTGCTTTCAAGTAATTATAAAACTTTTTAGAAAAATTATCGTACAATGTGACCTTTTAAAACAGATTTCAGCTTACTTTTTAAAAATCCTTCATTAGAGAAACCTCAAATTTCAACCTTTTTTCTTTTCTTTTGTGTCTTTTCAGAGCCATCATAGGAGAGGGTATTAGTAGCAACCATACTTTTATCCACATCTGACTCTAAACTTAATAGTTAGCTATTAACCCCATAGTTTTTTTTTCTTCCCAGATGATACCAGATTTTATTTGCATGACCAAAGCTGACTCACTGCAATCCCCTTTATTATAGAGACAAATGGTGGTTCCATGGAACTTATTAAAACATGATAAACTTTTTAGGTTTCATTGGTATTGCCGGCAGAACTGATTGATTCTGTCATTTTAGTGAAACCTATCACTCTTCTTTTGAGAAAACCTGTAAACCAAGAGGGTCACTCAGTGAAAAATCAACACTAAGTACCACATTAAGGATGGAAAAATGAATTTCCCAAACCTATTTGCTCACATCAACATGGCTACCCTCTGTGCACCATCCAGTTTTCCCCCTTCCCTCCCCCCTCCCCTCTGCTCCTCCTTCTTCTCTTCCTCCCTCTTTCCTTCCATCCTTCCTTCCTTCTTTCCTAGGCTTATTTGCAAGAACGAGTCAGTATTGTTAGCCATGACTTATTAAAACAGATTTTTGAGTTCATCAGCAAGTGAGCTGACTCTTAACTGTGGGTAATGTCCATTTATTTCTAGAACCTTTGGTTTTAATATGTGGAGCACATGCATTGTTAACCTTTAAATCCTTTGTATAAACATTTCTGGTAGGGCTTGTAAAATATCTCCTTCTGTGTTTCCTGACTCGCCAGTTGATGGCATTTAGAAACCCTCTGGTACCAGCAGGTGCTGTATTTTGCTTTCTTCAAGCTCCAGCTGGGCTACAATGACAGATTCCTGTCCCAGGCCAAACCCAGCCACCTAGGCTAGAACCACATTGGAGGCAAACTGAACCCGGCCCCACCAGACAGCAAGATAAATGGCTGCTGTTTAAGTTTAAAATCCCTTGGTGGGAGTAAATATTGTTCCAAGGAAAAAGGCTTGACAAATATTGCGTCATCCTTCCAGAGCTGTCTTGATTAAAGCAGAATCTTTGGATTAAGTTGGTGCTCAATTCAAAATGTATCTATCTTGCTGTCATGGGATTTTCCCCCTCCTTCCTAGAGTCTGAAAACACATATTGTTGAGGATGGTCAAATAAGACCACCGCCTCCCAAGGGGCTGCAGTCCACTCTTGATAATAGAAGGCGGCGGAACACTGACACTTCACTGAGGAGAATGGAGACAGCAAAGGCTTAGTGGGAAAAGGCCAGTTGTCACCTAAGTGACAGGCAACAGCTGAGCTCACACATCTGGAGCGGGACCAGGGCAAACATTCAGCAACCCTTGGGGGCCTACACCTTGGGCCTGTCTGAAAGGGCAGAGAGAAGTTCTCTTTCCTTCGAAAGTACGTTAAAAAAATATCTGATGGTGAATCACATCAATTACATAACGCCAGCTGCTGCAGGCACAGCCTTCTGAAGTACTGGTTAAGAAGAGGGACACACAACGGCAAGGCGTGCTCACATACAATTTGGTCGAGTAGAAGCTGTCCTTCATAAAATCCATCCTAAAAGTCATAGATGCATGCCTGCTCTTTATAGCACAAATAGATCTGAACTCCTCTGAGCACGATCCCCTTCCGGCAGGTTCCCGGGTGTATTCTTCACCTTGTTCATGGCCCAGATCTGTCTCCCATACTCTTTCTAAAAGCAGCAACCAAATCTGTTTGGGTTGTGATTCCGAATCCTCCTTAGGCAAGCCGCCACTCCGTGTGCTGCCAGCCATCCTCCCCCACCCCTGCCTCAGTCTTCAGCCTGCTGAAGACAATCTGTGGGCAATTTTTCCAAAGTCCCCGAAATAATATGACACTGCCGAGCGTCACTGGCGATGTCGTTTTTCTTAGAGGGCAATGAAAATTTAACAGCTTTCTGCTGCATCCTGAGTCCCGGTCCTGCTAATTATTACCATGCCCAGTTTCTCCAACTTTTTCTGCCTAAAGGGAGGAAGACGCTCCCCTTCTTTTCCACATACGTGCTACATGCAGAAAACACCTTTGTCAGGGCGGGAGGGGGCGGGGGAGCTAATGCACCCCTGCCAAAAAGCAATCGGCCCTTTCCGCAGAGCGTTCCGGAGCACCCTCCCTGCCTCCGAACGCCAGTAGGTGACAGGCGATCCTAAGCCGCGGACACATGCCAACGCACCCTCGCCTCCCTCATCGCCCCAACTCTGGGGCCACCGAACGGGGTTGCACGCAGAAGAGAATCCAGGGAAGAGTTGGTTGTGATGCAGCAAACAGGAGCTATGCGGGCAGCCTATCTGAAGCCCTCTTGGTGTTGCAGCTCCGTATCCGCTTTCAGTGTCTACACAGCCCAACAAACCGATTCTGCCCTTCTCCCTTATTTTCCGCTCTGCCCTCCCGGTCTGGGTGTCACAGGCCCCCCGCAGCGACACCCTAGGTGTCCGGCCCTTCCCCTGCGGCGCTCGCCCCCCACTGCCGCGCCGCAGCCCCTCTGCAGAGCCGGCGGGAGCCGGGCTGCCACTCACCCCGCGCGAGGGAGCGAGAAGTCGGCTGGACGGTCCTCCGCGCCGCGGCAGGTCTGCGGAGCTGCGGTCCGCCGCGTCAGGGGTGGGCGAGGGCGGGCAGCGAGCGAAGCATCGAGAGCCCGGCCAGTCGCCGTGCGGACCGCGGCGGCCCTCGGGGAAGTCAGCGCGGGCGGCGAGAGGCTGGCATGTTCCGGGGCGCGCTGTCGGGCGGCGGCGGCCGCGAGAGGCGGCGCTCACAGCGGGCTGCAGGCGGAGTGCGCTCGGATTCCCGAGCCCCGCGCCGTGGCGCCGCCGCGCACCCCGCCCTCGGCCTCCGGGGCCCGGCGGGAGCGAAAACGCGGAGCGCGGACGCCGCCGCGGGATCCAGGCCGCTCGGCGCGCGCGCCCACGCGCACCCCGGCTCGGCCCCGAACGGCCAGGTCCCTGCCGGGCTCCAGCAGGCACGCGGGCGCGGGGCGACGAGGCAGGGCGTGCGGGCGGGTGGCGAGCTGGGCCGGACCAGCGGGCCGAGCAGCCGGCGGAGCCGAGCGAGGGGCGGGTTATCTGCAAGACGAAGTTCACCCAGGCGCAGCCCAGGTTCTCAAGAGCGGCTCGGTCGTCTCCTCTGCCCCGCCCCCGAGTTTTTGCTCCCTCCCCCCCCCCCCCCTTTTTTAAAACCAACAATCCTGATAGATTGAAAGACAGGAAGGGTGAAGTTGGGGGAAAGACAAACCCAATTTCCTCTGATCAAACGGTTTGGGGATGGCCTATATGGGTCTCTTTTCACTTGGTATGTGTGTGCTGGGGGGGGGGGTAGTTAATTAAACTCTTCGATCCCTTCCTGCGTGCCTCGCCCCGCTGGGGACCCACTTGGACTCCGTCCTATCTCGTGTAATCCTACAGGCTTCGTCTAGTTCCTTCCCGTCCCCTCCTCGACGGTCCTAGCATCTCCAAGAAAACCTCCAACTGTGGGGAGTGCGTTGGAGAACCTCAGCCCACCCTCGATGTCCAGAGCCTGACCCAAGTGAGCATGGCTTACTTAAAGTCGTGTTCACACTGTTAATTTGATCACGACGATCGTTTTTCCCGCTGGCCAGCGACTCTCCAGGTTTTCTCTCTGCCCGATTCCCAGGGTTGGGCTCTCAGGCACGTTCTCCCAGGATGAACTGGGACTCGGCCTGTTTGCAAGTTGTGCCGTGATATTCGTGTTGCCTTAGAACCTCTCGCCATTTCCAGTTCCAGATCAGTGAAGGCACACACCGTGTGGGTACAATTTCCTCCCAGGACGCAGAGGGCAGACCCGACGGCAGCTGCTAACCCCAACACGACAGGTGTCTCTGTGAAGCTGGAGCTTCCCTGATCTGTCGACAGCTTTCACAACCCTCTAGGATACTGTATCATCCTCCAGGAGAGGGGAGTGTGTGTGTGTGTGTGTGTGTGTGTGTGTGTGCGTGTGTGTGTTGTAAGAACCATTTTTTATTCCTTTTAAAAAAAATCAAAATTGCCCATCAGAATTTTTCAGAGTTTCTTCGATTTTCATTGGAAGAGAAGCAAGGAAATACTCAGAAAAAAAAAAAAAAAAGAGTCAAAAAAGAGGGCGTAAGGAAATAACATCTAAAGGCAAAGGGAGGAGGAAACAGCAAATCTAGGGAAATGTTTCACCTTGGCCCTGTGCCCTGTAATTCCAAGTCTGACTCACATCTCTGGCACTACAGAAACTCTCTCCCTTCTAGATACACAGGCTGGGTTTCTGATTTCTGAGCACAGATCACTCAGGAAACAAGGCTGTGGATTTTGAAATAACTCCACTTGCTTTTGGTGTTTGTAACTGATGGGAATCTGAGGAAACACAACCTAGGCTGTCCAGCGCCTCAGCATTTTATTGGAGTTAGCCTTTTAAGTATTGTCTGTTTATCTTGCCATGGTTACAAATGCTTCTATGAAGCTATAAACTTTTAGCTTCTCTCTAACCTCCAGAACTGCCCAAGAAGATTGACAATGTGATTGATTTCACCCATGGAGGTGGTAAAATGAGTAGGTTTAAGGGCAGAGTCCACTCTCTTTGTTAATATCTGTGAGTGTCTGCCTAGTGTCTCAGTCAAGACCTTCAAGCGAAAGCAGTTCCCCAACAAACTAAACAAAGAGGTGAAGTAGAATCAGTTGAGGTCGGAGCATCACCCGGCAGCATCTTCATGAGGAAGTCCTCCTCAGTGGACCAGCAGACATTTGCAGCAGGCAGAACTGGTATGAAGAAGCCCATGGAGAGAATATTTATAAAGCCCGCACTTGCACCTCCCTGATAATTGGAGAAAGTGTTACTTTCTTATGATAAGAAATGAATCTGTTATCAGAGGACTTTCAAGTCTGTGGTGATGCCACAAAGGTTTTGTTTACTGAGCATCAAATATGTTGGGCACAGTAGGGAATCCGCAATTGTTCCCTTCAGAGGCTTATTTCCTTTCTGGACAGTGCGCTGGGCAGCATCTTTGGGATCCAGTGCAAATGCGAATGCTTGGTCTTCAACCAGGACTCTCATAACATTACTTTGGGTTGTGCGTGTGACGATTGGCAGTGAGAGAGGTCTGAATTCAAATCTCAGCCCCTCTCCTTACTAAATGTAGCCCAGGAGAATGTCGTTAATCTTGAGATGATTCTTAGTTTCTTCATTTGCAAATGAGGAGAGTAATAGCTACCTCAGAGAGATAGATACAAAGAGGACTGAATGCTAGGTGTGCAGAAAAGACTCACTACACGGAAGATTTATATAATGCCATAGCCACCCTTCTCTACACCTGCCTCCATAGGAAATCCTGCAAGGTAGAAAAGAACAATTTTAAAATTTAATCTAAAAAAAGCATGCTTCATTGCGGACCACTGGGTTGCTTCTGGGTCTTTTATATTACTGGTATTACTTTGCCTTTACAAACCAATATGGTACCATACTTAAATAAATTTACTTAGGGCATGTTCACTTTTGTTTTAAAGCCTTGGTAACAAATGATATATATATTTTTTAAAATAATAGCTTTATGCACTGAGTTGTGTCCTTCAGACATTCATCTGTTGAGGCGGTCCCCTCCTAGTACCTCAGTATGTCATCTTGTTTGGAGGTAGATAGAGTCTTTGTAGCTTGAACCTTAAAAAAGCAAGAACTGACAATGTTGGCAGGCTCTGAATCTGTCTGATTGCCAGGCTTTGCTTGGTCCCTGTTCCCTGTGTTTGCCCACAATGGGGATTCTTTCCCTGACCTGAAGACTCAGTTCTACACAGTGTTTCCAGGGCAAATCAGTTTTGACCCTTTAATGGGGGTCACAGGCTTACCTATAAGGCATGTTCCCTTGCTAGAAATCCTATATCGGTTTTCCTAGGAAATCCCTACCCGGGGCTTTCTAGATTGAGCACACCCTCCTTGGATTAGCCTAAAAGGTCCGTCATATTTGTACTCTATCTCTCCAGTTTATTTTCCCGCTGGTCCCCACCCTTGTTTGCTCTAACCATATTAAACAATTTATAGTTCTTGGAAAGCGTCAAGCTATTTTATGCCTCTTGTGCTTTGAACATACCTAGAATGTTACCTGCTGATAACTGCCCTCTTTATTAGCTAATTCCTGCTTATCCTTTATAATTCAATCAAAACATCATGTTTTTGATGGTCCATTGAAATGCATATTGTTGTTTTGCCTGCCTAGCGTCTATTTCTCCTTTGTAATACCCCAGACTTTCTTTGGGGAACCACTTTTCCCCACTGTCAGTGCCCATGGTTTCCTTGGAGACTTATCCCTGGCCCATGGGTACCCAGCCCTGGAAAACTAGAGGTCTGGGTCCTCCTGATCAAAACTAGTCCAGGGATGGGCATGTGACCCAAGTCGGGAACTTTTGCAGGAACTTTTAGAAATTTCACAGCAACAAATTCAACGAATGAATACCTATTTAGCATTTATATACTAGTGATCTCTTTGCTGGAAATTCAACAGTAAAACCAAACAAATCTCTATCCCTATGGATCTTCTTTGAGCCCCTGGATTGAACTCTGCATGAAGACAAACTACCACTGAAGGTTTCAGATAAAATTGATATTTGTTGTTATCTTTTCAGCAAGTCTGGGGTTTAAGTGACTTGCAATTAAAAAATACTAACTGGTATCACTTTGTGGAGGCTACTTTTCTCTGTTCAACTTTCTACCCTTTTATCCCGTCATTTGTTTATTTGATCAGTTACACCTGACCTTATTCCAAAAAGATTTAAAGCCATTTAAAATTAAACAGCAATAACATACAGCAAGTGCGCTTGAAATTTTCACTTGAAAGTAAGTATGAAATGAGAAACAGAAAGGAGACAAATTCATAAAATTAACTCCATAAAGAGTGGGACACAATTTAATTCTTAGGTTTATAGCAGCCAATAGGGTAACAGAATTGTTACACAATTGAAAACATCTGTAAGATAAAAAAATATTCCTTTCAGGAGAAACGCCCAACTACTACTAAATCAAAGAATGGAAAGAAGCACCCACTCCGGGTCATCATGAAGGCGGCTCCAGACAAACGATACACAACATCCTCGACAACATCTTTGCGGAGCACACCACAATGTGTTTCTTGGGACTGTTTCTGAGAGAGGACATCTCTCACTTCACTTTTCAGAAAATTCATTTTTCAGAAGGGGAAACTGAATTCACTTCACTTCGTGATAGTTATTTCGGAGTGTGTCACAATTACAGAGAAGTTAGTAATCCAGAGCATTCTAGTAGTGCACAACAGGGTAAGCCACAGAGTTGGAGGGGACAGAGGTAGGGTCAGGGAAATCTTCCTGGAAGAAGAGGTATCTGAAGGGTGAACTAACCTAAGGAAAGTTGCATGTGCGTGCATGCATGTGCACGCACTTGTGTCAGTATTCAAGCAATTTAGGTGAAGGGAAGCATCTTGTGTAAAAGTGAGGGTGTGAGGGCAAGTATGGTGAATCTAAGAAACCGAAAGACGTCCAGTCTGGCTGCAGGTTGGGGTTGAAGGGGAGAGTGAGGATGGAGGCTTGGAAGAGCCTAGAGACATGGACAGACGCTGGGTCATGAAGAAGCTTTGGTGGGGGAAGACCGTGGTTTCAGCTTTGGATGTCAACAGAGAGTAACCTTGAAAAATGACTAAGAAGAAGCTAAAGATACAGGAAGGAGCTAGGGAGAAAAGGGTGTGAAAGAACTCAAAAGAAGAGGGCATTTCAAGAACAGAGTAGTACCTATCCTCTTCTGCTAAATTTTAGACTCCCCAGAAAAAACTGTTTTTCATGGACCCCTCATAGTTCTATCAAACCCCTAAAGGAGAGGTTTGCTGGAGGCCTTCACAGGTCCTGACGGGTGGGCCTCAGGGACCTCACGAAGTCCCACAGTTGACAGTAGTTCTATAAAGGGCTAATCTGCATGCCCTCCAGGCAATCCTCCATAAATGTGCACCAGCCTTTGGGAAGTTTGGCCAGTAGTGATCCTGAAATGATTATTCCTCTGTAATACTCGACCATTCTATGTTGCTCATTTAAAAAGGGATTATAGGTTTTTTGTTTGTTTGTTTGTTTGTTTTAAAGATTTATTTATTTGACAGAGAGAGAGAGATCACAAGTAGGCAGAGAGGCAGGCAGAGAGAGAGGGGGAAGCAGGCTCCCTGCTGAGCAGAGCGCCCGATGCGGGGCTCGATCCCAGGACCCTGAGATCATGACCTGAGCCGAAGGCAGAGGCTTAACCCACTGAGCCACCCAGGCGCCCTGGGATTATAGGTTTTAACAGTTAACTGAGTCAAACTGACGATCTCTTGTGAAAACTGACCCAGGACATGTGCCAGAATCCAAGACCACCTCAAAAACGCATGGGAGGAGAATGCGGGGTTGGGGTCCACTCCTTTATTACAGCAATCCTTGTAATCTTTGATTCGTTGTCTCTCTTTTTTCTTTCCTTTTCTTTCTTCTTTTTTTCTTTTTTTGGAAAGAGAGAAAGAGAGAGAGGGGGAAAGGAGAGGGGCAGAGGGAGAGGGAGGGACAGAATCCTCAGCAGGCTCCATGCCCAGCACAGAACCCCATGCAGAGTACCATCCCACGACCCCCGAGATCATGATCTGAGCCAAAATAGACTCAGATGCCCAACTGACTGAGCCACCAAGGTGCCCCTGTTGTCTTTTTACTAGTCTGTTCTTTGGGGGCGGCGTTCTGCCAAATCCAATGTTGTACCTCTAGTGCCTTGCACAGTCACTGGAACAGAATAGACACAAAATACGTGAAATGACAAGTGACTCCTGGGCCCCAATAGAGGGGGCAAAGGAAGGAGTGAGGTGGGGATGGAGAGGGCTGGTCAGCCCATCCCTAAAGCCATCTAGCCAAGGCTAGTGTGGTCCACAGTCTGAAGGAACTCAGGGACAGATATTTGGGCTGTAGAGACAGCCCTAGATGGGGAGGCAGTGGGCTAGGTGAAGTGGCAACTTGAGTTTAGCGGCAGGGTCTAACCTCCCAGGAAGAGGCAGCTGGAGTTCAAGGGTAGACCAGAGTCCCAGTGGCCAGATTAGAAAGCAGGGTGAAATCCAGCGCTATCTGCACATGAGGGAGGCAGAGCTGCTGCTTGGAGGAGCCCAGAGCAGATACCAGCTTTGGGAGCAAGATTAATTGGACCTCCAACCCCAAAATAGAGAGGCTGGGACTGGAGAATAGCTTGGTGTTTGTATATTTTGGTTCTCTGTTTCTGTCTTCCTTATTTATATTTCAAACCGGACATTATCAATTTTACATACCTGTGAGTTTGAGAGAAAGAAGAAAAATAAATGTCCTTTTGCTCACAGCTTTTAACCCTGTTTTTTTTTTTTTTTTTTTTTTTTTTTTTTTTTTTTTTTAAAGATTTTATTTATTTGTTAGAGAGAGAGAGATACAGAGCACAAGCACAGGCAGACAGAGTGGCAGGCTAGAGGCAGAGGGAGAAGCAGACTCCCTGCTGAGCAAGGAGCCTGATGTGGGACTCGATCCCAGGACGCTGGGATCATGACCTGAGCCGAAGGCAGCCACTTAACCAACTGAGCCACCCAGGCGTCCCTTTAACCCTGTTTTATTTCAAATATTCTTTGCACAATGTAGAGACACTCACAACTAATTTATTCTCGCTGACAGCTTATGAAAACTAAAGAGAGTGACATGACGGCTTCTAATGACCTTTCTGGAAATATCTTGAGTTAAATGGTGACTTATTTTCTCTCTTTTCATCTAAAAGGAACTTTGGAACGTTTAGCTGAATCACTGGAGGAGGATTAAAATCAATCCTCGGCTTTTCAGACTCTAGATCTTAGGCTTCCCGACATATTCTCTCCATTTTATAAAAAGTAGCAATTCCTGCTTCAGACTGTTGCCTATTCTTTTGGCAATAGGCTTGAAGATTTCCTATAGATAGCACATGGCGTTCCAAAAATATCTTCAGGAATGACCTGCAATGTGTGAATTAGCTTTTCCCCTCCCTTGTGCTTTGTCTGGGGCAGGAATTCCCAGATGTCAGAGTTTAAATAACTCCTCAACTCCTACTCATGCCCCGCCAACCCAACCCCCAACTCCCACCCCAAGCCCAGAATTTGTGGGGGCATTAAAATAAAACAAAACTCAAGCAAGCCTAAGGGGGAAAAAAATGACATGCTCAATCCTGTGGTTATGGGCTATAAATATACAAGAGGAACAACTTTCAAACGGAGATTGCGATACTTCTAGTCCATCTTCTTCTGGAGTTGAAGATGGGAAGGGGGAAGATGCGGAATGATACCTACATGCCGCGTCCATGAGCAGAAAACAACAACAGCAACAAAGGAAACGATTGCCTTGTGCTCACTCACTCTGAAAATCCAGTCACATGGTAGGAGAGCGGAGGCCACTTGGAGACACATTCCATGACCCCCCTGGGAACTGGCGCTCCCAGGCTAGCACCCTGCTCCAGGATGTGGTTTTCTGGTGAGTGAGAGCCACTCATGGGTCTAGAAATTAGCCTTTCATGTTAGCGTGCTTCCCTGTGACTACAGCACACTCCCCTCTACATTACTGTCTAAAAGCATTAGCAGAATGATGTGTCACTCACGATGTGACGGAGTGAAATGTATAAAGGAAATTAGTTTACTAACTCTATTAGGTTAAAAGGCAAATGGGAAACTAAACCAATAATCAAACGGTAATATTTTAATTTTCAGGGTGAGTTAACTGACAGGGAATTTCTCTTTTAATTTAGCTTTCTACATTGTGTAATAATGAAGTTTAAGGAGCCTTACAGAGAAACAGAGGAAATTAGGGTGCCAAGCAAATCAACGCACTTAATCCTTTTTTACAGAGTTGCAGAGTTACAACCCACTCTTGCTAAAAAGTACTATTTCAGCCATCAAAGCAGGATAATTCAATATGAGGGAAAGAAAAAATGAATGCCCCACTGAGAAAGCAGCTGAAAATGAACTCAAAGAATCAGGAGTATATTTTCGCCAAGGGGATGACTCAAGATGGTGAGATCCCGGCCCATGAACCGCAAGACACAAAAACTTCTGTATTTGTAAGTTGCATGAAATCTTGTCTAATCTGAAATCGAAGTTTGTCTGGAAGCAGCTGTAGCTCTTATTCCATTACATTGGTTAGAATAGGCAGGCAGTCCGGTCAGTGGAGCCTGCCAGAGACCTGAATACAGTAGGACGTTTATGGCTTCCCTTATCGATTTGCTGCAAGAATCAGGAAAGGTGTGTGGCTGCCAAGTGTTAAGGAGGAGCATGGAGAGGTGACTCTGAAAACAGAACCAAAGGAAAAGAAGTTCTGGTCACAGTCATGGCAGGAATACACTGATCCTGTTCTCTCCCCACAGTGGAGGGGGATGAGTCTGTCAGGGAAGCGCTCTACGTGGGAGCAAAGTCACTGGAGACAGAGTTGAGTCATTTGATTCTTCATAGTACAAGTGCCCATTGACGGACCCAGTGACTGGCATTCGGCAAGCCATTGCTATCGTTACTATTACTGACATGACTTTTATTAAGGTCTGGAGGGTTCACTGGAGGATTGCATTTTCTTTTCTTTCCCCTGTTTAAATTTGATGCTGAAATTGATTTAAAAGATCCAGCAGTAAACCATGATGACTCACTGATTTATGAGCATCAGAAGTTGGAGAAGCTATTGTCCAGGGTACTTCTGTGGTTCATCCTCTCCATGTCTGCTATGAGTGAGGTTTGCTAACATACCAGCTGTGTGGTGTCAAAGTTTTTACTGTCTCTCCTCCTCATCTGGCATTTTGCATGTTTGCTTTTATGACATTTGGCATGCTTTGTGTGTTTCAAAGTTCTGATTAGGTTATTGGCCCTTTGAGGGCAGGGTCATTTCCAAAATTGCTTTATATCCCTCACATATGCCTATGAACTTGAGACTGTGCCTGCACTCTCTAAATGCAACCAATATTGGTCGATTACTCATATTTATTAAGCATGTAGTTCCATATCCTTAATGTACCCTAGAGATGCAAAATCATAGGTTTTAGATCTAGGAGAGGCCGTCAGTTCCAATGTCTCATTTGATAGAGCAAGAAACTGATGAGAAAGAGAAAAAAAAATGTGCTCACCATCACGTGGCACCGTGCGGATTAGAATGCAGCTGTCAGACTTGTACTTTTTTCTTTTTGTCCCCAGGTGGAGAAACTGTTGTCATTCAGTAAAGTGAAGAGATGAGGGACTGGCCAGTAAAACGAATTCAAGGCACAAATCATGGGCTTATAAGTACTGTTTTCAGTTGTGTGTATCATAACTATTATGTAAGTATATTCTAAGACATTCTGCTCAATACCAAAGGCTAATACAAATACATCCCTGCCTTTATGTGAGTGGAAGGGAATGCTTCACCAAGAGTAGCTCTCAGGCATCAGTCTCAAAAGAACGAAGAGAACAAGGCAGTAAGGAGTATATCTGCTTGCTTTCCTACCTAAGGTCCATGTTGCATGGTTTTCTAAGTTTCTTTGTAAGCACCTAACTCCGGGCCCACTAGCCATTGTGGAAATGTTCTATTCCTTGACGACGATCAAAGGTGAACATACAGGCTGGCTTTTTTCTGTTTGCATCCCCAAATGCTGGCTTCCCTTCCTCCCTCTCTCCCCCTTTTTCCTTCTGAGAACAGTTATTGATCACCTACTGTATGCTAAGCACAGTGCTAGGCAGTCAATGGGGAGACAACTATGGAAAAGACCCTTGGAGCTTACACTTTTATTAGGGAGACCAATGTCATTAATATTCACCCAGCAGAGAGAGGCCTCTGGAAGATGTTATTGGGAGCAGGAGAGCAAAGGAAGGAGCAGCTAATGACACCTGTGAGGTCAGGTGAGTGTTTTCAAGAAAGTGACATTGAGTCATCCCCCCAAGAGTTCCCGGGGAGGGGCGCTTTCGGTGGAAGAGCAATGTCCCTCAGAGGGGGCAGTGTGTACAGATGCAAGCAAACACACTGGGGAAGGGCACCTGTAGGAGCCCAGAAGTAGTTTGGCATGGTAGAAAATGGGCAGTCGTGTGGAGAGCTGACGGTCCAGGCTGGAAAGTAGGACTCTGAAGGACACTGGGTGCTGCCTGAAGGGGTTTATGTTTTAGCTTATGGGGATGGCGAGGGAGGAACCAGGAGAGCAGAAACTGACAAAACTAATGTCCTTTTCCTCAAAGTAACACAAGTTGCTGAATATAAATAGCACTGCAGAGGAAAAAAAAAATACATATCTGGGCTCATTTCATTTTCCTATAAAGATGAAAATTAGTTCTCAGAGATAGCTTTCGCTTTTGCAATTATTAGGCTTTTCCAAGTGGTATGCAGTAGTACTTTTATAAAGCAAGTCATCTTTTTGGTTGATTTGCAATGTATATTCGATGTCAATGAAAGGGCAAGGGACTGGGAATTATGGGGCTATGGGTTCTGGAGACAGTACAAATCTTCTCTGGCCTGTCCTTCCCATTCATCAGGTCAGGGGATGGGAGTAGCAGCTCTCTAGGGATCTTTCAGCACTAGGATTGGAATGTGTGACTTTGTGTATGGGTGTGGGGTATGTATGTATTTGCATATTTATCTAGTCTAATTCCAATAAGAATTATTAACTTTGAATTTTGCCATATAAGGCTAGTATAAAAATAAACAAAGCAAAGCAATCTAGCGATTTCCACCAAAAACAGGGAAGAGAATAATAGCAAATTACAGAAGAGTCTTCTTAGTCGCCGCTGTTCCATCTTACTGCAATTTTACTAATTTTTTTTGATAGAGACCATACATGCATAGGTTTCAAAATGCAAAAGGTGAAACATGTACATAGGTACACAATAAAAACAGCTCGCTCTCACCCCTTCCCCTAGCCACCCAGGCTTCCCTGCCAGGTGCTCTATTTTCTAGCTGCCAAGATAAAGTAGGAAATATGACAATTTGGAAAACCTTCAAGGATCAAGGTTTATCACAAAAGAAAGGCTTGCTTTTTTTTTTTTTTTTTTTTTTTGGAGGGAGGAGAATCGTAATCTTTTAAAGAGATTTGTCAAAAGGATATCTACACAAAGGCTCTTGAGTAAAATAATGGACAATAAACTCAGTAACATCCGTGGACATTGTAAAGGAGTTTCTGATTTCTGATCTATGCATCTGTTTAAGAATTTAAGGAAACATTTAGCCAAATTTCTAAAATTCTAGTCCATTAAAAACAAAAGAAGACGACTCTGGCCTGGAGTGTTCTGAGGGAAGCAGTCACCCCAAACCCCATTTATCTGTGCCCTCGGGGAATCTTGATTTAACTCCTGAATCATGTTTAATTTTAAACAGGACTACATACAACCTGATTTGGTTCCAAGATAATTCAGCCCCTCAATGAATCCCTGTATAACTGAATGGGGGAACTCTTTTGGATACAACTGTTTGCTGTTATTCGTTTATATGTGACGTGCGTCTAACAAGAGCCCAGTTTGGTGTAACATAATTACTGGTTAGCTGTTCTTCTAGACAGTAATTGGTCAGCAGGTTCAGCTGCTTTTAGAGGCCAGTCTTGGAATGCAGAAGTTGTGCCCTTCAATCAGCATAACAAGGATCCTTATCTTCCCGTGGTCAGAGTGGGATTGGATTTGGAGCTGGTACCAAGGAGTCCATGGTACTAGTGAAACTAAGGGGAGCTTTTGGTTGACTCCGGTAGGTGTCCCTGAGAGTGATGCTATGGTCGTCAGAAAGCGATCCCGCCAGCTCTGATTCTCAGACTAGTAGGAACATAAGCACCGTAAAGGAGTATTAAAAGCCTTGGATCAATGCACATCATGCAATCTGGCCATAAATCATTGCCTGTAGAATGAAGGACTGACATCAGATCAATAATTGCCAGAAAAATTAAATTTTTCATTAAGTGAAACAGAAAGCAACGGTTGAGTGGTTAAACCTAAACCCAGCCAGCTTTCCGGGGGGGGAAGATAGACCGTGAGACCCGGGTCTGTTGAGGACAAAGCTCAAGCTGGCATGGGATTTAGAGGAAATGAGAGAAGGAAAACTGACTGTATCTCATGTTTGCTTTTAATGGTTGAATGGAGTGACAGATTTTTATAAAAATCAGGACCTGTTAATTACAGTAGGGGTTGAAGAGCCCCTGCAACTAATCTTTCTTAGGGCCCTTCTTCTCTGGCTGAAGACGGGTCTTAGGGACTGTTCTGGATCTGCAAAACAAGAGCTCTTGTTGCAAAGCCTCCCCAGCAGAGCCCGGCATTGACCGGGATCGGTAATTCACAGCTCCTCCCACTGCAGTCCTGCCGCGAGCAACAAAGACTCAGCCACCAGGAACAGCCTAAGGGACCGGCCTCCCACTGAGGTCTGGGGGGCCACCTCGGTGTCTGTCCCTCCTGCCCTTCCTCTTCTCCCTCCCCCACTACATGCAAATACCCCTTGTAGCTTTCTCAGAACTACACCAAAATCACTTTCTTCCTAATCTGTCCTGTCTTTTCTTGGCTCTCTCTCGGTTCCTTCCCACACACAGGCCAGGATAAAGAGGGTGGGATTCTCCACCGGAAAGCTCTGTTTCCGCGTTTAATTGATCTCTAGTTTACAGCGTCACTGGCTCTTGAACCCACCCTGGCCTCAGCGGGTTTTTCAGCCAAATAGTTAATGACCTGTAAACAAATAAACAGCTGTTCACAGGGGTCCATCTATTAAAAAAGCCCCGAGGTGAATCTTTTGTAAAGCAAAGCATCTTTTTCCGTGTGAGGCAGAAATGCTTCCTCTCATTTATCTGTTTTATAGGTTAGTGTGCTACAGGGCTCTGTAAGCATAAAGGTATCATTTGCAGCTGCAGTCGGAGGAATGCTGATGAGATTTCCAGTTAAAGTCAGATAAAATGAGGTCTGATTTCCTCACGGTGCTAGGATGGCCGCTAAATTAACATGCCTAATTCCAACAACCCATTCCCTAGCTCTGTTCTACATTAAAGATGAGCGCTTTAACTGTTTTAAGTGTCAAAGGAACCCGATGCTCCTCCTATCAGAGAAACGCACATTTGGACTGCCCCTTGTGTTGCCTCGGAGGGACGGATAAGATCCTTCGTGGGGAAAGCAATGAACTTGGAGAGGGACTTTCGATGAGAGGGGTCCTATTGCGGCAGAACTGGGGGGGGGGTACAAATGCCAGTGTAGTCTATATTTATCTGCCCTGGTCTCTAACCTTCCGACAAGGCAGTGTATGGTTGGAATGCTTTATCTTTGTTAAGGGAAGGATTATTCCACAAGGAAAAATATTATATGAATAAACAAAGATGAATAGACCATTCTAACAGGAGTAGTGTTTTGATCACTTCCATTCTATTGTTTCTCTTGTACTGAAAGAACATGTCCGTTATAAAAAATCTGAAAGATCTAGAAAAGTACAAAGAAAATGTATTTTCCCTGGGCGCCTGGGTGGCTCAGTTAGTTAAGCGTCTGCCTTCAGCTCAGGTCATAAGCGGAGAAGAGCCTGCTTCTCCTTCCCCCCGTGGCTCTGCCTGCTTGTGCTCGGCTTCTCTCTCTGCGTTGAATAAATAAATAAAATCTTAAAAAGTGTATTTTCTGGCCTTTTATTCCTGGGCATACATATATTACAAAAATTGATCACACTGGCCAAGTGAAACTTGCTTTTCAGTTAATATATAATGAACATTTCATGCTGTTTAATCTTTTACAACCATTTTTATGGCTATACGATACATTTATTGGACATTAACACTAAACATTTTTTAATGTTCTTTAGTAGTGATGAGGATTCTTTTTTTTAATAATTTTTAAATTTTTTATAAACATATAATGTATTATTAGCCCCAGGGGTCCAGCTCTGTGAATTGCCAGGTTTATACACTTCACAGCACTCACCATAACACATACCCTCCCCAATGTCTATAACCCCACCACCCTCTCCTTACCCCCCAACCCTCAGTTTGTTTTGTGAGATTAAGAGTCTCTTATGGTTTGTCTCCCTCCTGATCCCATCTTGTTTCATTTATTCTTTTCCTACCGCCGAAACCCCCCACGTTGCATCTCCACTTCCTCGTATCAGGGAGATCAGTGATGAGGATTCCTTAGCTAATTCTTTGTTTTCATACTTTATTCTCTTTCTCTTTTTTAAAAGATTTTATTTATTTATTTGACGGACAGAGATCACAAGTAGGCAGACAGGCAGGCAGAGAGAGAGAGGAGGAAGCAGGCTCCCTGCTGAGCAGAGAGCCCAATGTGGGGCTCGTGAGAGGAAGGCAGAGGCTTTAACCCACTGAGCCACCCAGGCGCCCCTCATACATTATTTTCTTAGTATGGAGATTTGTAAAAGGGTTTCTGTTTTCTAAAACTGTGTTAGTCCAAAGTGAAGGGAAGAAGACAAACTGAACCCTGACCGCTAGGCATGAATACAGAGCGCGAATACAGGAGCAGCATAATGTAGAGTTTAAAAAGCATGGGATCTGCAGTCAGACTGCCCTCATCAAAACCTCAGTTCTAATTTATGTTCTCTGCTTTCTCACCTGTAAAATGGGAATAATAATGTTACCTACGTTCCGGGGTTCCTGGGTGATAGAAATGAGTTAATAGAGCAACAGATCTGACCATTCTTCTATTTTCTTCTCTTGGTTCCAGCAGTGGCTCAGGTAAGTGTGTATTCTTATGGCCAAATTGCAGAGGAGGAAGCAGGTGCCCAGAAATGAGAAGTAACTGGCCCAAAGCGGTCAAAGCCCAGATTTCGTGCACCCAGCTTCAAAATGCATTCTTTCCCCTTTTACACTGTAGTTATTAATTTAATCCATGTGGAGGCCCAAATGAACATCTGGCTCTAAGAGTACAAATGATTTAGTCTCCTTTTCAGATCTTTGCTGAAGTATTGCTTACCAGGAGCAGAGCACCTCCCTGCTGATTATGTTGCTCTGCGTTCTCTTCCTGGCACTTGTGATTACTTTCATTACCTTTTAAACTTAATTCCTATTTATTATCTGTCTGTCTCCCTAGCATGCATGCTCTCTGAGGGACAGCTGGGTCTCTTCAATGATTTGGCACCAAGTCTGGCACCTGAAATACTTTTGCTGAATCAGTAAATCTTACCATTCAGTTATGTACACAGCCTAAATTACTCAATTATTGCCAAATTCTCTCTTTTTGCTTATGCAATAAAGATTATCTGTACGCATCAGCTCACTTAGATAATGGCCAACTTTTCCTTTCACTTTTTACTAAAAACACCCTGGATTTTTGGATTAAAAAGTAACCACACAATAAATACATTGGTAATATTTTAACCTGCATAGGTATACACAACTCATTATCGTCAGTGGTTACATACAGTCTTCTGCTCTTTTGGATAATACTTTTGAGAAATCTTCTCCAAACAGGCAAAGGCTCGAACATGAATACATTCCTAGAAAAACTAATTTCTTAAAGCCCAGAGTTTTACTTGCCCAGTGCAGGTTGTGTAGACAGGCATAGCCTCCTTGACTGAGTTGGCTGGCTGACTGGATAATTCCATAAAAAGAATAAGCAAAACCATGCTTCATTCCCTTTGCTTTGCCTAATTTGCTGTCTTGCCTTTTCTTCCTCTCTTTAAGAATTCCCATTTATCCTTCAAGTCTCTATGTGAATATCCATTCTGTCTAAAGTCTTATTTCCCTTTTGCCCTGAAAAGGATTTAGCTCTCTGTTCATTGTGCTTTCATGATACATTGTATGTAAATATGATGATGGCTCTGAGGACGTTATATCACAGTTATTTTTTTTAGCCCATGTTCTCATTTGGACTGAGAATCTTCAGGGCAGCAATCAGAGCCTTGCATTCACATTGCCTAGATGGCTACAGAGCATATGTAGGTTCTGCTGAATGAATGCATGAACTGTTTATGTGAGTATGTGTGCTTAAATTCTGTTGCATGAGCAACGAGGAGCCAAGGGAGATTTTTAGTTATTTTTACTTTTTCCCTCCAGCATTATTGAGATATAATTGACATGTAACCTTGTGTAAGGTTAAGGTGTACAACCTGTCGATTTGATACATTTGTACATTGCAAAATGATTGCCACCCTCCAAGGATTATTTTCAATTAAGGGAGTAGTACCATCCAGGTTGTGGTTTAGGATTGCTTGTTTGACTGTTCTTTACTCTAGTCCCACATCCAGGCTCTTAGACATGTGCTTCACTGCTAAAACTTACTATTTCTATCTTACACATTTCCTTTGTGAATGAAATTAAGTTTCATCTCTTGGTGCTTCTGTGACCTGCAACCTTCTGGGACCTGTAACTCTTCTCTCTGAGGATGGTAATTTAGTCACTCTTTATCCTTCTCTGCTCCATTTTCCTTATATTTTGGGTGATGTTTTATCTTGATATTTCATAATTTCATGATCAGAAAAAGTCATTTTTTCCAACTTTTGGCTGTGCAGGGTGGGTGGAAAATATGCCACACACTGCTCGGTAGGGTTAGGAATATTAGGCAGAGTTGCAGTGAAAGAGGCTTCCAGTTAGGAATATTGTATATTGTTTCTATCCCTGTTTTTCCTCCACCCACTGAAAGCCCCTTGAGAGTACTGTCTATGTCTTTCTTGTTCGTTGTCACATTACCAACATCTAGTACAGTGCCTGGGACATAGTAGATACCAGTCTTTTTAAAAATGGTATTAGATAAATCAGTGAAAGACAGACTGATTGAAGGACTGTTTCTCAGATAAAAAGCCTCTTTGGATTTTGCTAACACTGATATTCCCCAGAGAGAGGATAAATAGATATACTTATATATCTATTTATCTTGCAGGTATTGAACAAGGCTCTACAGCCAATACAGCCAGTACTCCCTTTGGAGAGAAATGGATTCTAGGGCCTTAGGGAAAATCTTGAGCAAGAAGTCAAGTAAGCCCATGAAGTTCACCTTCCTTTGGTGGGAGTTCCCATGATCTCTAAAGCATGCTTTGCATTACCAAGTTGACTAGGAATGTCACCTGTAGACTTTTGCTCTGAACAGCAAGTCAGCAACATCATTCCTCTATTGTAAATGGGCTCATGCTTGCTCTGTCTCCATTGAGTCAGCTTTCTTCCACTACGGTTCTCTGAAATAACCCTTCTTGTTACAACTGAAGCTTCTAAGAGGGGAGAAGAGAGGTACGGAGGGAAGATTCTGTTGTTCCTGCCGTCCTTCCCATGGGGCACGAGGCTCCGCTGGGACAGAGAGAAAGAAGGTGACACTGCAGCGTCCCTCCTGGGCCCATGCAACAGGTCACATGGATGCGGCTGACCTGCCCAAAGCTAAGTTCTCCGTACTGTGTGCTGAACTCTGGCTTCTTGTTCAATTGCTCTAATTTTAGACACTAATGTTCTGGGACAGAACTATGTTTACTAGACATTAGGTATACATTTTTAGACCGCGTGTTGGTTCCCAGAGACATTCTAAGGCCTCTCCTAACTTTAAATAAAGTCCTCCCCACAAGACCCTATCCTTTTACGCAACTGGGTTCAGACTGCTGTGTTTCAGCCTAAAATGATCTCTTAGGTAATGCTCATACGAGGCGACAGCCTCGTGTCACATGTCACACTGTCCTTCACCTTTGCAATGACCCTTCATTTTCTCAACATCTCCTTTCTATTTAGGAGACTCTGTTGCTGTGGTGATATGGAACAGACATGCAGGAACTTACAACACCCAGGGCGCTGCATTCTGGGTCTGGGAGATGTTAAATGTCTTTACCGAGAGCCTGGTCTTTAACTGCTGCTACTTTAGGCTGATGGGACCACAGCCAAAGAAGCAGACTGAGGTGAACTGAAGCCCCTGCTGCTGATGACAGAGGCTCCCTGAGGGCCTGAGGGAGAAGTTCCCCCTCCTTCGGTCTCCAGGGCACAACTCCACCTCACTCGGATGTTTTCTCCACAAGCTGCCCTTTACGCTCACCCTCCTCCTCACTGACCCCTACTCTCACACCAAGTTTAAAACAAAATTTTCAGTTTAACAGGCCTGACTCTATGTCAGCTGTAATTCAGTGGGATCATTTTCTTGGGAATTTTTTTTTTTTAAAGATTTTATTTATTTATTTGAGAGAGAGAGACAGTGAGAGAGAGCATGAGCGAGGAGAAGGTCAAAGAGAGAAGCAGACTCCCTGTGGAGCTGGGAGCCTGATGCGGGACTCGATCCCTGGACTCCAGGATCATGACCTGAGCCAAAGGCAGTCGTCCAACCAACTGAGCCACTCAGGCGTCCTTCTTGGGGATTTTTGAAAAGAGATGAGAAGTGCTTCCTTATGGGTCACCCAAGTTACACGTTTAATCTTTCTGTTGTATTGGGGTTTCATGTGGTTTACACCTCTGGATGCCCTGTCACAGATATATTTTTCTAATGGTTCAAATGCCAGTTTCTTTTTCCTGTCATTTTACCCCCATTTCCTGGTTAGTTTCTTGGTTCAGTCACCAGCTGGTGACTCTCTCGTGTCTACCCAGCGAATGACCATTCAGTCACCCCTTGGGAATGGCGAGCTTCCTGGAGCTCTACGGCAATGTGACCCTGGCCTTACTGGCCAACACTCATTAGGTCAAGGCTGTGCGGTGGGCCAATCTGAACCCTTTCCGTGGGATTCTGAGGAAGAATCTCTGAGAAACTGGAAACTTAATATTTTAACTTGGGAGCTATGGGTGTCCATTTTATATGCATCCAGTGGACAAAGTAGCAGGTTAAGATGATACAGAAGAGGAGAGTTGGACACATTCTGACCCTTTTTCCATTCCTGTTCAGTCTTCCTTATGCCTGGCCACATTCCTGTCCTTGGGTTATGTGAATCACCTCTGTATCTTAATGGTAAATCTCTCACTACTTTTCCTCCTCCTTCCTCCTCCTTCTTCTTCTTCTTCTTTCTTTCTTTCTTTCTTTATTTTTTGCCAGAGCAAGTGTGAGGCTTTCTTGTTGCTTCTAATCAAAAGAATCTCGACTATTCCACATTTCCTGACCCAGGATTCAGTTGGCATTGCCACTATGCCAAGAACAGATAAAGGGAGAGGAACGGAGAAACATGTCAACAAGCAGTCCATCATCAAGGTGGGAAATGGGGGGTTTCTTCTCTTTTTCATTCATAGTCACAGACTCTCTCCTTGAGGGAGACTCTGTGGTACGTGTGAGACGTTGGAGATAAGAGCCCGTGACAACAAACAGTAAAGAGACTGATGTAGCTATAATCAGGAGAGAAATAAGATTTTAAAAGACAAGAGTCCAAGTTTGAAATTTCATATATGTGAAATGTGTGCCCAACAGAAAGATCCCAGTTCTCCTGGGCAGATCAAATGTTAAATCTTGGATCCCTCCATAGAACACATACCGTTGTTAGGAGCCAGGAATGATTTGGTTTTGAAGGACCAGTTAGGATGTTTTAAAATTTGCGTATTGTCATGTTATTTGCATAGTGGGGGAACTAAGAGAGGCTTGAAAGTCTTTTGATAATCAGCACCCCCTTCCCCCCACTTTTGACATAGATAATTCACATCCCAATTATGAAGTGAATTCAAATACGATTGTTATTCAAACATAAATGGTCTTGTATTTTCATTTCTAGAAAATAACTTTCTACTTGATAGAGCCAAGTTATGGAAAAGTCAGCATTGTCTGTTTTTCATAAAGCACATTCTTTCTCTGCTTTGTGCCAAAATTCTGTCTCAGTTGAAGATAAAGTGGAAAAATCTTCATTGTGGTTGATGTATAGTTTTTATGAGAAGGAACATATTATGTTTCTAACTCTATCCTTTGACCTTCTGTTCTGATTGAAGGTTACATGAGTAGAATATTTAAAAATCAGAGAGTATTTAGAATATGGATATAAAGAATAAATGCTAGATAATTTTTTATTTTGACATTGAAATATTTTTTTAGAAAATAACAAGGAAACTAAAGAAAAATCTTAGCATAGTTTTTACTTTCACTTTGGAAGATCAAGGCACAGGAATGGAATTCACAGATTACACCAGGCAGAGGTGCAAATTTCCTCTCCTGCTAACTCCATTAAAAATGTTATCTCCTACAAGTGTCTCCTGGTAAAACTTATTTTCACATCCTGAATTTAAATATTATGTACACAAGACTGGGATACAGGTGTTTCTATCACTAATCCCAGTGGTTCTACTTTATATTTCAATGTTAACTAGATGGATTTGAGTAGATGATCTTCTGTTTTTTATCTTCCTTCCCGACCTGAAATGAGCAAATGTTTCATGGATTTTTTTCCTTCTCATTTTGGTTTCCCCTTGTTACACGTTTTGCCAGATGGCTGAGTTTCATTTAGAGAAGAATTTTCCATAATACCGTATCACTTGGTACTCATGGCCAATGGTCCCACTCCCCCTGCCATCTGCAGGAACCATGGAATGGAGGAAAGTGGCAAATGAGTCAGGCCTGGCTGCGGGAGGAGGAGAGCAGGGAGGGGGTGGAAGGGGAAGAGGAGGAAAGATCAAAGGAGGGGAGACTTAGATGCCAAAGATTTGAAGGAAAAGCCCATTATAGCACGAGCTGAGTGGGGTGTGTGTGTGTGTGTGTGTGAGAGAGAGAGACAGAGACAGAGACAAAGGAGAGAGAGACACAGAGAGAGACAGAGAGAGGGATTGAAGGAACTACAGGCACATGCTCAGGGAGAACTGTGTGGGTAAGTATTTCAGAGTGTGTAGCCAGAGGGCATTCTGACAGATGTGGAACTTGTGCAGCACCTCATTGTTTGGAGGAGGGGAAGGCGAGGGGAGAAAGGAGCCTTGCTGAGCTGCAGAAAGAGATGAGGCAAAGATCCTGGGTGTGCACGTGAGGGCTTGGTAAGGGAAGCAGTCTTAAGAAGGTAGAAGAAACTCAGGTCGTGCCATTAGCCAATGTGCCGAATTTTGTCATTCGGATAAAAAAGAGAAAATTTTACCCAGAGCCTGGATTTATAATTTTCAGAACATTCCATGCCTCTTGGCATCTGCAGGCAGAGTAACTGTCACATGAAATCTAAACAGGGGGATTGCTTCTCCACAGAACCTGCACTCTGCTTGGTACAAAACAGGTAACTTGCAAGCCAGTATTCATTTAGGTGGGGGTTCATGAAAACTAACTTTTGGACTTAGTAACTTTTCAGCGAATTAGATAATGTCTCAGGGCTTCAATTTCCTCAATTAAAAAAATAAAGCAGTTGGTCTAGATAAGTGTTTTCCAAATAGTTCTCTATAATTCTTTCTAGAACATTCCTCTCCCTCACTTTCAGGATTCAAGCAGAGCTGTTAGGGTTTTGTTGTTGTTGTTTTCTGATTATATCTTAGTCTTTGAAGAACGTATTCTGATTAAAAGAAAAAAATTGGGATTTATTAGATTGGACTTTAAGTTCCCTTCTAGCTCACTTAGCCTAAATATGTATGTGGAGTTGACATGAGCCCCTCTGATGCATTCAGTCAGCCAACAAATATTACTGAGCATCTACCATACAGTAGGCAGAGTTTTAGGCACTGAAAATGCAGCAATAGAGGGGACCAAGACTTCTGCTCAAAGAGCTTACACTCTAGTTAGAGGAAAGAAGGTAAGTGAAGCGATTACAGCTGGTACTTGGTGTATTAACACAGAGCAAAGGCATAGAGAGCAATGGGGGTCATCCTAGGAGTGACATTTGAACAGTCACCTGAACAAAATGGGAGAAAGATGAGGGAAAGGATCTGGGAAAGAATATTCCAGGTAAAGAGAACATCAAGTAAAGGACCTTGGCAGGAACAAACCTATAAATGTACTTTCCCCACATGAATAGATCTAGGTCTCCAGGCTCCAGGCTCCAGGCTCCTCAAGGAAGGAAACACTTGGTTTTGAAGGTGAAAGGCACCGAGTCTGTCCTGCTTTCAGTAGTGTTTTGTCTTCCTGGTTCCTCCTTGCCCTACTGGCGGTGGGGCAGGAGCTCCTCCCACCTCACCTGCAGAGCATGGTGCTTGCTGGCCACAGACCGACCATCCGGTCCTTATGAAATGTCTTGTCCCACCCCGTACCTGTGTATCAACCTCTGTCCTTACTCCCTGTGCTGGGCTCAATGCAATTTGCCCTGATACTGCTTTTTCCTTCTGCACTTTAATCTTCTCACCACTGCTGATGACCCACAGCCTCACCACTGCCTCTTGTCCCCAAGACCTCACACCCAGTAGCCGTGGCCTCTTTGTTCCATGCTGGTGTGGGGCAAGAGAAGTGAGAACCCAGACTCTTGGGCCTCAGAGCTTGGGTTTGCATGCTGGTTCTGCAGAGCCATATGACTTTGAATCTCTTTGTGTTTTCATCTTTGTTTCAATTGCCCAACTGTAAAATGGGGATGATCGGATTGGTACTGTTGCCTTACATGGTTGTTGTCAGGTATAACTAGGCTAATATATGCAAAATGCTTTTAAAAATGCATGCTATATAATAAATACCAGGTATATTTTTGGTTTATAAGACAATCTGAGGGCACTGCCCTTGGCTCCTTGCTCAACATTGCAACCTTCAGCCAACAGAACCCCTCACTTCTGAGCCCTTCTCCCTCTTCCAAGAGGCTCCCAGACAAAGTTGCAGGAAGTGAGGAACTGACTGCTATAATCTAGCCTTCCTTCAACTGAATGGGACCCTTATTTAGAATTGAACATCCAATCCCAAATGGTTTGTATTTAATCAAACTTTTTTCACATGCCTTGTTTTATTGAATCTTCAACGTAACACTGTGAAGTTTGAATTATTAACTACATTTTCTATATGAGGCTAAAAGGTGTTGTGACTTGATCCTACAGGTACTCCGTGGCCCAAATCAGACTTTTTTAGAAAAAAGATTTCTGCTTCCAGCACTAGAGCACTGGTCAGTAGACCTCAGCTCTCTTTAAGAAAATCTTTGAATAAACCTACAGGTTAGAATATCAGGCAGATGAACTGGCTAAATCCAAATAAAAGAATAACCTGGTTTTATCAAATTCTTGCTTGTTCTTCCACATCGTTTTTCATGTCATTACTTCCCCTGTCCCCAGTCATTGTAATGTCAGGAATGAAAGTGGAGTAGGGGGATATAACTTTGAATTGTTTTAGTACTTTTGTGTTTTATTTCAAATATCATTTAACCAAGGCTCATTTTTTAGACTTCTTGGAGGAATTCCCTCTTCCATTTTTATTTAAATGCTGAATTGCAAAATAAAATCACTCGATCAGTTGATTGATGATTCCTCAGAGACCTCTGGCACATCGGGAAATCAATTACTCATCTAATTGGAAGAGAAGGGTCTACACAAAAAATAAGATGCTTTGGGTTTCATACCACCCATTCCCTTCCGAATGACATTTTTTACCATTAAATCACAGTGAAGTTAAAATGAGAAGGGACCACTTGCAGCTCTGAGTGACCATGGCACAAAGTGTATGTCTGCCACATCCTGGTCACAGACGGGGACAGCCAACGCTGCCATATTTGTTTTTTCTTGTAGCCACAACTCCTGTCCAAACACCAGGATAGTTCAGTAATTACGGTCTTTCTCTTTTTCTTCAAAGATCATTTATATTTAGTACACAGCATCTTCCAAAAGAATAACTAATTGTTCAAAGTAATTTCTAGGAGAACATTTTAAATCTGAAACACAGTTTTGGAGGTAAAGCCCTGTCTTACTGTGTGAGAATTTTTTTGGCTCAGCTTCTCAAGCCCAGTATCTGAGTTTTGTTTAATACGAGAAAGCTGCTCGTCCTTTGGAGAATAGGGCTTTGGCTTGGACTGTGGAGCTGGCCTTAGAGAGCCTCAGTGGAAATGTCTGAGAGGCCAGACCCTGGCTTATCCGCCTCACTGTTCTCACAGTCATCACCGTATGGACTTGCTGTTGACACGCTGCGCTAACCTGTTTGCTTCTACCAGTGACGGTTCCAGCTGATGTCCTCTGTGGTACCTAGGTCCTCCTCGCAATCTCACAGCCCGAGATTTGGCCAATGGCTTCCATTTTCTCTAAGACTCCCATTAAATCATGTCAAGTAATTTCGAAGCTGAGCTCTTTTTTCTTTTCTCTCTGGAAAGCTTGCCAAGTGCATTCCTGCCTCTGTATTAAGGGAATTGGGGTAGTCATTTCAGGAAAGTTCAGAAGGATAAAAGAAACATTCCAATTTCCATAGTGTTGATAAAGCATTGCAGCACATGTTAACAAGGTGTATCATTTAGGTCTTTATTTTAATCTACGTTGCTGTTGTGTGGCAGGAAACTCTGGGCCTTTTCACACTCTTTGCTTCACAGGAAATCTCTATGGAGCCTTTACTAGGAGTCTGTTGCACGCAGTTTAAAAGGAAATGCAACTTTATGTTCTTTTTACACTCAAAGTCTGAAAGGAACATTGTTTTTTAAGAGCACTGCGCAAAGAGCAGAACAAACTTTAATTACCTCCTTGAGGTGTCAACAATTAGGGAAACTGAGGAAGTCTCAACTTCTCAGATGAGAGAGGCTTTTCAGGTACCTGGAAGGTGTTTTAAAAGGTACCTTGTCACTTCAGTAAGTGCAGTTTTCCACCTCCTGTTTAATTATCTGTCGAAGTTAGAATGCACATGAAGAAAGCCTTAAGCAACTGAACTGGTCTGAGGCACAAAAGGGATTCATTTCCTGGCAAATGCCGCTGACTGAAATAGGTAAAATTCAAGCTGCTTTCGGCCAGAAAGTGAGGAGATGTGATTTTACCTTTTTTTCCTTCTCTGTTTAGTTATTCCAAGTGACCAAGAGCAAATTACTTGGAGACAGGTTGACCCTTTTTAGCGAAGTCTTTCAAAAAACAGAAACCCAAATCCTTCTTATTGGCTGATTTATTTTCTGGGTGTGTTCTTCTTACGTTAGGAGTGACAGCCTGCTTAAAAAACGTGGTTCCATCACCTTCAGGCTTCTGTTGCTTCTCTTTCACAATGATACATGCAATATATTTTCTCTTCTTCAGTTATACAGCAGTATTTCTCTTTTGTGGCACTTAGCGTGCTGTCTCTATCTCCCACCTTGAGATTATGGTATCTGTTTCTTGGACTCTGGGCTCCGCTTAGGGACTTCTCCTTTCACTGCCCGGGAGCAGCTGTATGTTCTGAAACCTAATCAGAAGAAAGCTCATCTCCCAGACCCCTTTTTGCACAACTCTTTATTGAAGGACCGTGATGTGTTATAAGCTGTGTACTAGGTGCTGGAGAAAATCCCTTGCCCTCGTCGAGCTTCTGTTAAAGGAGAGGGGGCATAAGCTTCTCACTGTAAAATAGAAGTTGGTCTATCTTAAGTCTTTCCTAGGTTTCTCATCACAAGATGTGTACCGCTGTAGTTTGAACACATCTTACAGGGATCGAGACCAAATTCTTTTTTGTATTTTTTAAGATTTTATTTTTAAGTATCTCTACCCCCAATATGGGGCCTCCTATCATAGCTCTGAGATCAAGAGTGGCATGATCTTCCGACGGAGCCAGCCAGACCCTCCCCTGCCCCTGAAACTAAGTTCTTTCTTTATTTTTTAAAAGATTTTATTTATTTGACAGAGAGAAAAAAAGGGAGCACTTATGTGCAAGTGAGCACAAGCAGGGGGAGGGGTAGAAGGGGAGGGAGAAGCAGACTCCCCGCTGAGCAGGGAGTGGGGCTGGATCCCAGGGCCCCTACCTGAGCTGAAGGCAGAAGCATAACCGACTGAGCCACCCAGGCTCCCCCCAAAGACTGAATTTTTATTAAGAGAAAAATTGCATTCACTGTGTTAAGGCATGATAATTCAGAGCCAGGAGCTCGTTCTGCTATAGATTACCTCTGTCTGGTTTTCAAGATTGTATGAGAAGAGAGAACCTGAAACACAAATATTTCCACAATCATTTTCCATTTCTCTGCCCTGATGGCCTTGTTTTAAATTCCAAAAAGTGAAAATAATCGAGAAACAGATTTAAAAAAGATGAAGATTCCTGCTTTCATGGAGCTTGCATTTGGTGGCAGAGGTGGATCACACAAAAAACAACTAAGTACTGTGTGTCGGATACTGTTACCATAGTAACAGAAAGTGTTATTATTGACACAGTTTGCAAAGTAATCTCATAAATACCATTATTTAACAAATATTTATTGAGTAGCCCATTTGTACCAGCCATTGTGCTTACAACTGTGTAGTTGTCACAATTTTAACCATATTTTAAGATTGAAATTTTGATATTTAGGGAGGTGAAGTTATTTTTCCAAGGCAATAGAGCTGAAAAATTACAGAACCAGGACTCAAACTCCTATTTTCAGTTTCCAGGTATAGTCCTTCTTCAGAGGCAATAGCTGTAACTTTAAAATCTGGGCCCTGAAGCAAACATTTCTATAGAGGCTTGTTTCTTCCCTCATTTACTATTTAACTGCAAAATAAATTCATTTCTAGGGAAATAGGTTTCTACCTTCAGAGACATCTTATCATGTGTGTTGCTGGGGTGATATTTTATCTTCAAGTAAATGAGTTTGGATGACCTTAAAATTTATTATGACTTGCAAAAGGAATGTATGATTATGTCTTTAAAAATTTGCATTCAGGGGCACCTGGGTGGGTCAGTCAGTTAAGCCCCTGACTCTTGCTTTTGGCTCAGGTCATGATCTCAAGGTCATGAGCTGGAGCCCTATCAGGCTCTGAGCTCAGTGTGGAGTCTGCTGAAGATTCTCTGCCTCTCTGCCCCTACCCCTGCTTGCAAGCTCGCTCTTAAAGAAATGCATGAATAAAAATCTTTAAAAATATTTGTATTCCAGATACCTGGGTCGCTAGGTAGGTTATGTGTCTGCCTTTGGTTTGGGTTGTGATCCCAAGGTTCTGGGATTGAGTTCCACATTGGGCTCTCTGCTCTGCAGGGAGCCTGCTTCTCCCTCTCCCTATGCCTGTCGCTTCCCCTGCTTGTACTCTCTCTGTCAAACAAATAAATAAAATCTTAAAAAAATTTGTATTCATAAACTTTCCTTTAAATGACATGAAAAGAAATTCATTTTCCATAATATTTTTCTCCCTGTTTCATATCCTTTATTCTTTCAATTTTGTCTGGTCGAATGAATTTCAAAATTAGATCCTTTGACTCTTTTATAAACTGTATTGGGAAAGTCTCTCCACCCTCAGTGAAGTCTTTGTTGGATTCTTAAAAGCCTATGGCTCTCTAAATTCATCCTTTACATGGGAAAAAGGAGAGATTTTTTAGAATATTCTGAATTGACATCTAACTCTGCTCTTTTACAACAGTTTCTCAAGGTAGGAAGTTTATTTATTTATTTATTTATTTTTAAAGATTTTATTTATTTATTTGAAAGAGAGACAGTGAGAGAGAACATGAGTGAGGAGAAGGTCAGAGGGAGAAGCAGACTTCCCATGGAGCTGGGAGCCTGATGTGGGACTCGATCCTGGGACTCCAGGATCATGACCTGAGCCGAAGGCAGTCGTCCAACCAACTGAGCCACCCAGGCGCCCCTCAAGGTAGGAAGTTTAAAAGAAAGTTAGGACACCTGACAGTTGTGCAAAAGTCAGCACAGAGCTGCAAGTTGTAGCATTTGGAGGCCAGAAAAATCAGACTGCTTCTTCTGAATGTTGACAGATACATATATAAATATGATATATATATATATATATATATATATGTTATATATATATATTTTACGTTGTGTGTGTTTTTTTTTAAAAACAGTCTCCTATTTCTTTTATTCTTGCTACTGGACAGAGTCCTCACCCAGAAAAAGTTTTAAATGATTTTATTTTATTATTTTTTATTTTTTTTTAAGATTTTATTTATTTGTCAGAGCAAGTGAGAGCGAGCACAGGCAGACAGAGTGGAAGGCAGAGTCAGACGGAGAAGCAGGCTCCCTGCGGAGCAAGGAGCCCGATGTGGGACTCGACCCCAGGACGCTGGGATCATGACCTGAGCCGAAGGCAGCTGCTTAACCAACTGAGCCACCCAGGCGTCCCAAGTTTTAAATGATTTTAAACCAAGGTGAATGCAGCAATGGGGACATGAAGGAAGCCAGGACATTACAGTGAATGGAGCACATTTTAAAAACTGTTCTATAAAAAAAAAAACTCAAAGTGAACACCCCCAAAACAGATAATCATGCCAAAAAATGGGCAGAAGACATGAACAAATACTTCTCCAAAGAAGACATACAAATGGCTAACAGACATGTGAAAAAATGTTCATCATCACTAGCCATCAGGAAATTCAAATCAAAACTACACCTTACACCAGATAGAATGGCCAAAATCAACAGGACAGGAAACAACAGGTATTGGAGAGGATGTGGAGAAAGGGGAATCCTCTTACACTGTTGGTGGGAATGCAAGTTGGTGCAACCCCTTTGGAAGACTGTGGAGATTCCTCAAAAAATTAAAAATGGAGCTACCCTATGATCCTGCAATTGCACTACTGGGTTTTTTCCCCAAAGATACAGATGTAGTGAAAAGAAGGACCATCTGTACCCCAGTGTTCATAGCAGCAATGGCCACAATCGCCAAACTGTGGAAAGAGCCAAGATACCCTTCAACAGATGAATGGATAAAGAAGATACGGTCCATACATACAACAGAGTATTATGCCTTCATCAGAAAAGACGAATACCCAACTTTTGTATCAACATGCATGGGACAGGAGGAGATGATGCTGAGTGAAATAAGTCAAGCAGAGCAAGTCAATCATCATATGGTTTCACTTACTTGTGGAACATAGGGAATAACATGGAGGACATTAGAAGGAAAGAAAAAGTGAATTGGGGGATATCGGAAGGGGAGATGAAGCATGAGAGACTGTGGACTCTGAGAAACAAACTGAGGGTTTTGGAAGGGGAAGGGGTGGGGGGATGGGTGTGTATTATGGAGGGCACGTATTGCATGGAGCACTGGGTGTGGTGCATAAACAATGAATCTTGGAACACTGAAAAAATAAAATTAAGATGTTAAAAAAACAGTTGAGGAACTTGTATAATTAATAATCTTTAAAAAGATACAAAAATAAGAATACAAAATGTAAAAAAGCAATTTAAAAATATATAAATTAAATTAAATATAAAACTTTATTTATTATTTATTTATTTATTTATTTTTTAAGATTTTATTTATTTACTTGAGAGAGAGACAGTGAGAGAGAGCATGAACGAGGAGAAGGTCAGAGGGAGAAGCAGACTCCCCATGGAGCTGGAAGCCTGATGCGGGACTTGATCCCGGGACTCCAGGATCATGACCTGAGCCAAAGGCAGTCGTCCAACCAACTGAGCCACCCAGGCGTCCCTAAATATAAAATTTTAAAAAGGGATTATCACTGTGAATATTTTGGGATGGTCTTTCCTTTCAGTCATGTTTTCCTCCCACAATAATATGTGATCGTATATTATGGACTTCTCTTTCTGGGTCATTTCCTTTTTCTTTGTCTGCAACATTTTCATGGCTCTTCAGTGGACTGATATATTATGATTTATTCAACTACTTGTCTGCTATTGACCATGTATGTTTGTTCTAATTTTTCATTCCTATTGATAATGTTGTAATTAACATCCTTAAAGTAAAACATTTGAGCCCTTCTGTGACTAGGTGCTTAAACTAGTTCACCAAAGTTAAATTGCTGGGGCAAAGGGTATATTGGATTTTAAGGTTTTTGTTAGTTTTGTCAAATTGCCCTCAAAATCCTATATCCCCAACAACAGTATATGGTGAACTGAAACACTGGATAAGAAACTTTGAAATGTAGAAGGTATAATACATAATTTTAAATAGTATATTTCAGGGACACCTGGCTGGTTCAGTTGGTTGAGTGTCTTGATTTTGTTTAGGTAATGATTTTAGGATCATGAGACTGAGCTCTGCATCAGGCTCTGTGCTCAGCAGGGAGTCTGAATTTCTTTCTCCCTCTCCTTCTTCCCCTGCTTGCACACTATCTCATTCTCTCGCCCTCTCTAAAATATATATATATATATATATATATATATATATATATATATATATATATTAGTACATTTCAGATAATTTTAACTACTAAGCCTATTCTGTTTCTTCATTTTAGGGATTTTTCTGTTGGCCAGCCATTCCCAAGAAAGAAAAATGGAACACCATTACAACAGAGAAGGTCTATAAAGTGTGCTGAACCAGGACTCAGGAAATTTGACCTTTAGTCCTGACTCTTACTCATTTGATGTTCATCACTCTAAGCCAACCAGTTATCCTACCTGGGCCTTAGATACTTTATTTGTGGTTCCTAAATAATAATTACCAATATTTTCTTTTGCTCACAAAGTAGACACTAAAATTCCATGCTTACCCTATGTATTGAGATGAGAGGGATTTCATCTATTCAAAATTGCTATCTGTTTTAGGATACCCAGTCTATTTCTCTCATTTTCTGTTGTGGAACTCCTCTTTCTCATCACCATAAACTCTCCTTCAGTCTACACACTTGCAGTCTAATCCCATCCTTTGCCCCAGTTCTAGTTTGGCCAGGAAGAGCAGCACATCTTCTTGGGTTCAAAGATGGATCTACAAATGGGCATGTGATCTTTCCTCCTGGATTTCTGAGGGGTTTATTGGTATGCCGGCTCATATTGGCCCTCAAGAGCCAATGTTAATTTCTAGGAATTTTGCAAATCAGTTGTTAAACATGGTCATAAAAATTGGATTATATAAACTTGTATTAAAATAAAGGTAGTGAATGCTCAACACTCAAAGCTTTCTAATTATTACGCTATTTTATTATTCCCTATGCTCTTAAAGTTATCTATGTGCATTGTAGCTATAAGGTAGAAGTATGTATTGTATAATGGAGTACTCTATATCTCTTCCCAGCTCGATGCATAGTGATGTCAGGTTGGCAGGTTGAAATTGGCCAAGGCGAGAGTATTTACACCATGGAAATGGGCAAATGCCAGTGGAAATCCCAAACCAGAGTTTTCTTTTTCTTTTTCTTTTTTTTCCCCTTTCCTGAAAAGTCACTTTAACCTTTTAAAATCATGCCTCTGGCTAAAACTATTGGAAAAGAGCTTTTTGCTTCTTACTTTTTTGCTATGCTAGTGAAATATAATCTTAAAGTAGCCAAGGGGCCATTTTGGTTATTTGGGGGACAGCTGCCCAAGAATAATGCCAACAAAAAGGAAAGTAGAGCTGAGTGATACAGGGAAACAAGAGTCTTATGTCTGGTGAGCATTTGGTATTTTAGTTGGATAAGACCCTAGCTCAAACCACATTAGGTTTTTATAATTTATGAATGAAAGTCTTTTGATAATACAGATTGCATGATCTCTAAGACTCCCTTACAGTGTAACACATGATTTTAAATTATATAAAAGGAGGGAATTCCTTAGCTAAATATTTAGTACCCATAGTTACTATCTTTGAAAAGAAGTCAAATAAAAAAATATTGCCTAGTGAATGCACACAGTTTGTCCTCATTCATTCAAGCTTGTATAATGTTAACGTTGTCTTATAACTGAATTTTCAGCCACAAAATGGATGATATAAACTGATGCTAATCATTTCAGTTAATTTTACAGAATTCCGCCCTTCCTTTTAAAATGTAATATGTTTAAGCTGTTTTGCTTTAAGAGAATTGAAAAAAAAAAAACCCTACTTTTAATTATCCCTAGATAATGACTCTTAGGTATATTTGATCACAGTACTGTCTCCAGAAACCTGATAGGAACACAGTTACTCTGCATTTGAAGAGCACTGCACTTTCCCTCTTTGAAATATTGACTTCATTTTACCAAAGTGCTGCCTGCCTCTGTGTCCCCTAAGGTACCGTTTCTTAATTAGTTGAATGAGTCTGAAGTAGGTCCTACTGAGGTTTCAGGAATCCTCTCCAATTTGACACTGCTCCGGCGTCTATTTAACACTTTATTCCGGGCTCATTACAGCTCTGACCCATTTCACATATTGTTGACTCAAAAGAATAAAAATCCCATTGGTGTGTTTGCTCTCTGGTACTTGACTGTTGATAACTCAGAGGTGTTAGTGGTTAATTGTGAACGTTCACAAAACCCTGAGACCAATCCTGATAATTTGCCAAGTGCTAAGATGGTTTACATTTGCCGTCTCCCAAAACATGGTGTTCTCTTCTCTATCTGGCTTTTAAAAGATGTCAGAGAATCTTTTTTTGACTTGGATGATCATATTTAAAATGAAACAAAACACCAAAAACCTCGACACCGCTACTATTAGCTTTGCTAGAGTTATTTTTAGATGTCAGATTATTGGGGTCTGTTGTCAATAGTTGGCTGTCTCCTCTGAAGTCTATTGCTAGTTTGTCCCTTTAGTTAATGAGATCTTACTCTGCAGCTATAACAGAAAAATATATTCAAATTAATATGAGTGGGAACTATGGTGCAATGGAAGATATCAGCCTTTTTTATGGACTGAATTTGCATTAATTCCCTATGCCAACATTTGCATTTCTCAAATTCTCTTCTGAGGAGCCTTATTAGGGAAACAGTCCAGATTGATGTTTTTCAATGTGCAGGTCATCTGCGTCACCTGGAGTGTCTGTTAAAATATAGACTCCAGGGCTATTGTGGACTCCCGTTTTCTGGGAGTGGGTTTTGGCAACAAAGACTTTTAACTGTTCTTTGGTGATTCATACAACCTCTGGGAATAAAGAGTCTAGTAAATTTGCAAACCACCTTCTTGAAGATTTATAAGCCAAATTAGCACATTACAGGCTCTGAGAAGTCCTGTAGTGGGGAAGATATTTTAAACTTTTTAAACCCAGGATTTCCTCAATTTATTTTACAAAACTCTCTTTCGGGGGGGGGCAACATGTTATTTGACCAAATATTATTGGGAAAGTTTACCCTAACCAACAGCATAAGAACTCAGATTGTTGCAAATGCTTGCTAACTTGATACTAATGATTTAATGTAGCATCTTGGTATGAGCAATGGACAGAAAGATCTGAGTGGGAATCCTGGATTTTGTACTGTTGGCTCAGTTTGCCCAGCAGTAATATTTGCTTAGTCCCATGGTAATGGGATGAAAGAATCAGTTAATACCAACCCAGAACCATGGCCAGAAAAATAATTTAAACAGAAAGCCCCCTTGATGTTGTCATCTTTTATGAAGAGCAAAACACTGATACTTTTGGCAATGTTCTCTGCCCAGACTTCTACCTCCTTACTCCACATCCCCAGAGAGGAGCTCGGGTTACTATTTTACAACGGAAGATAGGAGAGAGGACCAAGGAGCTATTTCAGAAATGCCAATCAAGTTGAACAATGGGAAAAGCAGTAAATACATTTGAACAGGAAATTGGGTGGAAGTGAAATAATTCTTCACCCTGTAGCAGAAGGGGTGAAGAAGCAGAAGTCTTCCGTCCCGCCCTTCCTCCTATTAGGCACAAACAACACAGAACCAGGGAGGTGGAGTGAGTAAAGAAATGATAAGTAACAATGGACTCGGAAGCCTTCAGCAGGTCCTTCTCTGAGGTGGGACTGCCTTTTGTTCAGCTCTACAAATAGAGGGCACAATGATGGGTCCAGAGTAAAGGAAGTAGGAATAGATTAGCTGTAGAGAGAGATATAAAGAGACCTTGGGGTTTCCTTTCAGATCGCCTGGGCTGGTTCCCTAGGGTAGAGAAGGAGACAAGGTCCCGAGTTCATTCTGTCCCCTGATTACACCTGGCATTTCATACTCTCATGTCTTTGCACATGCTGCCTTTGCTTCAAAGGTGCCTCCCTCGTTTTTTCCAACTATGAGCCCACAGAGCTTTGTTGCTTCAGGTTAGTTTAATCCTGAAATAGTACATTAGTGGTATGCTGTTGGATTGGGAACTCTTTGAAGGCAGGCACATTTTCTTCATTATCTTTAATATCTTGCCCTGGGCTTAGTTTCTAGCATAAAACAGCTTTCCAGTAAAGGTTTCTTTGTGGATGCCAGGGAGGTGACACATGTCAACAGGGTGCCCCTGAGTAATTGTCAGAGTACTCAGCTAGCATTCCAGGGGTGCAGAATTTGAGAACCAGAACCCATCTGGTAGGCACTCCTCATTTTACAAATACAAAAGTGATAGTTCATATAGGAAGCAAGTGATGGCCTAGGCCTCCAGGCCCCTACCTCCCAGTCCAATGCCTTTTCACTACCCTAAGGTCATTTGTGTAGTTAAGGAAAAAAAAAAAATCCTGCCTTTACCCAGTGCTCTCATGCCCCTTTCTGAATGATGGTATAAATCAGCATTTAAATTAATATCTGCATCAGTAAAAAATGCAGAGTCATTGAGCTAGAAAGTGGTTTAAGGAGAATGTTTTACTTCCAAATAAAATTTGTTCCATCTCCTCTCGCACTCCTTGAATTTCTGCATCCCATCGTGCTCCTTTCTGATTCGTGCCTTAGCTTGGAAGCTACAGTTTAAAACTGCTGGGTGAGAAGCTATTCTCCAGGTACTCTTGACTTTATTGGAAAGAGAAGGTCTCATAAATCACATAAGGGAACTGGGGCCTCTGGGATTGCTTCGTTGCCAAGCAAATTCTGATTGATTGCTTTGGAAAATATGTATGTTTTCCAGGAGCTTATCTGAAATAAAATAAAAATTCATACTTTCTCAGACTGAGCTATACACCAAATTTCACAGTCCGGTCATTTTAAAGGACAGTTAAAAGAACAGCATGAGCATTAGGTATTCAGTAAAAAACTTGGAGGGCAGAGCACAAATGTTATTATACATGGAGAGAGATCTGGAACAACCAAATGTTCCCAACTAAACCTAAAATCAGAACCAGTTTTCAGGTTTTAGGGTTCATGTTGACTTTATCATACCTACTCCTTAACAATGATGAGCGCCGTCGAAGGATCGCTGAGAAAACCACAGTATCAGATGCAGTCTTCACTTCGGCCTCAGGATGTGGTGTGAACTAGGGTTTTGTGGGTTTGGGGGGGAATTGGAGTTGTGTAAGTCTAATAAGAGTGAAATGAAATGGCAGGAAAACATCTGGATCTTAAGCCTTTTAGGTCCTAGAATTGTTGAAACTCTCTGCAAGCTGTGCACCTTCTCCCCAGAAAATTGCACATACACACAAAAGCCTTCAGGTTATTTTGGGGCCTTCACAGACCTCTCCCCTATGCCTGTAGGAGTGTGGGACCCCGTGTTACGTGCCCCTTCTTTTGCTACTCCCTGCAAAGTTCCTGGTTGCCTGAACTGGTAGCGCTTCCTGACGGGCAAGTTGGGTTTCCAACCGGGTCGCGCACAGGGGCTGTGGGTTCTGGCAGAAGGAAAGTGTTGAACATGTGCAGTAAGGCTGGTTCAGTTTTGCTGAACACAAGTGGCCTTAATCTCCCACAGATTCCCTTAACTTTGTCGTGTGGTGAGACTGTCTAGGAGAGATTTAAAGCTCTTGGCATTAATTTATACTTTCATTGAGAGTATGCCTGAAAGGAGAATGCAAACTAGTAATTGGCCTGACTCAGTAATTTGGTTCGGTGGCAGGCCGGGTTCTGAACTGTCTCCTTACCTGTAGTGAGGAGAACCACCACGTGATTACAGTTCACATGGGGAGCAGGACCAGTTTGGTCCCAAGATGTAAGCCTCAAGAGATTTTCTAGTCTTTGGTCATTGCCATCTCGTCTGAATTCATCACCCGTGAGCTAAGGAAGACTTCATTTAGTATTAGTGGCCTAACAAACTGGATGATGCATTCTTGAAGAGATATGGGAAAGAAGGTGGCTAATGACAGTCTACAGCACTTTTTGTTTATCCAGAAATCAACCATCCCCAGGAGGTTGACATATAATCCCATGCTTAATCTGTCATCCATACTTTATATAATAATAATAATGATGATAATGATAATCATTTACACTTATATAGGCACTTTCATCTAGGGGATCTCAAAGCTTTACAAACACTCATTAATCTGCCTGGTGTCCCTGTGAACTAGGTGAGGCCCATTTTACAGGTGAGGCAGTTGAGGCACAGAAAGGACAAGTGGCTTTCTCAAGGCTATTGGAGGGCTGATGAGAGAACTCGGAAGCCTGGAGAGTTCCAGGCTTCAGTTGTCAAGAGGCAGCTGCATCTCGTGGGTGAGGGAGTGGGAGGGACCACACCGGAGGGAAGCCTTCACTCTTCCAGGTTTGAGTTACCTAAGCCCAAGCAGCTCCCAGAGCGCAGGGTGTTTCCAAAGCAAACAGTTTCTCGTCCATACCACACACCATGCATAGTCTGTGAAGGGTTGGTTGTTTTTGAGATCTAAGCACTAGAGATGGGGCTAAAATTGGCTGTCACATGTGTTTGGATAGGAAGAAGAGGAATTAACTTGGGCAGAGTTGTCTTTTTTGGTAGGTGCTGGTAGGTACTCTGCCAAATCAGAGTAATAGTGGCCTTGGACTTGCTTTATTCTGTCCCACAATGTGAACTACCTGGTGTGCACGTAACAAGGACAAGAGGCTTAAAGAGGGCCCTGTCTGCAACAGTCAGGGACCAAATGGAAAGTAACTTCTCTCTATAGGTTTTTCAGGTATAGTGAATGCTTGAAATTCCCCCCGATAGGTAGTGCTTAAGTTCTATGGAGCGCCTCTCAAACCTTGAGATGAATGCCAGTCATCTAGGGACTTTTTAAAAAGATTTTATATTTATTTATCTATCAATTTTTTTTCAGAGAGAGGGAGGGACAGAGAAATTACAAGTGCATGAGCTGGGGAAGGCAGAGGGAGAAGCAGACTCCCCACTGAGCAAGGAGACCAATGCAGGAATTGATCACAGGATCTTGGGATCATGACCTGAGCAGAAGGCAGACATTTAACTTACTGAGCCACCCAAGTGCTCCAGGGATCTGTTAAAATGCAGATTCCAGGGGCGCCTGGGTGGCTCAGTGGGTTAAGCCGCTGCCTTCGGCTCAGGTCATGATCTCAGGGTCCTGGGATCGAGTCCCGCATCGGGCTCTCTGCTCAGCAGGGAGCCTGCTTCCTCCTCTCTCTCTCTGCCTGTCTCTCTGCCTACTTGTGATCTCTCTCTGTCAAATAAATAAATAAAAAATCTTTAAAAAAAATGCAGATTCCAGCTAAACCATTCTGGAGCAGGCCCCAAGGTTATGCTTTCAGGAGATGCCAGGGCTAATGGTCTCTGTATTAGTCCTCTGAGCAGCAAGACTCTGTCCTGTCCCCACTACATGAGGCTTGGGGTTATAGGAATAAGGTGTGAGTTTGAAAAGTGGTTCTGTTACTGATTAGTGAGAGATTTGTCCACCAAATCTGAGCCTGCTTCTGTATCCTTAAATGGTTGTTATCATTACTCCCTCCATCACAAGGTTGAAGATGAATAAAATAACCCAACAGAAGGAATCTGTCACATGCTAGAACTCCACAAATGGTCATTCATTCCCACAGGCTCCCCAGTTCATCCTGTCTGGCTCGATTCCCAAACAAATACTTCCTAGTTTTCCCTCTGTGTCTGTCATAGTCACCATAGTCACTGTATTTGATCTAGCTTGCTCTCTTCACACAACTTTACCTCTGTGTTCTTTCTCTTCCACACGTAAAAGCTGGCTTCAAATATCATTTCCCCCCCTCATTCTCAAAAGGCTTTTCTTGAGCTAATTTCTTGTCTCATTAATGATTATAAACGGGTCTCTGCCTTCCCAGGTTCTAATTTGATGAAGGCCATCCAAGGGAAATGAGACTATAGGGTATTCATTTAGTAAACAAATACTTATTAAGCACCTACCATGCTAGTTCCTGGGCCTACTGCTGAGAATCTAATAGATGCTTCCTTTTGTCTCTACTGTTTGTGTTGCTTTGAGCAGTGACATCTTCCTTGAATTCTTCCATCATTCACTGATGGCTTTAGACATTTCTCTTATCTCCTTCAGGTTTCATTTTCCTCTCTTCCTATTGTCTGTAATCACTCATCCCTTGGTTCTTTTCCCTCTGAATCCGTGAAGCTGACTAAAAATTTCTCTCTTAAAAATCTTTATAAAACTTGGGGCGCCTGGGTGGCTCAGTGGGTTAAGCCGCTGCCTTCGGCTCAGGTCATGATCTCAGGGTCCTGGGATCGAGTCCCGCATCGGGCTCTCTGCTCAGCAGGGAGCCTGCTTCCTCCTCTCTCTCTCTCTCTGCCTGCCTCTCTGCCTGCTTGTGATCTCTCTCTGTCAAATGAATAAATAAAAAATCTTTAAAAAAAATCTTTATAAAACTCATTTTGTGTGGATGTCTGTGTGTGAAACGGGTTTGAATTTATTTATTTATTTATTTTTTAAGCAACATTGAAAGTGATGTAGAGTATATAAATAGGAAAAAAAAAAGTCTGGTAGTCTGGTATAACACACACCTCCCTGTTCACACTGGAATTCATAAGAGGAAACTTTCTCTTTTTTTCTCCATGTGCTTTTGGCATTTTGGGCAAGAAAAAATTTCTCCCTTGCTGGTAGTAGGATCAGCTAGTTCTATTCTGTGACATAGGAAGAAAAATGAGAAAAAAAAATCTACACCTATGGATTAATGGATAACCAAAGGAAAGATGAAGAGAAAGGAAAATGAAACTTACAATCTTCAGATCTGCCCACATTCTCACCTGCAGTTTTATGTCTCCATTTCTGGGTCTGTCTTGTTCAGGTTTCAAGTCACTGGCGTGGAACTCCATCTTCCTGGGATTACACAGTGTCAGGAATGCTGTTGGCATGAGAGCAACACTAATAGTAAAGCAACAGGAGGCATTTTTACAAGAGAGAGCACTACCCAGATGGATTTTGATAAGGTTGGTATGTACCCCGAGAGGTCATAATTAACCACATCAAAGGAGGAGTGGCTTCTTAAGCAAATGGACTTTATCTTGCCATCTGCCGAAAACGTACCAAATGCTCTTACTTTGCTGAGAAACATCTGCACTGCTGGAACCAAGTCTTCATAGCTTTAAAATGATGAACACGATCGAAGAAATATGTTTATTACTTACATGTTTGACCTCTCAGACTCTGCTTGGCACCTTGGTTCTCTCATGTCCTCCTAGTGTGGACACATCATCTACCACATGCATCAATGAGAACGTATTGCTTCACGGCTGAACTGGGAACAGAGAGAAGTTATCTGATAGAAGCAGAGCAGGAAGAATTTCATTTCCCTAGTTCATGGTTTTCATCCTACTCGCTGGTATCTGGACTGAACAGTTGTTAGAGAATTGAGATGATGGGCTGAAGCTATATCAGAATTTAGCTAGGACTCAATCTGACTCCTTATTAGAGTTCCCTGGAGAGATTTCTTTCCCTGGAGAGCTTGATGCAATCACTCAAACTTTGGAATTAATAAAAACATCAACAAAACAACAGCTATAAACCCCTATGACTCTTGTGGGACTAAACCAGCCTTGTAAGAGATCTTTGGACAGCACAATTTTTAATTAGAGGTCATATGGTTCTCTAAAGGAAGATCAGAAACTGTGCACCTTTGCTCTGTTCTATAACTTCTGATTTCATGTGTATGCAGAAAATAATCAGATATATAGTCAAATAAATTAGGATAATCCAAGTGTGTTTTGAACCTTTATAATTACACTTCAGGCAGGTTTGCATTTCTCTGCCAATAAGCTTTCTTTCTTAAATGTTAATGAAGAACTTCACCTTGTATGTCTCCAATAATTGTTAAATTATCAAACTTTTAAAACATGCAGAATAAAAATGTCATCTTAGCACTAGAATTTCTGCCATGGTTGTGTGTGTATGTGTGTGTGTGTGTGTGTGTGTGTGTGTGTGTGTAGATCTTTGGGTTCTTTGCCTGCTTCTGCTTTTTGGAGGTGCCAGACTTGTTAGTTTCACTTCCATTGTTTTTCTTGGATTTGATAAAGGTGTTTGAGACTAATCTTGCTGCTTTGTGGGTTTCATTGTTTGTTTCCAGTATTACTTGGGGGTATTTTTGGCTGTGCTGTTCCCTACTCTACTACCTTCCAGGGAGTCCTGAGTCTAACATTTTAGAAGGTGCAGAGATAAACCAGAAGCCTGCCCCCATGGAGGATAACTGGATGTCAAAAGATTTGAAAACCATGCCAAGTGATGAATATTTGAAGAAAAAGGAGGCAAACATCCTAGAAAAATTATGGTGTGAAATTATATGGCAATAGCTTCCTTAGTACATTTTCTTCCTTGACAAAAATTTTCTTAAAGAAAATTCAGATCCTCTAAGGTTGTAATCCTTGCTTTTTGATAAGTAACTTCCTTTAGGGTAAGGATGGTATTTATCATTCATCTATGTCATTTTCATGATCTATAGCAGTAATTGATCAAAGCATTCTTTTCCACTGAATCTGGAGGTGGCCTCAGAATTTTTTTCCAATAGTGTTGCAGGGAGTGAATACTAATTGATTGGTGTTGGCATTAATAATGATACTGTTTGCAACCCCCACGTTATTATTATTTTTTTAAAGATTTTATTTGAGAGAAAGAGAGAAGGAGAGAGAACACAAGCAGAGGGGAGGGGCAGAGGGAGTAGCAGGCTTCCCACCAAGTAGGGAGCCCCTCCTGGGCCCTGAAGCAATGCTTGATCCCAGGCTTCCTGGATCCTGAACTGAGCCAAAGGCAGGCACTTAACTGACTGAGCCATCCAGGCACCTGGCAATCCCTACCTTAAAGCTCTCTTGCTAATTCTGTTACTGGGAAGGTAATTCTGTCCTTCAAGCACTGAAAGGGCTTCATGATCCTTTACTTGAATACCCAGGTGGTAAAGGTTGAGACAACATCGGTATATTTTATTAGAATTGCAACCAAGATTAAGTGAATGAGGGGTGGAAACAGAACACCATAAAATTAGCCCATTTTTCTCGAACCTACCTTTAGCTTCTAGGATACTTCCTTGCATAGTTCTTGGTCTTCCTCTATGAGGAAGAAAATAATTTTAATTCCTATTCTCTTGGAATGTTTTTAACTATCTCCCGGACTTTGAAATTTAGATATAAGAAAACCCCAAGAGAGAGTTATAAGTGAATTGTTTGACATCTTTCTTACTTAACTACGGTTCATTGATGATCTCAAAATCCCAACATTCCTTTATGAGATTCAGGCATTTCAAGGTTATGGATGCTGTCTTCAATTATTTGAAGAGGAGAAAGAAAATTCCTTTTATGAAGAAGAGGGATAGGGTTATTGTGTATTTTTTTTCCTTTCCCTTAAGTAGGCTCCAGACCCATTGTGGAGCCCAAAGCAGGGCTTAAACTCACAACTGTGAGATCAAGACTGGAGACAAGATGGAGAAATTAGATACTTAACTGACTGAACCACTCGGCACAACTACTGTGTATTCTTTCCTAGGGCCAACTGAACCAGTGGGTAGAAATTAGAGAGGGGCAGAATTGGGTTTAGTAGGTCATATCTTTTATTCGTAAGAGTTGTCCTAACATGAATAATCTGTGTGATGTCATAGAGTACTCCCAGTCACTGGGAATATTTAGGTAAAGGCCAGATTGCCCTCTGAGAGAGAGTTCAATGGATTCATGGATTCCTATTTTGATGGAAAATGAACTAAATCTCCCAGAGGGAGACTTGTTGATAAGTTATATAGAGCTACGTGTGTAGATGTGTATTACATTATATGTGCTTGCACTGAGGTAGTCTATAAATCTTTTGACCTTTTCGATCCTGACACCTGCTGGCTAATGCATGACTGACCAGAGGTCATGATGATACACCTGCAACTTCTAAATGGAAAGGTCTTGAGTGGGGACTGAAGAGACAAGGAGATGGAAAAGTACAGATATAGGTTTATAAGTGACTATAACATAGTTGCATTAGAATATATAAAAGCATACATATATAATCTATAGTTACAAGTTTATAAGTGAATGCATCAATTTTAAAATAATCTTTTAAAAAGGATTTTGAAGTAATCTCCACACCCAACATGGGGCTGGAACTTACAACCCAGAGATCAAGAGTTGCATGCTCTTCTGACTGAGCCAGCCAGGTGCCCCGATTTTAAAAGAATTTTAAACAGGATTGTGAGCTTATAAAATGGAACATTAGGTAGCCAAAATATATAGCCAATATTCCTATTATAGAAAATATATGTTTTCCCAAATTTCCAAAGTTCCTCAAACACACATTACTTTAGTGATGTATTAATTTTATACTGCCATCTTAACAAACTGTGACAAATTTAGTGGCTTTTTAAAAGACATTATTATTTTATGGTTCTGTGGGTTAGGAGTCTAATAGGAGTTTCACTGGGGCTAAAATTGAGGTGTCAATAGTGTTGCTCTCTTTCCTGGATGCTCTGGTGGAAGCCCATTTCCTCACCTTTTTCAACTTGCAGGCCCCCCCCCCCCTTCCTTCATCTTCAAAAGCAGCAGTGTTCTATCTTTCTGACCATTCTTCCATTAGCTCTAACTGGAAAAATGTTCTCTGCTTTTATGTATTCTCATGATTAAACTGGGTTTACTTGATTTATCCAGGATAATCTCTCCATCTCAAGATCCTTAATTTTAATCCCATCTGTCGGGTCCCTTCTACCAGGTAACGTATTTGCAGGTCCAAGATAGGGCATGGATATCTCTTTACCCTATGGTGGGGGGAGGCGGGGATGGGGTCCATTCTTCTGACTACCACATGTGGTCAGGATAACAATACGTTGAATTCCTACTGAATTCATACTGTACTTCCCAAAAGAAACACCACCACACATGAGGTCATGTTCCCAGGCCAGATGTCTGAGTTTCTGTGACCCATAACAGAAGGGGCTTTGCTCTTCCAGATACCACCGCTTAAAAGCACTAAAGGGACCACTTGACACAAAACCCATAAATGACAATATCTTGTTAAGAAAATGTTTTCAATTCCCAATGGGATATTAGAAACAAACCCCTTCCCCTGTCTTCTCAACCTCTCCTTTTCCCCGTATCCTCATTCTCAACTCTCCCTTCTCCTCATGTTTGGGAATTGTGAGTGAGGGCTGTTTCTCCCACTCCCACTCCCATGGTCTGTGGCAAGGATTCCATCAGGGTTGGGACGGGCGGTGAGGGACAGTGGAGGAAGTAGAGTATGAGAGAAGGTAGTTGTGAGACCTCCTTCTGGTGAAAATCTCTGGAGGATATGCTGGGAAGATTCTGGATCTTAGTATTCCCAGACGCCCAGATGAGTGGCTCAACAACTTCTTTTTGGGTACCTTCACCTACTCTCAACAAAAGTTTTTACCTTTACTTGCTCACTGTGGAACTTTTAAAATATGGTTGTTCACACAAGCCAAAGCCTTTCTGGAGTTTTCTGAGGGCTTTCGTTTCCAACAATTAGGGGACAAAAAAAAGAAAAAACTCCAAAACCCCTCTCTCCTGCTCTCTTCTATTTTATTTTCACTGTTTGTGTAAGGATAGCACACAGGCGCTAATGGAGGAGGATTGTGCAGAAATGACTGCCTTGGAAGGCAGGGAACAGAGGAAGTCTCTGCAGTGGGGGATGGCCGTGGTGGGTCTGGGGGTGCAGGAGCTGTGCTTTTTCCTCCTCCAACCCAGGCCTCCACAGTCCCTACTTTTGGGGTAGTTAAGAGGAACACTACTGCTGACTAGGATCTAGGACTCACTTCTCAATAATGATGATGATAATTATGTAAGTAGCTGTCATTCTGGAGTGCTTACTATGTTTTAGACATTGCTAAGTGTCTACATGTATCTAGTTAAAGCCTTATCACACTATGATGTAAGAAATATTTTACCATTATGTGCCAATGATTTATTTAAAAAAGATTGATTTATTTGAGAGAGAGTATGCATGAGCAGGAGGGGCAAAGTGAGATGGAGAGAATCTCAAGCAGACTCCAAGCTGAGTGTGGAGCTGACGTGATGCTTGATCTCACGACCCCGAGATCACAACCGGAGCCAAAACCAAGAGTTAGACACTTAACTAAGCCACTGAGGAGCCCCTGTGCCAGTGGTTTCTAAATAACACAGGAAAACATATAAAACTATGCACTAAGTTGGAACAATACATAAGCTGTTCAAAAATTATTGGGAATAAGATACACCAAATAAAGTGGAATCAGGGGAAGGGGTTGGCTTATGGTTGCGCCGAGCTCTGGAATCACATACACCAAATAAAATCTGAAGTCCTCACCTCTCCTTCTACTCCTTCCCTCTACTCTTGTTTTTCTCCCCGCCCTGTAGCCACTCTAGTGTCCTTTCTGTGCCTAGAACACCCCAAGCTTGTAATGGGTCAAAGAGCAGACCCCAAATTTATATTTATACCCTAAACCCCAGTACCCCAGAAGGGGACTGTACTTGAAGACAGTCAAAGAGCATCTTTGCTTGGAGTCAGAATTGCAAATAGGTTTCCCCACTAAACACAGTATGGTGGTGTGACATCTCTCATAAACCCCATTTAACACCCCCTGGGCAGCAGTAGCTTATGGATATTATTAGGTGAACCATTTTTTGCCCATTATGGTGAGCACAACATATCCATATGGACACATGTACAGTAGAATATTAGAAATGGCAGAAATTCTATTTATCGTGTAAGGAAACTCAATCTTGTCAATCATTTACCAGTCAGGATAGCTGGTCTTACAATTTCCTATGGAAATATTGTATTTAAAGATAGATGACTTCCATAGTTTGTTCCTGGCATGGGTGAATAGCAGTCTGAGAGCTACCAGATGAAAGAAAGACCCAGGATAATCCATTTTATTCCTGGGAAGAAAAATGAAGCTGACTGAAAAAGGACAGACCAACTTGCTAATGTTTCAAAAAAGATCTTATTAAAAATGAATAAAATCTCATGAAAGTTCCAATGGCATTTAATTTAGGTAATATTATTCCTGCCTCACAGAAACTGAAGCACTCAGCTATGTGACATTTCACTTTTCCCACTTACTAGTGTCTAAGGATTTTTTCAGCTCCTGAAACAGGGCAGAAAACAGGAAAATTTACTCTGTTATTGTTTAAAAAAAGCAAGGGAAAAAGCAAGGGCCAAAATATCGACTATAGAAATGAAAGCACAAAATGACAATACAGACCAAACTTAAAACACACCAGGGGCACCAATTTGCTAATTAGAAATTTCCTGGGGTTACTTTTGCTTTAAAACTCTGGAATGAACCATGAGCTGCTCCTCTCCAAGACTCACAGCTCCAGGTTGACAACTGTCATTTTCCCCTTAGCAGAAAGAGGCACTTCCTTTTTTTGGTTTTCAGATGCTGGGGCAGTTTAGCGCGTGCCAGCGAATCAGGTCCATGTGAACATACAGACTGAGGAACGACTTACACTGTAATGGCACAAAATCAAACCCCAGTTTTGGACCTTGGTCTAGTGGCAAAATTTAACATTGAGGTACTGATTAAAGTAAAACCTCCCTGTTTCAAGAGGTTTATTCATCTCTTTAAAAAAGCCTATTAGTAACTGAATGAGTTTACAGTTCTGAATAGCTGTATGTATGGTCTACGGTAAACAACCTGAACAGCTGTTCTAAATGAGTTCTTTATATTCAGCTTCTAGAAACTTGTAATTACATTTGAAGCAAGACATGTGATACCAGCAGATATAAAACCATTCAGCCCCACGTGAATTCAGTGAAGGCCATCCAGCGAAATCCATGGAACACACCAGAAAATCACTGTAATTAATCATCTCTTAACGCTGAGCTGAAGAAAGCTTTCCTTAAAAACAAATAGATTTAACTTTTTTCATTAGTCTGGGCCTTTGAAATAAATTGTGATAGGGTTGCATTTTCAGCAGCAATTGATCTTCGCAGTCCTACATTTTCTATCTTGCTTGGTCATGTTAGGAAATTATACACATAAATACCGTCAGAGCCTTTCAGTTTGAAAAGTGGAGGCCTGAAGAGAAAGTTTAAAAAAAAAAAAGCATACTAGGATTTTCAACAGCTCTGAAATCAAACGTGGCCCTACTCCAAGAATTTCTCCCCATCTTGAGCTGTGGAAGCAAGAGACAGAGATGCCCAAGGAAATGGTTAGAATTTGAATCTGAACAATCTGTGAATAGACAGATCATGTTTTCAATGTACACCCCTTAACAAAAATATGGCAAATTTGAAAAAAAAATACCATTTCTAGATAGACTGGTAAAATTATTAGTAAACTGTTAGATTTTGGTCAACCTGCAAAACTTTATCCATTTTTTATTCTTCCCATCATGTTAATTATTTCAGAAAATATTTATTGGGCTTCAGTTGGTTCTATGGGTTATGGTGTAAGCATTAGGGCCCTTAAGTATTTATTTGTATTTAGAACTGTACATTCGTCTTCTAACCCTTTAGATTAGCATCAGGTCCAACCTAATTTCTCTTGGTCAATTACAATCGAAATCGATCCTCTCCTTATAAACCTGGGATACCGGCATGAGTTTGGGAGGCACACAGAGGGAAGCAAGCACGTGGGCGCAGAGGGGGCACATGGGTGGCATTGCTCTTGCAAACCCCAGTGTGTGCTGCCCACCTGGACCATGGCCACACACTAGACTATTCACTGTTCTTCAGTCATGTACCTCATTTGCTTGTTTCCGACATTTGCATATGCCCTCTCTCTTTTCTTCAATTACAGCCTTTGAGCTTCCAACCATTCTTCTAAGACCAGCTCAAATCACTTTGCTTCCTTAGAGCTTCCTTTTTTCTTTTCTTTTTTTAAAAATTAACATATAATGTATTATTTGCCGCAGGATATAGGTCTGTGACTCCTCAGTCTTAACACAATTCACAGAACTCACCATAGCCCATAACCCTCCCCAACGTCCATCACCAGCCAACCATCCCTCCCACTCCCTTCCACTCCAGTGCCTCTCAGTTTGTTTCCTGAGACCAAGAGTATCTTAAGGTTTGTCTCTCTCTCTCTGGTTTCCTCTTGTTTTATTTTTCTCTCCTTTTCCCTATGGCCCTTAAAGCTTCTTTAATTTACCTGCTTCATTCTCCTTCAGAGGCAATTGCTTCTAAATTTTTTTTTTTTTTTTTTTTTTTGTATTTTTACTTTTGGTACACATCTAGAAAAGTGTGGTAGTTTTCCCTTTGTATTCCTACTAGATCGTAAATTTTTGAAAATTACATTTTTTTTTTTGCTATCTCAGTAGCCCCTGGGGAATTGGTTTGTTGTTTTTGGAACAGAAGATTCCTGCTAAATATCTATTGATAGAGTTGGGATGAAATGGGTGAGATACTGGTGACAGATCTAGTGTATGGATTTTATCTGTACCTTTCTTTTCTCATCAGTGCCCATAAAAGGTTAAAAAACAAATGAATGTCCATATTAAGACTATGGTTACAGTCAGAGTCCTTGAATCAGAATGGAAAAAACTGAGGCTAGAAAACTTAGCTCTGTTAAATTTGTGGCACTAATTTTTCTAGTGGCAGTTTGGGAAGTCACCAACACAGACATAACGTCATTGCAAACCAGGAGGCCAAGCATAGCTGTGGGAAAGAGAGCCCATGTTCAAAGGAAATACCCCAAATAATAGAATGGAGGGTCTAGAAAATCACCACTATGAATGCCTTTTTTGTGGTCACATTTTCCCCAAGGTTGCTCTGGTATGAAAGTCCTTCTTTAAGGAGATAACATAAAAAGAAATAAGTGGTGGGGGAAAAAAAAAAGTCCACTCTTGTAATGGGCTTGTGTGTTCTTTGGCTATTTCAGTGTAATGTTTATCTAATAAATAGCATTTCAGTGTTAAACAGTAGAGCTGTGTCTGCACTCCTGTGGCAAAAGGCTGGACCTCCTTCAGGTCTTGCTATGCTCTTACTGCTGAAAAAAGTTCTGTTTTAATGAAAAGAGATACTATGTGACTGGAGACTGTACCGGTGATGGCTATTTAATATTTTCATGCTTTTGGGTAGTATGTAAGTCTTCCAACAGAATCACAAGTTCGTGTGTGTGTGTGTTTGTGTGTGTGTACGTATGTATGTATACATAAAACATGTGATTTTAGTAAAAACTGATAGTAATTCAATAAAAATCATGAAAATAATATGTGCTTCAGATATAATTTCATGTATTACTTCCTGCATAAACTGTTTAAAAGTAAAGTCATCTCAGACGTGTACTAGTACATCTCTGTGACAACCAAATGAATATTTTGATGCCAATGTTAAAGAAAAAAAAAGGAAGGAAAAAAGACAAATGTGTGGCTGTGAAGTTAAAAAATATGCTAATTACAGAAGAGAGGAAATGGAACCTGTTCAATTACCTATCTCAACCTTTAGAAAATCAACACATTTCAATAGTGTATGAGTCATTTAAAAAAATATTTATTTATTTGTCAGAGAAAGAGAGAGAGAGAGAGAGAGAGAGAGAGCACAAGCTGGGGGAGGGGCAGGCAGAGGGAGAAGCAGACTCTCCAGGTAGCCTGACAAGGGCTTGATCCCAGAACCCTGGGATCATGACCTGAGCCAAAGGCAGATTCTTACCTGACTGAGCCACCCAGGCATCCCATGAGTCATTTCTGAGAATTAACTCCAAACATGCAGTTTCTGAACATTGCTATTCCCTGGTGGAGAGCAAGGTTTTTTGAGAGTTGGACAGACTTTCGATATGGCAGAGAGAGATTTTGTGAGAGGGTAGGGCAGGTGGAAAACAGGGGCCAATTAATACGTTAGCAACTTCCTTGGCTACAGAGAGAAATATATGATATTATCTCGTCTATTTAATCTGTCTCTCTAAAATCAGAAGGAAATGTTATTGCGGTTCTAAGGCAGTGTCTCTACTCTAACAAGTATATGAATCAAGGAGTTTTAGGCTGGAAAATGGGAAAGAGAAACTGGGAATGGGATTTGGTTAAAGTGTGGTCATCATCAGTTTGAACCTCTGAGTAAACCCTTGCATCTTCATTCGTACATTCTATTAATTTAGAAAACTGTTAGGCTCCTTATAGGAGCATAGGAAGGACAGCGACATTGAAATAAACCGGTGCTGTACTTGAGGAACTTAAACTGGCCAGGTTTAAATTATGGGGACTGGTTATTCATTGTCCACAAACCCCGCAGCTAGGCTTAATTAATTAATTTCATGGGCTGAGGGCTGATTTCTTATTTTTGATCCTGTAACATCCAGGCTCCAGCACTCAGCAGTCTGTTCCGTGTACTGTTGGCTCTGTAGCAAAATTCCACTGCAGCTTCAGTATTCATTCCTATGCTCGCTGAATAACTCCTAAATCTGCTCAGTTAATACCTGCCTACTAGGATCCAGACAGTCCTGGCCACCAGGCTGAGTGAGCCAACAGTACAGTTACTTGCTCCCAGTGAGATTATATTCTTGCAGTGGAGTAAGGATGATGGTGAGGCCCCAAGTTATCAGTCCCACAGGGTACATAAGGGAAATGACTCCTTAAAGGAAAAGTCAGATGCTATATGGGAAAAAGAGGGAAGGGTGCTTTGAGGAAAGCAGAAGTGACAGATGTCTACTACAGTCTTCACCAACCACTCAACTTGACACACCCCATGTTTGTTACCTAGCAGCTGAGCACCTGACTCTGCTCTTCTCCTCTCTCCGTCCGGGCTCGGCACACTCATGGTAACATCGCTGTTGCTCTGCCACAACCCCAAGACTCCTTTTTTCCATACTCTGGTCCAGGGGACAGTCCCTAGTTCAGTGTGTACTGGACACTTGGCAGGACGTGCAAGTGAGGAGCAGGGGTCAAGGTGGCAGGTGACAGCAACAGGATGAGCGGAGATGGGAGAGTGAGGAGGCAAGGGGTCCACTGCATGTCCTCTGTCGAGGACGACTTTACAAATAGCGATGAGAAGAAGGAAATTAACTCCAGTTGGTGGCAATACTCCAGTGAAACTCTAACTTTTTTAGAGCAGGAAAGAATTATGGGAAATATTATTTATTTTATCTTACTTTTAAAAAGATTTTATTTTTGTGTGCACACAAGAGAGAGCAGAGGGAGAAGCAGACTCCCTACTGAGCAAGGAACTGGATCCCAGGACCCTGGGATCATGACCTGAGCCGAAGGCAGATGCTTAAATGGCTGAGCCACCCAGGTGCCAGGAAATATTATTTTTTAATGAATAAAAGGCAAGAATAAAGTATTATGAAGGACAGGGATAAGTAGAAAGGTCTATGGCAGTGTTTCTCAAAGTGTGGTCCCAGGACCACAGCATCATCATTACCTGGGCATTGGTGTCAAACTCTGCCCTTGTCAAAAAGCTCCAGTTTTCAGGCCGTTTGCTCTATAAGATAGATTCTACCCAACTGGTGATCCATTCTATCTTTTAAAATAAGCTTGTGACACTTATCTTTTAGCAATCTGCAAATGCTTCCTTTCTAGTCTCTTCTTTCTGTTCCTTCTTCTTTATTCTCTGTAATTTTAATTTGTAGTCCATGAGGATTACATAAACTGTCAAGGTGTAGGTCAACGAATGTGGGTAGAAACAAGAAAAAGAACAATTTTCTGTTTCTCAGTGTACATTAGCAAGGAGAAATCACTTGAATTAATCCAAACATCAGCTTGTGATCTACAAAAATAGATCAGCTATTTATCTGAGCAGACATGTAAAGGGCAAACCCTGCACAGTCTTTTCTGTAAACTATGGTACAGAGACACACAAATACTGTAAAAATCAAACATTAAAGTTTTCCCACCTGAATTAAAAATACTGTTTTAAAACTATACCCATTTTTAAACAAACAATATGCTAATTTTTTTTATCCTGGTAAATGTGCAGAGACATATTCAATGGGATATAAAAAGATAAAGCTACAGGTCAGGAACAAAGAAACAAAAGACAATGAACCCCTATGGTACTTACGTGCCAGGTCCAGTCCTAGGTGCTTGATACATATGAACCCAGTCAATCCTTCCAGTAGCCCTACAGCCTGCTCACAGGTCCGTTTTAAGGATGAGGGCGAGTCTGGGAGAGGTACTCGCTTGTCAAAAATCAGAGTCTGGATTTGGAGCCAGGCAGCAGAGCCCAGGGACCCATGCTCTTTAACCATCTCCCTTACCCTCTGTTCTTACCTAGGCCAGTCCTAGCTCAGCCAGAATTTAGTGACGGTTCTGCAGTTTAAAGCAGGTGGAGGCTAGTGGAAGAGCTGGAAGGGAAGAGCAGAGATATTGAAGGAAACACAGACGCAAGACGAGTGAGACTGGACAGTTAAACACAAAAAGACGCAAAAGAACAAGAAGTCATGAAAAGAGAAGCTACAGTCCCGGCCCTGGAGGTGTGAGAATGAGTTCAGCTGGTGAAACAATGGGAAGCAGCAAGAAGCACTAGACTGAAGACAGGCATGGAGATGCTGGTCCTAGGAGGTAGAGCCCAAGAGAGAGGGGTTTAGAAAAACGGATGTGGGTCAGGAAGGATAGAATAGAAAATAATAAGACAAAAGGTAAAGAGAAGGTCCTGTCCTTGGGCATTCGAAACACCATCATGCCCTATGGTCCTTTGCTAACGAGAATAAAAACACTTTGATAAAAAGCATGATAGCCATGTCAGGACATAGACATGAGGGCATTCATTAGTCAAATAAAACACGTTTGGACCCGGCACCAGTGCCTTTTCATTTTGTCCCTCCACTCCCCAATAACTCATGAGTGTTCACTACTTAAACATTCGAGAAAGACGGAGCAAGGCAGAATGGCATTCCCTGTCTACTTGATACATGTCCCAGCCCTGCTAGGGGGCCAACCCAGAGGAAGGCACGAGCAATGTAAAACCACTTTTAATTGCCTTCAGAGGACTATTTAAACATGCCGCTGAGCACACAGCCCAGTTCAGTGCAGTGACAGCACGTAATGCAGCAGCTGCCTTGCAGTTTGGGCTGTGGGGACCCACACCTCAGTCTCTCAGCTGCTCAGTGCAGGCATGTGGGGGCCCGGCGTGGCATTTGCCCAATAGGCTTGAGTTCCCAAATACCTTAAAAGAATCTGACTTAAGAGTCAAAGGGCTACAGCCAAAGAAAATTTAGAAATACTTTGTTCATTGGCCAAAGAGGTGAAAATTCATACTTGCCAACAGATTGCCTCCTGAATAAAATACAAATATAAGACTTTCCTTTTCAATTCTACAGCTCACATTCCAGAGTTTCCCAAATGTACCTGATGTTAACCATCACTCTGAGCGCTTATTTAAAAAAGAAAAGTGTCTGCCAAAGACATATTCTGGAGATTCAGAATCAGTAAGTCTAGGTGGGGCCGAGGAATCCTTCCCTTTCCCCCATAGGTACACACACGTACACACAAGTAATTCTTTTGGTCTGATGTGTGTGGGAGGCATTGATGTCCCCTATTTACCAGCTAAACCACGCGTTTTGCTCCAACATTTCTCACGTCTTCCTACCCTGCACTTTACATCATCTATCTACATATGCTGACTTCTAGAAACCCCAGCACTTTTTTAAGGGGGGTAGGGGGTTAGAGAGAGAGGGAGAAAGAGAATCTTAAGCAGGATCCATGCCCAGCATGGAGCCCAACACAAGTCTCAATTTCACAACCCTGAGATCATGACCTGAGCTGAAATCAAGAGTCAGGCACTTGACTGAGTCACCCAGGTGTCGTGATCCCCCAACTTTAAAAATATTTTAAGTTTTAAAATTTTAATTCCAGTGTAATTGATGTACAGTGTTCTATTAATTTCAGGTGTACAATATAGTAATCCAACAATTCTGTACAGTACTCAGCACTCATCATGGTAAGTGTCCTCTTAATCAACCCTTCATCTAGTTTACCCATCCCCCCACACAACTCCCCTCTCTAAAAGTCTGTTTCTTGGTTTGTTTCTTTTTTTCCCCTTTGTTCATTTGTTTTCTTAAATCCTACGAGAAGGAAGTCGTATGGTATGTTTTCCTCTGACAAACATTTCATATAATACTCTCTAGCTCCATCCATGTCATTATAAATAGTAAGATTTCCCTTTTTAATGGCAGAATGATATTCCATTATCTATCTATCCATCTACCTATACATCACATCTTTCTTTCTTTTTTTTTTTTTTAAAGTAGGCTCCACACTTAGTGTGGAGCCCCACTTAGGGATGGAACTCATGACAGTGAGATCGAGACCTGAGCTGAGACTGAGAGTCAGGCCCTAAACAGACTGAGCCATCGAGGCACCCCTATACCACATCTTCTTCATCCATTCACCAATAGACACATACTTGGGCTGCTTCCATAATTAGCTATTGTAAATAATGCTGCAAGTAACACAGGGGTCAATATATCCTTTTGAATTAGTGTTTTTGTATTCTTTGGGTAAATACCCAGTAGTGTGATGGCTGGATCACAGGTTAGTTCTATTTTTGTTTTTTTGAGAAACCTCCATACTGTTTCCACAGTATGGAATGCACCAGTTTGCATTCCCACCAAGAGTGCGTGAGGGTTCCTTTTTCTCCACATCCTCGCCAACACCTGGTCCTTCTTGTGTTTTTCATTTTAGCCATTCTGACAGGTGTGAGGTGATACCTCACTGCGGTTTTGATTTGCATTTCCTGATGATGAGTGATGTCGAGCATCTTTTCATGTGTCTGTTGGCCATCTGGATGTCTTCTTTGGAGAAGTATCTGTTCATGTCTTCTGACCATTTCTAAATTGAATTATTTGTCTTTTGGGGGGGGGTGTTGAGTTGTAGAAGCTGTTTCTATATTTTGGATACCAACCCTTCTTCAGATATGTCATTTTCAAATATCTTCTCCCATTCAGTAGGTTATCTTTTAATTTTATTTCCTTTACTGTGCAGAAGATTTTATTTTTATATAGTCCCAACAGTTGATTTTTGCTTTTGTTTCCCTTGCCTCAGGAGACATATCTAGAAAGATGCTGTTATGGCCAATGTCCTACTGCCTTTGCTTTCTTCATGGATTTTTATGATTTCAAGTCTCACATTTGGGTCCTTAATCCATTTTGAGTTTAGTTTTGTATCTGGTGTAAGAAAATGGATCCATTTTGTTCTTTTGCATGTGGCTGCCCAATTTTCCCAGTACAATTTCTTGAAGAGACTGTCTTCCCCATTGCATATTCTTGCCTCCTTTTTTGAAGATTAATTAACCATATAATTGTGGGTTTATTTCTAGGTTTTCTATTCTGTTTCATCAATCTATGTCTCTATTTTTGTCACTACTATACTGTTTTGATCACTACAGCATTGTGATATAACTTGAAGTCCAGAATTATGATGCTTCCAGTTTTGTTCTTCTTTTTCGAGATTGCTTTGGCTATTCAGGGTCTTTTGTGGTTTCATACAATTCTTAGGATTGTTTGTTCTAGTTCTGTGAAAAATTCTGTTGGTGTTTTGATAGGGATTGCCTTAAATCTGTAGATTGTTTTTGGATAGTATGGACATCTTAACAATATTTCCTCTTTCAATCCATGAGCATGGAATGTCTTTCCATTTGTTTGTGTTTTCAATTTCTTTCTTCAGTGTTTTGTAATTTTCAGGGTACAGGACTTTTCTTTGGTTAAGTTTATTCTTTTTGGTACAATTATAAATGGAATAATTTTTTTTCTGTTGCTTCATTATTAGTTGAATAGAAATGCAATGGATTTCTGTACATTGATTTTGTATCCTGCAACCTTACTGAATTCATTTATCAGTTCTAGTAGTTTTTTGGTGGAGTCTTTCAGGTTTTCTATATATAGTATCATGTCACCATTCAGCAAATGGTGAAAGTTATACTTCTCCCATACCAATTTGGATGTCTTTTATTTCTTTTTGTTGTCTGATTGCTGTGGCTAGGATTTGCAGTACTATGTTGTATAGAAGTGGGGAAAGGGAACATCCCTGGCTTGTTCCTGACCATAGAAGAAAAGCTCTTAATTTTTTCCCATTGAGGATGATGTTAGCTGTGGGTTTTTCATATAAGGCTTTTATTATGTTGAGTGTGTTCCTTCTAAACCTAGTTTGGGGAAAATTTTTATTATGAATTGGTGTTGTACTTTGTCAAGTGCTTTTTCTGCACCTATTGAAACGTCATATGGTTCTTATCCTTTCTCCTATTGATGTGATGTATCATATTGATATGCACATACTGAAATACATTGCAACATAGGAATAAACCCCACTTGATTGTGGTGAATGGTTTTTTAAGTGTATTGTTGGATCTGGTTTGCTAATATTTTGTTGAGGATTTTTTGCATCTATGTTCATGAGAGATACTGTCCTGTAGTTCTTTTTTTGTTGGTGTCTTGATCTGGTGTCTTGCTGGCCTCCTAGAATGAATTTGGAAGTTTTCCTTTCTTTTCTATTTTATAGGAAAATTTGAGAGTTAAGTATTAACTCTTCCTTCAATGTTTTTAATTCCCCAACTTTTACCCGCCAATACCCTCTCCTCTTGTTGAAATCCTAGCCATTTTTTAATGAGTGTGATTTCTTGACCTCCCCAGTTGAAAATGATCTTTTCCTTCCTGCTCTCATACACACCTGGGTTTATGCTTATCTCCTGGCACTGCTTATATTCTACCTTGGATTATGGATAGTGTACTCATTGCAACCTTTTTGCTAGACCACAAGTTTGCTGAAGGTACTAGCCATGTCTTCAAATAGCCCCACAGACAGGAAATGTCTGGCACTGGGTTTGGGACATTGTTTCTCTCTGCAAGTATTCTCACCCTTTCTTTTTCTTTTTGGACCCTTTCTGTACATAGCAACATGTTTTGCATATAGTATTACCAAGTCTATGTTAAATGAATAACTGGCATAGGAACTTTTGGAGGCTTTTTAAAATTTGTATTACTTTTTGATCTAGATAGAACTGAGAAAAAAGTACCTGGAGGCATTTAGCATGCAGAATGGAAGGTTTTTATCTTTCTCTACAGGCAGCTCATAAATCACAATGCAAGAGTCTTGGCTGTTTAGTTTTGGGAATTTTAAAGAAAAAAACAAACATTTAACTCAGTATATAAGATGTAACAAAACTTTCCAGAGAACTAAGGAAGGATACAAAACAAATGGGGGAAAGTTCTCCTAGCCTCATCAACCCTTTTCTTTCAAAAGAAATGTAATGCCAAACATCTTCTGATATAGTTCCACATCTTCCAATTTCTTCATACCCCCCCCCTTTTTTAAGATTTCATTTATTTATTTGACACAGAGAGGGAGATCACAAGTAGACAGAGAGGCAAGCAGAGATGGTGGAGGGAAGCAGACTCCCTGCTGAGCAGAGAGCCTGATGCGGGGCCCATCCCAGAACTCTGGGACCATGACCTGGGTGAAGGCAGAGGCTCAATCCACTGAGCCACCCAGGTGCCCCTCCTTTGTTTTTTTAAAGGTTTGAGAGAGAGAGAGAGAGAGAGAGAGAGAATGAGCAGAGTAGGGGGGGTCAGAGGGAGGGGAGAGAGAGTTTTAAGCCAACTCAGCACTGAGCATAGAGCCTGCCTGATGCAGGGCTCAATCTCACAGTCCTGAGATCATGACCTGAGCTGAAATGAAGAGCCAGAAGTTTAACCAACTATGGTACTCAGGTGCCCCCAATTTCTTCACATTTTCTATTTGATTCCATTTAATACAATCTTTAGATCAACACAGCTTTACTTCCAAACAAAAATTCCAAGGAGATTAATATCTTTCATCATTTTTTACAGTGATATCCTTTAGTGGAAATTTCAGTCTATGTGCCAATCATTACTACAAGTCCCAACTGCCATACAGGAGATTGTTTGGCTGTTTTAGGTGACGCACAGATCTTGTGAATCTTTATAGCCCTCTTGCTCACTCTCCAGTTCCTTGAGTTTCAACTAAGCTTCCTTCAATTCCATCTTGATGTGTAACCCTAGCTTCATGAGGTTCCTCCTGTAAAATATCAACTTAATTGGATAAAGATCACTCATATGTATATTATTCTTATAAACATCCCTTATCTGACTGGTTGCAATTTCTTTAGGAATCAGGGAAGATTCTACCTGGGAAAGAAAGCTCTCCCAGATAGACTTGGAGATTGTGTTCTGGTATTATAATATAAAAGTACAATACAGTCACATTCTGATGTGGACTATGAAGCTATGACCACAGGATAACAAGCATAAATTCACATAAAAAAATACAAAAAACAAAAAACAACACTTTAAAAGCCCACTCAATTATCCAAATATTTCTTAACATCCAGATGTTTGGCATTACAAAAACAAAACATCTGGACAGCAACGAAAAGTTTTTAGTTATCACCAGGCTATTAAGACTGTATAAGAGTCTTAAAGACAGTATCAATTTTTTCTGATAATCGCCTCTATAGTCAAGGTAATCAAGGTCAGAAACATTTTAAATGTGAATTGTTCCCTGCTTTTAAAAAGTGCTCAGTGTTGTTGGCTCTAACATTGCATGAATGCATAGCTTGTACATTTCTTCTGAATGCACTGCATTCCGATCTTCTAAGTGAGGACTTTAAATAGCAGCTTATCACTATGTCAAAATTCCTTAATGCTTTTACATCAGAAAGAAGGCATATATGGAAAATAAGAAACTGAACAGCTCTAGACCATCACAATGCTATGTATGTGGTAAGCGGGACACAGAGCGACCTCTAAGAATTATAATGGGTTAACTACACAAGGCAGCTGGTACATTTATCTTTTAAAACTTCTTGAGGAATTGGTTAAACAAAAAGATTCTTTTGGAATTAGTTCTAATGTCTTTCTGTTGCATAATGTCAGATGTGAAAACCTTCCATGCTTATGCCTTATGGCATTATATAAAAAATAGCATTTCTTAGTGCAACTTGATCACCAGGTAGTGTTACTGAAGGTAGAGACAGGTGACAAGTAACTGTAATTGGTGGCTATGCAGTTTTAATAACAACAAAAAAGGCAACCTAGTGAACTCTCTTTAGTTAGCAATCAGGCTCCTTTCATTCTTTTGAATTATAAATGTAAAGAGAAGAAAAGAGGGAAAGACCCACAGATATTTTACTTCAGTTCAGTTCAACAGAATGTTGGAATGTGTGTCAGACTTGACCATGATTAAACCTGGCATGTAATTATAGCACAACATCCTGCAGGATCTTGAAGCAATCATTTTAATTTTTCATTCCTACTTGGTGACTAAAAATTACCATTTCAAATTTCAATGAGTAATCCACACCAATCTGAGATATTTAAGAATTCACAGAGACCTAAAGATAGAATGCAATCTACACAAGTGTTCAGGTAGGGCTGTATGTGGTCCTTGGAAAAGGATGCTGCAAGGTTAGTACTACTTTTTTTCAGAACGATGCATCATGGTAAATACAAAATGTCTATACTGGTTACCACTCCTCAGTTAGATCTGTATGACTGAAATAGCCCCTGGAGGTGGCTATTTGAACCCCGAGGTTCAATATTCTGTGTTGGGACAAAATAATTCTTTTTTTTTTTTTTTAAGATTTTATTTATTTATTTGACAGACAGAGATCACAAGTAGGCAGAGAGGCAGGCAGAGATAGAGGAGGAAGCAGGCTCCCTGCTCTGGGATCATGGCCTGAGCCGAAGGCAGAGGTTTGAACCCACTGAGCCACCCAGGCGCCCCCAAAATCATTCTTTTAATGTCTAACATATGCAAGTCATGAGAGCTCAGACTTTCTCTTTCACCAGACCGTAAGCTCTCTAAGGGCAGCAGTCTTATTTTCATGGTTTGCCGCTGGTCTCCTCCATGCCTAAATTAGTACCTGGCACATAGTAGGTGCTCACTAAGTATTTATTAAATGAATGGATGAATTTAATCATTGAACAAACATTTCTTGAGAGTCTGCTTCTTTGTAAGATGCTGCTAGATATCCAGGGACTGAATGAACACTCCCAGATCCATGATGGACAAATCTAAATCGAATAATAAGCCAGTGAAGTTTAAATATTACAGGAGTGATGCCTGAATATAGGCTGCTTGGACCCTGGGCTTCAGGGGAAGGAGAGAGCATGCCCAATGAGGGTGACTACAAATCCCATCTACCGTTGGTTCTCCAGAAAATCGGTGAAAAAACAGGGGAGGGGTAAGGAGAGAATGACCACCTCACCCTGGTTGTTTTCAGGAAACAGAAAGGTGAAAGCCACCTGGGAGGAATGGGGAGTAATTTCAGGGAAGCTGGCTGTGTCCAGACATTTTGGGAGAGAGAAAAGGGACTAGCAAGACTGCACTCAACCATGCGAGCAGTCATTTTATGATCCATTTTTAACTGTTGTAGGAGCTCTAAACTTCTGATTTCTGGGAGGAGCTGTAAAGCAGAAATGCGAAATACCCTGAGAGAGGCTATTCTGGAAATACCGGTCATCAGACCAAAAGGAAAAAATAGATGTTCTCATAAGGGTTCCAGTCCAGTTTTTCCAGGCTCCAGAGACAGGTTAGCCTGAGCAATGAAACTTTTGGGTGGTCATCCAAGACAAGCCAGAAAGCCTTTTGAGGTTCTTCAATTGCTACCTATCATTCACCATAATTCTTATAATTGTAGGTTTGTCTGATAGGATCCTTGATCCATTATGTTCTTTACACATACATCAATTTTTCTATTTTATAATTGTGCTAAGAGTGATTTCAAGTTGCGATATCATAGAATTTAAATCAGAAAAATAAATTAAAAATTTTTAACAAAAACTGCCTCTGAAATGTGTATACAGCCTCTATACAACTACCTCTGATTCATTTCAGTGGGTTTAACACAGTGGGATGTACTAACATTTAAGTAAAGTGTGGCTTTTTCTGTGATTAGTGAAAAGCTTTTCCCGTGACTTGCTTAACCCCTCACTGTGTGCAACAGTGGATGGATTCCATTAGAGGGTTGGTTGGATGCTGTCTAATCCAAGTCCCCAGCAATGCAGGCTTGCAGGAATTGTTTTGGGCACTCAGACCAATCAGAAGGAGAGGTGACCAACAGCAGATATGCTACTACAGTACAGTCACATTTTATTTGGTTCCATTTTCACGATGCCATGTGGTGGACAAGGACCCAGGCCTGGTTTCTGCCGCTTACTCAAAATGCACCAAGTGTTATGCTGCAGACTCTTCGGGCTTAGACAGAAAGCATACTGGCCTCTAGTTCCTTCTGTGCAGTTCACTTTGGTTTCTGGTTGATTCCATAGACCCAGGCCGCACTCTCACCTAAGCTCTATCTAAGCCACACCCACTTGCAGCTCACTTTTGTGTAGAAACACTCAAAGTGCTTGCTTTTCCTTGGGCTGAATTCTCACAGCAGTGAGTAGGAATAAGCTCTGAGTAAGACAAATGATCAATGTCTGCTTCTTTGAAGAAAGATTACTCTTTGGGTTTGCTTTTAGAGGAACGAGTTTGGAGGTACCAGAAGAGCCATTTCTAGAGCATCACTTATTCTGGAGTAAAAGAAAATGGTTTCACCATTTCTTAAAATAATTTTTATTCTATTTGATACATGTATCATAGGACCTGGCCATCCCACTCTTAGATATTTACTCAAGATAAAAGAAAACCTACCTTCACACAGAGCTGTGTGCATGTCTAATCATAATCACCAAAAATGGGAGAAAATCTAAATGCCCTTCAAATGAGTGAATGGATAAATCTCCAACCAATGGAATACTACTTAGCAATAAAAAGGAACTATTGGTACAGGCCACAGCACCGATGAATCTAAAAAAATATATATGTATACATATTTAAGATTTTTTTTTTAAGGTTTTATTTATTTACCCGACAGGCAGAGATCACAAGTAGGCCGAGAGGTAGGCAGAGAGAGGAGGAAGCAGGCTCCCCAATGAGCAGAGAGCCCAATGCGGGGCTTGATCCCAGGACCTGAGCCGAAGGCAAAGTCCCAACCCACTGAGCCACCCAGGTGCCCCTAGCACGGATGAATCTAAACGGAATTATGCAGAATAGAAACCAGTCTCAAATTGGGCACCTGGGTGACTCAGTTGGTTAAGTGACTGCCTTCTGCTCAGGTCATGATCCCGGAGTCCCGGGATCGAGTCCCATACTGGGCTTCCAGCTCCATGGGGAGTCTGTGTGTCCCTCTTACCTTCTCCCCTCTCATGCACTCTCTCTCTCACATAAATAAATAAAATCTTTTTTAAAAAGTTACATATCATACTATTCCACTTATAGGACCTTTTCCAAATATGTATACATGTAACAACAACAGAGAATAGATCATTATTTGCCAGAGGTTAGAGCGAGAGGAGAGGACTGAGTGATGGAACTATTTGGCCTTCTGATTGTAATGTTGATTACACAGATCCATACAAGGGTTAGAACGCATAGAATAGACACCAAAAAATGCAATTTTACTGTTTGGAATTTAAATACACAAGTTCGTGCACACACACACAAACACACACACACACACACAGAGCAGCCCAAGGAGGGGACTTGGACTACAAGGGTTAATGGATTGAATAAGGCCTACAAGTTCTCTAGCGGCTCCTGGAACCAGGTTAATGGGTGAGCCACCATTCTTCTGGATATAGACAGCAGCCATGCACTGTGACTACTAAATTTTAAGGGGGTCCAATGACTTTCCACTCACCACCCCTTATCCTGCCATAAATCTTGAAATTGTTAGCATCAGAGCATTCACCGAGGCTTAAAACAGTTCCTCTTAATTATGGTATTCCAATATAAGTAGGTTAACTACATAGAGAATTCATTAATACTTTAGCAAGAAAGAGGTTTTTTGGATGAAGCAGATTCAGAGAATTTTGGGCAAAGAGCACAGAAGACTGCTCTTTTTGTAGAAAGGAGAAGGCTGGAACAAGGGAGGCTCTCAAATGAGGGAGACCTAAGAAAATCAGCAGAGGCCACAAAGGCCACTGCCACCAGTGAGGACAGTTCCCTAAAAGGGGGTAAGGCAGCCATGTCAACACAACCCATTTTCTATAAACATGAAGACCAGATCTGTGTCAGTCAATATTAAAATTAGCCCCAGCTAATAGGTCAAGAAACTAGCTCCCGGAAGCAGTGTTAACTCCAGAAAGGACTTTCATGCACTTACAGAGGACTTGTTTATAAGTGCTGGAGAGAAGATTCTGCCCATTTGTCCCTCTAGGACAGCCCAGAGACTCTTACTCCCTGCTCCTATTCTTACCCCTATGGCCCACACTCGGTGATTATGAAATGACTGAATTAACTCCCTCCAGGGGCTTCAGTGACTTCCTATCCACTTATAGTAAAACCTACACTGTGTCCCATGGTCTTTGAGGATCTACATGGCCAGAACACTGATCCCACACACCTCATCTTGCAGTTTTAACTCCAGTGTCACCTCCTCAGAAAGACCTTTCTGACTTTCCATCAAATGTGAGCCTACACACAGCAAGGCATGCTTACGCAACCTCTGGTTTTCTTCATTATATTTGCCATTGAAATTATTTACCTTTTTGTTTAGTGTGTGCTTTAGATGTCCACTGATTCTGGAATGAGATGCATGCACTGAATTCCAGCATCAACACTTCCTATGATAACGTTGGAAAAGTGATAGCGTCTCTGTGCCTCAATTTTTCATTTGTCAGATGGTGATTATTGAGAACACCTAGCTTATGTGTTATGGTTTCAATTGAGTGATTTAACATATGTGAACTATTTAGTGTCTGGTGGTTATAAGTGCTGCATAAGTGTTTACTCAGATTACTAATACAAGAGCTCTAAGCTTTCCAGGCAGAGTAGCTCATGCCCTGTTGGTCACTGGGCAGACATATGTCCCTAGCTTCACTGTTCTGGACCTTTCTTCAAAGTCTAATATGGAGGAGAAGAGAGGGTCAGCTCCTCTGGAAAGTTCAGGAGCTAAGATCATGCATATCAGGGGTTTCTGAGGGAGTATATAGACTTCCACATGGAGAAAGCATGCTTGATAATAAAGGCAAGACTAAGGCAGAAGGAGAGAAGATTGAGAATTCTATTAACTGAATCCCTGATTCTAACTGTGCTAGAGGCCAAACACCTATTGGAGGGTTTTAAGTTATATGAGCCAATTAAGACTTTTTTTTTTTTTTTTTTTTTGGTGCTAAAACTGGATGGATAAATTGGGTTTCTCTCTTTTGTAGTTCAAAAAAAAAAAAAAAGTCAAGAAGGACATAAAAGGCATTGTTTTAGACTATTGGTTCTTTTGGTCATCACCCTGCCCCCACTCTCAAGTGCATGGGTGGAGGCACTTGGTTTGGTCAATTGGCCAATTCCTTCTTCTTGGCTACTGAATTGTTTTGGGAGCATAATCCAGGTCAGAGAGACTTGGCGCAGGGATTTTTATAGAAACTATTGGAAATATGAAGCTGGTTTTTCTCTGGAATGGCAATGCTGGAGGATGCCAGCCTGGAGCTGTTTGGGCCCTTTCGTGAAAAGGGCCCTTCTGAAAGCAAAGCCCATAGAGAAAATGTGAACACAGAGAGATCAAGGCTGATGACATCAAGGTTCAGAACAGCTGAGGTTAAGAGGTTCAGGAAGCTTAAAAAACACATTAAAGAGAATTGTTAATCAGCTACAGAGCACATATGTTTAGAATCTCACCAAATCATGGTCAACTTAAGCAAACTTTTCCAGTTGGCTTTGTGTTCTGAACGATTTTAGATGCCCTGTTAGCCAAAATAGAAGTTATTTTTGCTGTTTGCTTCATTATATAGAAGGATTAAGAAAATTAAGAAAATTATGAAAGATTCAGAATTTCAGAGCTGAGAGGGACCTTAGAGTTTCTTTACACTGTCGGTTTTCCCAGCTCTGGGCCATATAGTTTTTACAAGGGGTCCCTAAATCCATAGGTCACAAACTTTTCCCTGTAAGTGAAAGAAAGCACGTATCTGACACACACATACATGAATGATCAATTTTCAAGTGCACAGGGCTGCTACTTTAAGGAACTTTGTTAAAATTAATTTAAAACCTGAACTGAAAGCATACTAGCTATTTATCATTATATTTTCTTAGTAGTTAGTGAAAATACTACCAACCTTGGGTAGGAGGTAAGGTCTGAAAACTTTTCTGAGGTTAAAAAATTTCACGGAACTGGAAAGATTTTAGAACACTTATCCGAACCAAAAATGTTGATTTGTATTCATTGAAGAGACTAAGCTTATGTGAGGTATCGGATATTTATGGTGCTCTCTGACCGTACTTTTGCCACCGTGTGCGGCTACTGAAATGTGCTGCCTAGGTGACAATGGCATCCAAGTGGTAAATGGAGACATGAAGCCTTTTACTGACCATTCTACTTCCCCACCCATAGTCATACCTTTGCTTGTCAGGTCCTGTTGTATGCTTTCCATCAGCTTTAAAAATAAAACTGCCAGGGGGCGCCTGGGTGGCTCAGTGGGTTAAGCCTCTGCCTTCCGCTCAGGTCATGATCTCGGGGTGCTGGGGTCAAGTCCCGCATGGTGCTCTCTGCTTGGCTCCTTTCTCTCTGCCTGCCTGCCTCTCTGCCAACTTGTGATCTCTATCAAATAAATAAATAAAATCTTTAAAAATATCTATTAAAAAAAACCCTACTAGTCATTTTCCCAGAAACAATGTGCTTATTCAGAAACAGAGGAGAAATACAACCTGGGACACAGACAACTCTGCTAAAGGAGGGAGGAGAATGCAGTTTTACAGAGGAAAGGGGGATGCTGGGAAAGCTGTTACAAACAAGAAGCCCATTGGAGTAAATGAGGAGCTGAAAGTATAGTGGCTTTTCATTGGCTGGGTTGTGACACTCTCTCTCATTGGCTGGGCTGTTGCCAAGGTGGGAGCAAAGCTTTTCTTCCTCCTGCTCTAGTCCTAAAGTCCAATCCATGGTCCTGTCTTTCCCTGTTGGATTTGTGGTTGACAACCAGAACTCCCCTGCCTCACCTTGTGATGTCATTCCCTTGATTCATTTTCCCGCTTCCCCCACTACTTGGTATCCGCCTCCCTCTTGCTCTGGGCACTTATGTGGCACATATTTCTTGCAGTGTTTTGGAAAGGCTCTGATTGCTCTTAAAATCAAGAGAGGGTCTTGGCCTGTGATTATCTCTGTCTGTAATGCTCTCCCACCCCCTTCCTCTCCTTTAGGGAAGACCTCCTTTTAACTCTTTCCTCACCACTCAGCTCCAGAATCACCTCTTCAGAGGAAGGCTTCCGAGTCAGGGAAACATATCCGCTCTGACCCAGTTGCTGCCTTCCTTCGAAGCACCTCTCTCAGTGTGTAGCTCTGCTCTGGTGCTGCAGTCTGACCCTGTCTGCTTGCTCCCCCGGGGGTGCACATGTGCTGAGGCCAGGGACGGGATCTGTTTGAGCATCTTCATCATCCCAGTGCCCGGCGCCTAACCGAGTTCGTTGCACAAATGATGCAGGCTGCTCTGGTGTCTTCATTTGCTGCTATCTCTGCTCCTCTACCCCCATATGCCATTTAAAAAAAAAATTAAATTTTTTTTTAACATTCTTTTGCTTGATTTCTACTCTCTCTTTCCTTGTTACCAGGCTTGGAACTCTTCAAGGGCAGAAACTGTGTTGCATTTATCTTTTTATCACCCATGTATGCATCTATTTTTGTCCAAAATGTGAATAGAAAGCACACCTGCAAGACTGTGACATAACCAGAAAACTATGTCCTATATACAGCCTTGTTCTAAAAATAGCCCAGCACATGCTCTGGTATAATCTGACTCAGATGCTTCCTATGGTAGCATTTCAGGAATAGGCCTGTCTTTATATACTAGTTAAAACCCAGGAATTGAATTCGTACATTTAAGCAACTGGTAAGATAAGACGACTCCATTACTCCTGGGTTTAACAAGAAGCAAAGCCTCCTTAAACCAGGTGCATTCTGTTGCTTCACAAAGACTCTCTTCTCTACTTAACCTTGAGTGAAAGCTAAAGGAATGAAGGACATGTGGCCTGAAAGACCACCCAAGAATAATGCCGCCTTCACCACAATGCATAAGCATAAACTTTTGGAGTTACACACCCTGCCTTTGAACCCTAGCTTTGCTACCAACTAGCCGTGTGCCCTTAGCGAGCTACCATATCCTTCACTGCTTTATTTCCTTCCTGGCTAAGTGCAGAGAGAAGAATACCTACCCCAAAGGACTGTAGGGAACCTAGTTAAAACTACGCAGGTAAAACACTTGCCCAAGGCCAGACGGAAGGTTCAAGATCATAACCACTGCTTTGCTTCCTTCCTGGGGAGGAGGGAGGGTGGGTGGAGCTGATAGAGCCTGAGTGGGAGGAACATCCTAGATTGGGGAAACTCTGCCTCTTTTTCTGCAGACAGGGTGGTAAATTGGAAAGGATTAAAAAAGATCCTGGGGGAATAGAGAACAACTCTGTCCCAAGCTGTTATTAACCATTTGCTTTTTTGGGGGGTGAGAGTGGGGGAGGTGGGGGTGTTTGAATATGGTAGCTTAAAGATAAAGATTGGACAACGACTGGCATTTGGGTACAGCAGTAAGATTGTCTAATAAGAATAAAGTCTCAGGGTGCCTGGGTGGCTCAGTGGGTTAAGCCTCTGCCTTCGGCTCAGGTCATGATCTCGGGGTCCTGGGATTGAGCCCCACATCGGGCTCTCTGCTCAGCAGGGAGCCTGCTTCCCTTCCTCTCTCTCTGCCTGCCTCTCTATCTACCTGTGATCTCTGTCTGTCAAATAAATAAAAATAAAATCTTTAAAAAAAAAAAAGAAGAAAGTCTCAAGAGACCTTAGGGGAAGAAGACAGAACAGATCCATTTAAACTGTAGTTTGCGGGACGCCTGGGTGGCTCAGTTGGTTGGACGACTGCCTTCGGCTCAGGTCATGATCCTGGAGTCCCGGGATCGAGTCCCGCATCGGGCTCCCAGCTCCATGGGGAGTCTGCTTCTCTCTCTGACCTTCTCCTCGTTCATGCTCTCTCTCACTGTCTCTCTCTCAAGTAAATAAATAAAAAAAAAATCTTTAAAAAAAAAAAAAAAACTGTAGTTTGCTGCAGATCCTCCCATGAGCTTCCTGGCAGCTGCAGAGTGTTGCTGTTTTTATTGTGGATTTCAAGTGGGGGCTGGGTTTGCATGTTGCCTCTCACAAGCTCATTTCCTCTGAAACCTGATGTTTAATTATTGCCTTTTTAAATTGTGAGAATTCAGATTAGGTCGTGGAGTGAAAGAATACTACAAAGTACAACACAAGGGTAGAGAATAGTCATTGAAGCTTTCGTTTTCCATCACCTCCTTCTTCTTTTTTGTTTTTTTTTAAAGATTTTATTTATTTATTTGACAAAGATCACAAGTAGGCAGAGAGGTAGGCAGAGAGAGAGAGAGAGGAGGAAGCAGGCTCCCTGCTGAGCAGAGAACCTGATGGGGGCTCAATGCGGGGCTCGATCTCACATGACCCTAGCCAAAGGCAGGGGCTTTAACCCACTGAGCTACCCAGGTGCCCCTCTGTCACCTCTTTGTGATCCACTCTCCACACTCCACCAGGGGCTGATTCCTAAAACACAGGCTGGTCACATCTTTTCCTGGCTTGCAAGTCTCTCTGGTCTCAATACTTAGAGCAGTCATTGCTATTTCCTTTAAGTTCTTCAGTTTTCGTTAAATGGTTAAAAAGCCGAATGGTACAGAAAGGCACTAAATCCTTTCCTTACTCCTTCCCTCCCCAGTTCTGCTCCTCACAGAAAACCATTTTAAACTCTTTTAGCCTGGGACGCCTGGGTGGCTCATTCCGTTAAGCGTCTGCTTTTGGCTCAGGTCATGATCCTAGGGTCCTGGGCCAGAGTTCCCCATCAGAACCCTTGCTCAGAGGGGAGCCTGCTTCTCTCTCTGCCTGCAGCTCCCCCTACTTATGCGCGAGTGCTCTCTCACTGACAAATGAATACAATCTTAAAAATATAAAACTCTTAACTTTTCAATTTCTTTTAGTAATCAGGTTCTATATAAATAATAATATATAAATAATTTAGTAATTGGGTTCTATATAAATAATATAATAATCATGCTCTACAATTACAATAATATTCGGTTTATCAAATTTTGTCTGTACGTTTTAACTTTCAGCAAAGGCAAGCATACACACACACACACACACACACACACACACGTGCGCACACATATTCCTATGGTCATTTTTTGGGATTCATTTGAGAATTGGTTGTTTATACCTTGCTTTCTTACTCCTTAATACTTCAGTGTGTAATCCTTAGGAACAAGGATATTTTCTTATGTAATCATAACATGTTATCTAATCTATATTCCATTTGTCATATTTATCAATTGTCTCAATAACATCTTTTATGGAATCTTTTTTTCTCCAAAGCAGGACACAGTACAGGACTGTATATTGTATTTTCTTGGGTCATGTTTTTTTAGTTTGTTAATTTGGAATTGTTCCTCAGCTTTTCTTTGTCTTCTTATAACATTGGCATTTTTAAAAAAATTTTTTATTTTTTATAAACATATATTTTTATCCCCAGGGGTACAGGTCTGTGAATCGCCAGGGCATTTTTTTTTTAAAGGATTATAGGCCATTAGTTTTATAAAGTGTTTTCTCAATGTGAGTTTCATGATACTTTGTCATGGTCAAATTCAGCTAGACAATTCCTATCTGAATACTAAAAATGGATGCTGTGTCCTCAGGGCTTCCCATCCAGAAGCATTTGACATAAATTTTGGTCATCTGGTCATGATATTGTCCAGTTTCTTCACTGACTGCAAAGTTGCTATGTTTCTTTTGTGACTAATAAGCTCCCCTGGGAAGACACTTTGAGAACAGATACTAATCTGGCACTGTACCAGATTTTCTCATATAAATTAAGCATCCATTGATGATTTTTACTTAAACTAGTCTTTACTCTGATGGTTACAAAAATGGTGATTTTCCTTGTCCCCTCTGCCCTTCACTTTTACTAACAAACATTCAACTCTATCAAACTGAATTTGATGCATCCCAGTTTTATGCATCAAAACCTTATTATTTGAATTTTCTTATAATTCTAATTAAAATAGATTTGAGGGGTGCCTGGGTGGCTCTGTTAAAGCCTCTGCCTTTGGCTCAGGTTATGATCCTAGTGGTCCTGGGATTGAGCCCTGAATCGGGCTCTCTGCTCGGCTGGGAGCCCACATCCTCCCTCTCTCTCTGCCTGCCTCTTTGCCTACTTGTGATCTCTGTCTGTCAAATAAATAAATTTAAAAAAAAAATCGAAAATAGAAAGATTTGAAAAACTCAAACTGCCTGAGTCATTAACTGAAGCCCAAGCTCCTTGCAAGGACACCACACACCAGGCTCTTTATGACATGATTTCTCCCTGACCTCCCAACCTCGCATCCTAATACTCCCTCCAACTGTTAAAGTAATTGCCACTCCCTGAATCGGCTGTGGTTTTCTTGCTCTTCTGTCTTTGCTTGGGGGCCCCTGTCCAGGATGCCCTTTCTCAACTTGCTTGCCTGAGGAAATGGTGCTTGTCCTTCCAGCATCAGCTCAGAAGTAATGTCTTTGGGGAGACGGCACAGAGAGAGACCATTCATCCCCTTTTGCTTCATCCAGCCGCCCCGTGCACCCACATTACCATGGGGCACGCTCATCTTCAGGACTTGTCCCTTTGATTATTTGTCAGCAGCCATTGAAGGGTTAGAACATTTCATCCTTTTTTCTTCCCCATGCCTAATATGGTAGCAAGCATGCAAGAAATGTAATTATTTGACAAACTGTATGATAGGCTATTTTCCTGAATTCTGTTCAAATGGCTGCCCTCGTCCTGAGAAACGTGTGGACTGCTAAAGAAATCGCAGTCTCAGGAGGGGTGGGTGGGGCTACTCTTTAGGTATTTGTAAATTTCCCTCATTGTTAAAACTCTCATGACACTCCAGTGCATTGGTGAGGTCTGTAGGATTTTAAAAAATTATCTAGAAGATGTAACTATGTCATAGCCACCTCATAGCAAGTTTGGAGCTTACCAAAGAAGAAAAATATGCCTTCGCTTTTATTTCCCGAGTGGTACAATAGTTTACTTAACTGTTTCCACATTGCTGGCTGGATCCCAAATTATATAATTATTCCCTTAATTTTGGGACATTTAAATAGTTTCCAGTTTTCATTACTATAAATAATATTGTTGAAAGCATCCTCTTTCATATATTTAAACACTATTTCTTAGGAGTAATTATTGAAATGATAAAATCTGGGCCAAACAGTACAAATACTTGAATGGATCACAATACTTAATACCTTCAAAAATGGTTTTGCCAATATGCCTGTTGCCAGAAATATGTGAGTACACTCTTCAGCTTATCTGTGTCATTCTTTTTTTGATTTTGACAAAAATTTAAAAAAATACGGTTGTTTTGAAATCTAACCCTTTTTATATTGAATGGTATATATGTATGTTCATTGTCTTAAGTATTATTCTTGGTGGGAAACTTACTGAGACCTAAAAATTTAAAAGCCTCCTTTTAAACTTAGATTGCTTTTATGGTTCAAAATACTAGAACTTGATTGTCTTCCAACTCATAATTATCCAATTCCGGATATGCTGAGCTCTAGCATCATTTCCTCATAAATTTAGTATTCCCACCTTGTTTCAGTCCCTGTAGCTTGTTGCTATAGTAAAAGGTATGGTGAGTCACATGCCCTCCATCCTGTGTTGGCCAAGAAAAAACTCCATCTCTGTAGTTGTCTGGCACATCTCGACTAAATATATGGTAAAGCTTAGAAGTGTTTCAAAGTTCTTGTTCCAAAATGTAGGAAAAAACTGAGTTGCTTACATATGCAAGCATAAAATAACTCACTTGGCATTAGTGCCTTTCAGTTCTTAGATTGAAGTGTATATAAGGGAGTAAAAAGGGTCCTCATTTAAATGCAATTAAAGACTTGATATTTTTTCATCTTTGCTCACTGGAAAAGATTTATAGTATGGGAAATGGTGTTGTACAGAAACTTCCAAACTGGCTCTCAGGCATTATATCTACATGATGCCAACTTCTGCAAATGAACTGTAAATTTTGTTTTCAAACAGTTGCATGGGTGGCTGGTCAAATTGATCCACCTGCCTTAATGGACCATTGTGGAACAGGGTGGAAAAAATAGGAAATTTGATTAAGGCACTATTTTGATCAGAGACTGAAATTGAATCATGTGAGTGCTAAGGTCATTATGATGTCCTCCAGTGACTCTGACCTATGTAACTTCATCGCAGAGTACTGTGGAGAGCTGTGCTAACCTCACCTCAATCATGTTCATGGCAAACAGAATTAGTTTTCATGGTATCAACATTTGATGTGTTTTGAGATAAGGTTCAGGTTTTCCCAAAGGAATATTGTAAATGCAATCCATTTATTTTGATGATTTTGATAATTCTCCATACAACTTTTGAATGGGGAAATTTTTTTTTTTAAGGTGAGAAACAAATGACAATTCTAACAAATAAGAATTTGTTGTGAAAAAAAATAAAAGGCACATTAGCTTTACAGTTGTTTAGCTCTGACCACTTCTAGCTCTTTCTCAGCTTCTCAATACCCTTCTCCGTAAATCTATGGGGCTCACCCAACCAATCCCACAACTTACACAACCCTTGGGAAAACACAAGTTTCCATCACTGCTAGCAAGAGGAGTTTGCAAAACATCTTCTGTTCTAAGTGTTGCTCCTCAACAGTTGTTTCATACCATCCTTCCGGGGCAAACAGATGAGCTGATACATAGAGCTAAACAGTTACATGAGTGACTAACCAAACTGAGCCACCTGCCTTAATGGAACATTATATAACAGAGTTAAACACAACAACAACAGCAACCACCACCACCAAATACCCAATTTGTCTTTAAGCCCTAGAGCTGTAGTTGCTGGCGGCTGGATCTTTCCGTTGAGTAGTGATGACCACGTGGCAGCTTCCAGAACCAATCCTCATCTCAGGAGGAACTTTGAATTTAGGTGAGGGTGTGGAGTTTTGGAGAGGGAATCTGCCTGTTTGGTCTCCTTCTGCTAAAAATCTTTATCTTGGTTTTTTAGTTGTTTTCTTTTTTGTTGTTGTTGTTTCCAGTATAGTTAACGTATGTGTAGTATTAGTTTCAGGTGCCCGATACGGTGATTCAACATTTCCCTTCATCACCCAGTGCTCGTCATGTCTAGTACCCTCCTTTCTTTTCTTGTTTTTGTCCCTCCTTGAGATCCTTTCCTTCCACAGGCCCCAAATGTGCATAATTAGTATGTTTTTCTCCTCATTTCCTCCATCCCCTGAATTTCTTCTGAAGAGGAGGAACCCAGCCTTATATTCTGCCATTTTGTTTTAGTCCTAACAGTCGAGTGTCTTGGAACTGTACATTTTCCCCACCATCCTGGTTTCTTACTCATCTGATTTTTGTGCTTAAAGATTTATTAAGCCCTGAGGCTTCCTTAGCTTCATCTCCTTGAGATGGAAGTGTACCCAAAATTATAGCAGAGCTCTGGGACTCTGTCTGTCAGGCACATACTTCTACCACCATAGCTGCTTCTGCTCCTACCGCTGCTGTTTCAACAGCCATGGCCTCACCATTTTCCCCATGTGGGGCAGCCAGTGCTGTCCTAGGGTTCAGTTAGCTTGCTCCCAGGAGTATGTCTTTCTTTCTTTCTTTCTTTTCTTTTCTTTTTTTTTTTTTTTTTAAGATTTTATTTATTTATTTGACAGAGAGATCACAAGTAGGCAGAGAGGCAGGCAGAGAGGGGGGGGGGAGGGAGAGAGAGAGAGAGAGAGGCAGAAGCAGGATCCCCGCTGAGCAGAGAACCCAATATGGGGCTTGATCCCAGAACACTGAGATCATGACCTGAGCCGAAGGCAGAGGCTTAACCCACTGAGCCACCCAGGCACCCCATCCCAGGAGTATTTCTGATATTTGTCTCAGTTGTTTGGATTCTGGGGGAAGGTGTGCCCTCTCTGCCATCTATGTGTAGGTAAATGACTATATTGAAAGTGGCACAGAAATGATGTAAACATGCACACTTGTAAAATAAAGCCAAGGAGCGCCTGGGTGGCTCAGTGGGTTAAGCCTCTGCCTTCAGCTCAGGTCCTGATCCCAGTGTGCTGGGATCGAGCCCTGAATTGGGCTCTCTGCTCAGCAGGGAGCCTGCCTCCCCCACCCCTGCCTGCCTCTCTGCCTACTTGTGATCTCTGTCTGTCAAATAAATAAATAAAATCTTAAAAAAAAAATAAAGCCAATATAAACATGAATGGTGCCATTGATGTTTCTTAATAGGAACACAATTTTCTGGCAATAGGGAATAGAAACATCAATTTAGATTTTGATTCAGTACTTAATAGAAAATATTCCATTTCAGTATTTGTAAATAAGGTAAAACTGCAATGTATTAATTTATTCATCCATTTAGTCAGCGTATGTTATTTGAGCATCTTATATGAGTCAGATTTTGCACTAAATAATTGAGATACAAAGATGAATGAAACATCTGCCCACAGGGATGGCACAGTGTAAGGGGAGAGACAGATACAAAAGCAGGTCATTTGAAAACAATGCAATCCATCCACCAACAGGATACGCAGAGAGGATTAGGGAGTAGGAGTAAATGAATATGGAATAAGTGAATGACCCTACTACCTACCTCTTTCCTTTCATATAACAGAAAGCAAGTGATTCAGTAGCAACTTTATACTTACTAGATGCGGAAGCTTGAAAATACATCTGTGGTTTTTTGAAAGTATTCCTCCTATCGAGAGCTGGGGTTGACACTCTTTCTGTTGAAACTGAGCAGGATTTTTGATGATTTTGCCCAATAGAATGTGGTGAAAGTGATGCTATAGGACTTCTGGAGGGAAGACATGGAAGGGAATGCCAGTCTTGCCTTGCTTGCTGGGATACTCAGGCGTCATCTGCGAGGCAGACCAACTTAGCTTCTGTAAAGAGACTTCATGGAGAAGCACTGGGACTACATGAGGGAGGAGAGAGACACCTGACCTCTGACCGCCTCAGCCCCTCCGATTTGCTGCAATCCCTCCACTCTCCAGTTTCAGCCCCTGCTTGATGACAGCCACACAAGAGACCCCAAGCCAGCATTACCGGGGGGAAGCCCTTTCCAGGCTCCTGACCCACATAAAACATAAATGATAATAAAATATTTGCTGTTTTCAGACATCATGTATTGGGAGATTTGTTGCACATCAGTAGATTAATGGAGCAGGTTTCTAAAACTCTTTAGTGAGGTTCTGTTGTAACAAACCCTTAAAACATGGCATTAGCTTTGGGTCTGGGCCACAGGCAGAAGTTGCAGAAATTGTTAGCAGAAGCTTGGTGGGGCTCAAGGAATCTGTTGGAGTCTTTAAAGGAAAGCGAGCAAAACTGTATTGGAAACCGGAGGAAAGAAGACCTTTGCTAGGTGGCGATGGGAAGTTTAGCACCATGGTTACCTGTGGTGATGTGGAAAAGAGAAAATGTCCCAAATGAACTGATGGGGCAGGCTAAGAAAATTTTCAGGCAGAATGTTGAAAAAACATTGAAGAGTGTTACATTTGTGTACTCAGATAAGCCAAAAATGCAACTGTTCATTTTCCAATAAAAATTTAGAGGGAATATTTTTTTAAAAATGTAGAGGAAATATTAAGATGCCATGACTATGTTTGGAAATAAAACTTTCTAATCCAACCAGATGGCAGAAAACTCTCAAATTGAATAATAATTTCTGGGCAAAGATCAAATCCATGATGGTCCTGTAATATCCTTTATTAAGACCTCAGGAGGATGTCAGGTGGTGCCTCATAGATCTTTTTACACAGACAAAACTTCTTTCAAGGGTTTAAAGGGCACATCTCAGACCCTCTCTGTTAAACAATAGAACTTTTAAGAATCTTACAGGAATTTTCCTGTAGCAACCCCACAGAAGCCCAAGGTAGAGAAGGCTTTCCTTAGAGAGATTTCTATAGCTTCTGCTTAGTGGAGTGGATTATAAATTAGTATACAAAAATCCCACAACAATGTATTTTCCCACAACAATTTTAAAAGAATCATACCACCTTGAACTACAAAGGACAAAGAGGTCTTTGTCCTTTAAAATATTAAAATATTAAAAGAGGTCTTTGTTCCTTTGAACTAATGTAGGCAGGAAGGGGGCTGAGAAACCTCAGTGGCAAACGGGCTAGTTTTTTTGAAAGAGTAAAAATGACTTAGGGGGTAAAACTGGGAGTAAGGGGCCTAGGCTAAGAACCACAGCGTCGTTCTCTGGATGAAGGACTGGGCTTTAAGCCAGAAACGGGCAACACGTGCGCCTCTGGATTTCAAGATCGCCAAGAACCAGAGACTGCCATGTGCTCCTCATTTCCCCCCTTCATGGAGGGGAGCGCCTGCAATGGCTACTTTTTTTTTTTTTTTTAAAAGATTTTATTTATTTATTTGACAGAGAGAAATCACAAGTAGATGGAGAGGCAGGCAGAGAGAGAGAGAGGAGGAAGCAGGCTCCCCGCTGAGCAGAGAGCCCGACGCGGGACTTGATCCCAGGACCCTGAGATCACGACCCGAGCCGAAGGCAGCGGCTTAACCCACTGAGCCACCCAGGCCCGCCTGCAATGGCTACTTTTGCCTGTCCCATCATCGCATGTGAGGCCTGTGGGCCAGACAACTTCTCACTCAATTCCATAAGGTTCCCGACAGAGAGAAACTCTACCCAAGGAACTGTATGTACCCAAAGACTTGTACCCAAGGAATGCCATCCATTCTTGGATTTGATTTAGATGATTGCAACCTGAACCTCAAGTCTGATAACTTTAATGTCATGAAACTATGGGGTCTTGGGAAGGGGGAAATCTATTTTGCTTATATAATTTGTGCCAGAAAGTAAGCTGCAATGGTTTAAATATATGCCTGCAAATATTTTGACACTCCTGTTAAAAGATTGGTCTATGTTCTTTCTTCTTGAAACTGGGTGGGCAGAGGGTTGTTATGTTAATTTCCAAGGCCAAATGAGAAATAGTAACACAACTTCTGTCCTGTTTGCTGGACCACTTGCTGGCAGTGAGGGAGTCTGTCTATCCTAGGACTGTGAGGAAAACCAACTGGTCCACCTGTAGAGATTGCATAAAGGAGCCCAGAACAATGTGTCTATCTCTATCATATCTCTATGTATCTATCTATCTATCTTGTATGTCTCTCCCTCTCTCTCCCCATCTATCTAATCTACCATCATCTACACATATATAAAGAGACGTCTAGCCAATCCTCCATTGCTCTAGACCTTCCACTGTTCCTGTTCCAGCCACCCCCTGACTGGATGGGAAGTCTCAAGCCTGACCTGCACAGCAGAGCCCTTCCCAAATTTCTGATTCATAGGAACTAAGTTTTACAGTGATTTGTTGTATAGTCATAGATAACCAGCAAACTGGCCACATGGACTTGACCAGCGTATAACTTCTTTGTTTCCAAATGGGAAAATGGACTTGAATTTATTCATTCATTTATTCTTTGCTTTATATTGCATGTCTTGCAAGGTAAATAATTGCATCCATGAATAACCCCATTTTAAGGTGAGAACAATGAGCCTCAGAGAGATTAAGCAACTTATTCAAAGTCACAGGGCAAGTGAGTTCACAGCTGAATCTGAAACATTCCAAAAGCTGTTCGTTTAGTTTTATTCATTCAACAAATATTTTATTGTGTGTCAAGTATGTGTTAGTCAATGGGGCTATAATAGCGAACAAGAAAATGAGAGCTCTTGCTCTGATCTGAGATCATTCTAATGAGAAACTGACAGTAAGCAAGAAGTAATACTACATTTGGATGAATGCAGATAAGAAATATAAGAGAATGCTCTGGTAGATTGCAAGAGGAAATTCTCACTTTAGAGAAGGTGTTCAGAAAAGTTCTTTCTGAGGAGGAGACATTTGAGCTAGAACAGGAGTTTGAGAAGTGGGCATTTATGTGAGGAGGGAACACTTAGTATTTTTTAAAAAAAGATTTTATTTATTTGAGAGAGAGAGAGAGAGAGAGATTGAGAGAGAGCACAAGAGCGGGGAGGGTCAGGGGGAGATGCAGACTCTCCGCTGAGCAGGGAGCCCAATGCGGGGCTTGTTCCTGGGACTCTTGGGATCATGAGCTGAGCCAAAGGCAATCGCTTAACCAACTGAGTTACCCAGGCGTCCAACTTAGCAATTTTTTGAGAGGATGTGTGTGAAGTTTCCCACACACTACCTTGGTATGCGGCTTCACATTGTAGGACCTCCAATAAGGAAGACTGGCCATGAAAAACTTTGTGTGGGCTTTCTGAGAGTGAGTGCCTCTTTACATTTTGCAAACCTTGGCATCTCTCTTGCCTCACCCTCTCTTGACTGGCGCTACATGTGAACTTACCCATGTTATATTTGCAATGCATTACTGCTTATCAAGTTTAAGACTCATTTAATGAAATAAAAGAATCAACATAGACACAGACACACATACCTAGGAAAAAGTCAAAGGACTGATAAAAACTATGGTGTTTTAAAATAGTATGATTACTGGAAATTTTATGATGAGCAGCAGGAGCACTGGCTCCTGTATTCAGGGAGAGTCCAGACCGAGGTTACACGGTGGTGTGATCTGTCTTGTTAAGCCTGTAATGTTGCAGTACCTGCTGGGCGATGAACTCATCAGCTGCAAGAGGGCAAGAGGCAGTGCTCTGTTCTGAGAGAGAGAGAGAGAGAGAGAGAGAAATCAGCATTTGGTCAATGATCTCAGCCAGGAATTGTGGGTGCTGCTCCAGCAGGGAACTTCTGGAAAAATTCAATATTCACAAATTCCTCCTCTGTAACATAAATATTTGTTTTGGTCAAATTCTTAGAAACTCTCTTTCTCAGTGATTGGAAGAGCATGTGTTCCTACACTTGGACTCAGAATGTTCCACAGCCAAGTTGAACCAGGAATCCTCCTTTATTAGTGGGTTCATTTCCCCCTTGCAGGTTCTAAATCATTCCTGGGACATGGAAGACATTGGCTGAGGTGAAGCCAGGTGCCTTAAAGACATGCCAGGGGAGACATGGTGCTGAGCAACAGATCTGAAACAAATTCTGACCTTTAGGAAGAGCTAATGTGTGTTCCCTCACTTCATACTTTATCTTCCAAGCATTCTTTTGATATAAAGCAGTTTTGCTTCTCCTATTATATTATTGCTCATTTCTTTCTTGCTTTTTTTCCAGGGATTATTTTTCTAGAGGAAAGAGTGGCTTAAGGTCATTTCTAATTCCTCCTGTTTATTACTCTTGGGTTATTAATGTATTTTTATTATGCAAAGAACTTATCTTCTTTGCACACACTTCTTATTACAGGCATCCCTGCAGCCTCATTGGGACCACGGCTCAGAGGAGACTGAAGAAAGCATGGATTCTACTCATCAGTAAAGCTCGGATTTATTGAGAAATTACTTGAGTCAGGCATTGTCTCCTGGAAGTGAGGGATCTATCATTTAGGGAGGCCCTGGAAGAATTCAATCTAGTGTAATTACCTTCTTAGGTAAGTATGTATGGTAAAAAGGTGATATTCACACTAGTTTGTAGATATCACGAAAGCACAGAGCATGTTTTGGGGGTGGGCTTCTCAGAACTGGGGTGATGTTGGGCATTCTTTTGAAGGATAATTTGGAGTTTCCTAAGTGGAATAGTAGGGCATTCCAGATAAAATTTATTTCCTCATTAATTGGTTCACTTCTTTTTTTAAAAAAATTTTTAAATTTTTTTTATAAACATATAATGTATTTTTAACCTGAAGGTACAGGTCTGTCAAGCGCCAGGTTTACACACTTCACAGCACTCACCATAGGACATACACTCCCCAATGTCCATAACCCCACCACCCTCTCCCGACACCCCTTCCCCCAGCAACCCTCAGTTTGTTTTGTGAGATTGTCTTTTATGGTTTCTCCCTCCTGATCCCATCTTGTTTCATTTATTCTTTTCCTACCCCCCAATCCCCCCATGTTGCATCTCCATTTCCTCATATCAGGGAGATCATATGATAGCTGTCTTTCTCCGCTTGACTTATTTCGCTAAGCATAATACCCTCTAGTTCCATCCATGTTGTAGCAAATGGCAAGATTTCATTTCTTTTGATGGCTGCATAGTATTCCATTGTATATATATACCATCTCTTTATCCATTCATCTGTTCATGGACATCTAGGTTCTTTCCATAGTTTGGCTATTGTGGACATTGCTCCTAAACATTTGGGTGCATGTATTCTTTGGATCACTACGTTTGTATCAGTAGTGCAATTGCTGGGGCATAAGGTAGTTCTACTTTCAACTTTTTGAGGAACCTCCATGATGTTTTCCAGAGTGGTTGCATTAGCTTGCATTCCCACCAACAGTGTAGGAGGGTTCCCCTTTCTTTCTTTCTTTTTTAAAAAATTTTTTTATTTTTTAAAAACATATATTTTTATCCCCAGGGGTACAGGTCTGTGAATCACCAGGTTTACACACTTCACAGCACTCACCAAAGCACATACCCTCCCCAATGTCCATAATCCCACCCCCTTCTCCCAACCCCAGGGTTCCCCTTTCTTTGCATTCTTGCCAGCATCTGTTGTTTCCTGACTTGTTAATTTTAGCAATTCTGACTGGTGTGAGGTGGTATCTCATTGTGGTTTTGATCTGTATTTCCCTGATGCTGAGTGATGTGGAGCATTTTTTCATGTGTCTGTTGGCCATCTGGATGTCTTCTTTGCAGAAATGTCTGTTCATGTCCTCTGACCATTTCCTGATTGGATTATTTGTTCTTTGGGTGTTGAGTTTGCTAAGCTCTTTATAGATTTTGGATACTAGCCCTTTATCTGATATGTTGTCTGCAAATATATTCTCCCATTCTGTCAGGTGTCTTTTGGTTTCGTTAACTGTATCCTTTGCTGTGCAAAAGATTCGATCTTGATGAAATCCCAATAGTTCATTTTTGTCCTTGCTTCCCTTGCCTTTGGCATTGTTCCTAGGAAGATGTTGCTATGGCTGAGGTCGAAGAGGTTGCTGCCTGTGTTCTCCTCAAGGATTTTGATGGATTCCTTTCTCACATTGAGGTCCTTCATCCATTTTGAGTCTATTTTTGTGGATGGTGTAAGGAAATGGTCCAATTTCATTTTTCTGCATGTGGATGTCCAATTTTCCCAACACCATTTGTTGAAGAGACTATCTTTTTTCTATTAGACATTATTTCCTGCTTTGTCAAAGATTAGTTGACCATAGAGTTGAGGGTCTATTTCTGGGCTCTCTATTCTGTTCCATTGATCTATGTGCCAGTACCATGCTGTCTTGATGATGACAGCTTTGTAATAGAGCTTGAAGTCCGGAATTGTGATGCCACCAACTTTGGCTTTCTTTTTCAATATTCCTTTGGCTCTTTGAGGTCTTTTCTGGTTCCATATAAATTTTAGGATTATTTGTCGAATTTCTTTGATAAAAATGGATGGGATTTTGATAGGGATGGCATTAAATGTGTAGATTGCTTTAGGTAGCATAGACATTTTCACAATATTTATTCTTCCACAATCCAGGAGCATGGAAATTTTGCCATTACCTTGTGTCTTCCTCAATTTCTTTCATGAGTACTTTATAGTTTTTTGAGTATAGATTCTTTGCTTCTTTTTTAAGGTTTATTCTTAGGTATCTTATGGTTTTGGGTGCAACTGTAAATGGGATTGACTCCTTAATTTCTCTTTCTTCTGTCTTGTTGTTGGTGTAGAGAAATGCCACTGATTTCTGTGCCTTGATTTTATATCCTGACACTTTACTGAATTCCTGTACAAGTTCTAGCAGTTTTGGAGTGGAGCCTTTTGGGTTTTCCACATATAGTATCATATCATCTGCAAAAAGTGATAGTTTGACTTCTTTACTGATTTGGATGCCTTTAATTTCTTTTTGTTGTTTGATTGCTGAGGCTAGGACTTCTAGGACTATGTTGAATAGCAGTGGTGATAATGGACATCCTTGTCGTGTTCCTGACCTTAGCAAAAAAGCTTTCAGTTTTTCTCCATTGAGAATGATATTTGTGGTGGGTTTTTCATAGATGGCTTTGATATATTGAATATAGACTTAAAATGGATGAAAAGCGATTCATAGATGGCTTTGATAATATTGAAGTATGTGCCCTCTATCCCTAAACTCTGAAGAGTTTTGATTAGGAAGAGATGCTGTACTTTGTCAAATGCTTTTTCGGTATCTATTGAGAGTATCATATGGTTCTTGTTCTTTCTTTTATTAATGTGTTGTATCACATTGATTGATTTGCGGATGTTGAACCAACCTTGTAGCCCTGGAAAAATCCCACTTGGTCGTGGTGAATCATCCTTTTAATGTACTATTGGATCCTATTGGCTAGTATTTTGGTGAGTATTTTCGCATCTGTGTTCATCAAAAATATTGGTCTGTAATTCTCTTTTTTGATGGGATCCTTGTCTCATTTTGGGATCAAGGTGATGCTGGCCTCATAAAATGAGTTTGGAAGTTTTCCTTCCATTTCTATTTTTTGGAACAATTTCAGGAGAATAGGAATTACTTCTTCTTTAAATGTTTGGTAGGATTCCCCTGGGAAGCCATCTGGCCCTGGGCTTTTCTTTGTTTGGAGATTTTTGATGACTGCTTTAATCTCCTTACTGGTTATAAGTCTGTTCAGGTTTTCTATTCTTTCCTGGTTCAGTTGTGGTCATTTATATGTCATTTATATGTTTTCTACCCCCTCACTTTAAACCTGGAGGTGTTTTTGGGTCTAAAATGAGTTTCTTGTAGGCAGCATATTGATGGGTTTTGTTTTTTTATCCATTATGATATCCTGTGTCTTTTGATTGGGCATTTAGCCCATTAACATTCTGTGGTCATTTATATGTCATTATAAGTCTCAAACTATTCTATAATAGTTTGTATTTCTTTGGTGTTAGTTGTGATCTCTCCTCTTTAATTCATGATTTTATTTATTTGGGTCCTTTTTCTTTTCTTTTTGATAAGTCTGGTTAGGGGCTTATCAATCTTATTAATTGTTTCAAAGAACTAGCTCCTCGTTTCATTGATTTGTTTTCCTCTTTTTTGGTTTCTGTTTCATTGATTTCTGCTCTGATCTTTATGATTTCTCTTCTCTGCTGGGTTTAGGCTTTCTTTGCTGTTCTTTCTCCAGCTCCTTTAGGTGTAGGGTTAGGTTGTGTATTTGAGACCTTTCTTGTTTCTTGAGAAAGGCTTGTTTTACTATATATTTTCTTAGGACTGCCTTTGTTGTGTCCCACTGGTTTTGAACCATTGTGTTTTCATTATCATTTGGTTCCATGAATTTTTTCAATTCTTTATTTTCCTGGTTGACCCACTCATTTTTTAGAAGGATGCTGGTTAGTCTCCATGTATTTTGATTCTTTTCAAATTTCCTCTTGTGACTGAGTTCTAGCTTTAGAGCATTGTGGTCTGAAAATATGCAGGGAATGATCCCAATCTTTTTATACCGGTTGAAACCTGATTTATGACCCAGGATGTGATATATTCTTGAGAATGTTCCATGTGCACTAGAGAAGAATGTGTATTCTGTTGTTTTGGGATGGAATGTTCTGAATATATCTGTGATGTACATCTGGTGCAGGGTGTCATTTAAGGCCTTTATTTCCTTGTTGATCTTTTGCTTGGATGATCTGTCCATTTTAGTGAGAGGAGTGTTAAAGTCCCCTACTATTATTGTATTATTGTCAATGTGTTTCTTTGATTTTGGTATTAATTGGTTTATATAGTTGGCTGCTCCCACGTTAGGGGCATAGATATTTAAAATTGTTAGATCTTCTTGTTGGACAGACCCTTTGAATATGATATAGTGTCCTTCCTCATCTCTTATTATAGTCTTTGGCTTAAAATCTAATTGATCTGATATAAGGATTGCCACCCCAGCTTTCTTCTGATGTCCATTAGCATGGTACATTGTTTTCTACCCCCTCACTTTAAACCTGGAGGTGTTTTTGGGTCTAAAATGAGTTTCTTGTAGGCAGCATATTGATGGGTTTTGTTTTTTTATCCATTATGATATCCTGTGTCTTTTGATTGGGCATTTAGCCCATTAACATTCAGGGTAACTATTGAAAGAGATGAATTTAGTGCCATTGTAGTGCTTGTAAGGTGACTGTTACTGTATATTGTCTCTGTTCCTTTCTGATCTTCTACTTTTAGGGTCTCTCTTTGCTTAGAGGACTCCTTTCAATATTTCCTATAGAGCTGGTTTGGTGTTTACAGATTCTTTCAGTTTTTATTTGTCCTAGAAGCTTTTTATCTCTCCTATTTTCAATGATAACCTAGGTGGATATAGTATTCTTAGCTGCATGTTTTTCTCATTTAGTGCTCTGAATATATCATGCCAGTTCTTTCTGGCCTGCCAGGTCTCTGTGGATAAGTCTGCTGCCAATCGAATACTTTATTATTGTATGTTACAGACTTCTTTCAGGATTTTCTCTTTGTCACTAAGACTTGTAAATTTTACTATTAGGTGAGGGGGTGTGGACCTATTCTTATTGATTTTGAGGGGAGTTCTCTGCACCTCCTGGATTTTGTTGCTTGTTCCCTTTGCCATATTAGGGAAATTCTCTATAATAATTCTCTTCAATATACCTTCTGCTCCCCTCTCTCTTTTTTGTCCTTCTGGAATCCCAATTATTCTAATGTTTCCTCTTATGGTGCCACTTATCTCTCGAATTCTCCCCTCATGGTCCAGTATTTGTCTCTCTTTTGCTCAGCTTCTTTATTCTCTGTCATTTGGTCTTCTATATCACTAATTCTTTCTTCTGCCTCATTTATCCTAGCAGTCAGAGCCTCCATTTTTGATTGCACCTCTTTAATAGATTTTTAAATTTCAAATTGGTTAAATTTTAGTTCTTCAGTACTGCTTCTTGTTCTTTTTGTGTGTGTGTGTTCAGTTTTTCCACCTTGTTATTTTGTCCAGATAAGAATATATGAAGGAGCAAATAAAATACTGAAGGGTGGCAAAGACCCCAGGAAAATGTGCTTTAACCAAATCAGAAGAGACCTCAAATTGGGGGGGAGGAGGAGAAAGGGGATAAAAAGAAGTTCAGAAAAAAAGAAAAAAATTAAAAATGAAAACAAATAAAGAAAAAATAAAACGAATATATATGTATATAGATGTCTATATATATTTATATATTATATATATATTTATATATTATATATTTATATATATTAATATATTCATATATATTAATATATATAGATATATATATATCTACATATATATCTATATATATATATTTTAGCCTGGTGACAGTGTCACCCACTTAATTTGGAGATTATTTTGGTCTCTTAGAAGAAACTACCTTCCAAAGTTTTAAAGAATGAAAAACATATATAAGGGTAAACATAATGAAGGGATGGAATATACCTATAAATATGAAAAGAAAATTTTTTAAAGATTTTATTTATTTATTTGACAGAGAGAAATCACAAGTAGATGGAGAGGCAGGCAGAGAGAGAGAGAGAGAGAGAGAGAGGGAAGTAGGCTCCCTCCTGAGAAGAGAGCCTGATACGGGATTCGATCCCAGGACCCTAAGATCATGATGTGAGCCGAAGGCAGAGGCTTAACCCACTGAGCCACCCAGGCGCCCCAAGAATTTTTTTTTTAATTTCTAAAAAAGGAGTTGATAAAGTAAGTTGGTTGGGAGAATAAAGAAAAAGAAAGTGGAGAGAATTTGCTCGGGCTGGAGACTAAAACAAGCCAGGAGCTAGGTTTAGAGTATATTTTGATCTATTAGAAGAAGTTGTACCCCAAGTTTTTTAGAAGAAAAAACCCTATGTGTATATGAAAAGTAAAGCTAGATAAAATGAATGATAAAATATGAGTATAATAAAGAAGGTTCAAAAATAATTATTTATTTTTATTAAAGGTATTGTTAAGATAAACTAGTTAAAAAATGTTAAAAGAGGAAAAGTTAAAAGTTAAAAAAAATTAGCAGAAGAAAAAAAATAAAATGAAAAAATCAATTAACTGCAAGACTAAAGAATTATGGGGAGAAAGCCATGAATTCCATGCTTTGCTTTCTCCTCCTCTGGACTTCCGCTGTTCTCCTTGGTAAGTGAACTTGGTCTTGGCTGGATTTCTTGTTGATCTTGTAGGGGAGGGGCCTGTTGTAGTGACTCTCAAGTGTCTTTGCCAGAGGCGGAATTTCACCGCTCTTATAGGGGCCAGGCTAAGTAATCTGCTCGGGTTCACTTTCGGGAGCTTTTGTTGCCTGAACACTTTCTGTAGAGTTCTGGCAGACGGGAGTGAAAATGGCCGCCTCCCAATCTCCAGCCCGGAGGAGCTGAGAGCTTGGAGCCACGCTCCTCAGTGTGCCCTCAGAGAAAAGTGCTCAATCACTCCCATCTCCCTGGCCTCCGGCCACACTCAGATCTCACCCAGCCTGTGACTGGTTCAAGGTAACGCCAAGTTGAAACCTCACTCCTCAGCTCTATCTCTGTAGCCGGCTTCCCTGCTCTAATACCTAAGAGCTCTGTGACACTCAGACATCCCCGATCCTTCTGTGACTCTGCGGGACCTGGGGCCATGCTGAACCCGTGTGGGCTTCATCCCTGTTTAGCCTCTGGAGCAATGTCTCTCAGTGGAGCAGACTTTTAAAAATACTGATTTTGTGCTCTGTTTTTCTGCTGCTTGCCAGGAGCCGGCCCCTCCCCCTGCGGTCTATCTTCCCGTTGCTTTGGATTCACTTCTCCGCCAGTCCTACCTTTCAGAAAGTGGTCAATTTTCTGTTTCTAGAATTGTTGCTCTTCTTCTCTTCGATCTCCTGCTGGATTTGTAGGTGTTCACAATGGTTTGATAACTATCTAGCTAATCTCCTGCTACCTGATGTCGTCTCAGCCTGCTACTTCTCTGCCATCTTGACTCCTCCCTTCTTTTTTCATATTCATTCATTCATTCATTCATTCATTCATTCTTTCATTCATCAAATGCCTATTATATGCCAGAATATACTAGATAATAGTGATACAAAGTAAGTAAGAGTGTTTTCTGCTCACAACCGATATGGGAACATATGCCTGAGATGCGTTTTCTTGGTGCCTTATAGATGTTCATACGCGGATTTTTGGGGAAGGCTTCAGGAAAATTCCATAAAGGTGGTAATGTTAGAACAGAATGTTAATAGACATGTGACTATTTATTAGGCTGATAGGAAAGAGGGTGAAGGGGAGGGGAATATTCTAGCCAGAGCAAACACAAAGGCAGAGAACTTTGAAATAGCCTTGCATATTTTGCAGGACTGCCAGGGATTTGGTGTGATTGGAGTCTTGGGTACTCATTCTGTGGCACAGGGATGGAAAAGTCTGATGAGGCAGTGGCTAGGGGCATTTCGCGGACACACACTAGCAGGAAGGTGAGATGTGAAGTCATTTGGAGATGATACATGGTTTCCCTTGTCTGAAGGAGGGGAAGGAGAAGAAACCAGACAATATGGAAGGGCCATGGCAGGCAGGGCCTAGAGTGCTGGTTTAAAGCAGACAGAGCCTTGGGGAGCCTGGGGAGCTCAGTCAGTGGAGTGTCCCACTCTTGATTTCAGCTCAGGTCATGATCTCAGGGGGGTCATGGGGTCCAGCCCCATGGCAGGCTCCCTGCTTGGTGAGGAGTCTATTTGGGATTCTCTCTCTTCCTTTCCTTCTGCTCCTCTACCTCCTCTTTCCCCTGCCCTGGCTCCCCAACTGATGAGCTCTCTCTCTAAAATAAGCAGATAAGTCTTACAGGAGAAAAAAAGAAAAAAAAAAAAAAAAAAGCAAGTAGAGCCTTTTCTGTCAGTGCTGAGGAGACATGGATGGAATTTATATATAAAAACAATTGTTTAAAATTTTTACTTGTAAAAATTTACATACTATAAAATTTGCTTCTCTTGGAATACAATTCCGTGGGTTTAGACAAATGCACACAGTCATATAACAACCATCACAGACAAATGTAGAATAGTTCCAGCATCCTACAAGGGTCCCTCAGGCTGCCCCCTTGGAGTCAACTCTCCTCTCCTCCCAGGAAGCCCCTAATCTGTTTTCTGTTCCTCTAAGTTTGCCTTCTTCAGAACATCTTATCTATGGAATCATATAATATATAATCTTTTGTGTCTGGTTTCTTTCACTTAGTAACATGCACTTAAAATTCCTCTGGGGTTTTTTTTTTTAATTTTTAGACAATTTTTTATGGGTTGATAGCTCATTTCTATTTAGCACTGAATAATACCCCATTGTCTGGATACCTCACAATTTACTTATCCATTCACCTACTGAAGGACATTTTGGTTGCTTCCAAGTTTTGGCAATTATGAATAAAGCTGCTATAAACATGAGGTTCACTTCTTTTCATTCAAGGTTGCATTTTAGAAAATTTGCTCCAGCAACGATTTGGAGAATATACTGAAGGGACAAGAAAAAATTTGGGTCGAATGTTTCTCAATTAGTTTATCTCTTATTGTTCTAGGATGTGTTGTTATACAACCAATAGGTACATGGCAAAAGCATTAACACAGTGATTGCTAGCATACATGAAGCGATTCAACTGATTTGACCAATCTGAGTAATAAGGTATTTTAAAAATATACCAAGCAGCCCATTAGATATTTGACTCAGTGATTTGTAGTCTCAGTTTGTTCTGACCTGATATTTATCCCCTTCTTTCTCAGTGTGTATAAGAAATTTAGAAAAAAGAGTGTTTCCTCTTTTACATTCCATAATTATGTATCTGAGTGAAATGATTAGTGGTGTGTTTGCTAAGACTCAGAGTCACGATATTAAGGGAAGATGGGTTTACTTTGATTAAAAAGTCAAAGGGTATACTTTGATTAAACAAGATTAAAAATCTTGTTTTAAGAAAATCTAGGTGTTGGCTTATGAAAGGTCAAATCCCAGAGGCTAGTAGTCCATAGCCAGCAAAGGTAATACATGAGAAAATGGAGCATTTACTTTTGCCCATTTTAAAGTGAATACATAAAATCTATGCATTTTTTGAATTTCATTTAAATTGATGTAGAAACTCTCAAATGGAGTTTATATAGGAGTTTAAGCTATGGAATCTGATGACTCCGATTCAAACACTAGTTCCACTTACTGTGTGACTTTGGGAAAGGTACTGAAATGGTATGATTTCACTTCTTCCTTTGTAAAGTGGGAATGATAAATGATAGTACTTATATCCAGGGTCCTTGTGAAAGCTAATTGAAATAATACCTTGACATACTTGACCAAGATTAATACATAGTGTGTGTTCAATAAATATGGGCTTTTAAAGACATTTATAAAATCAGGAGCCTACTTTAAGGCATTGTGGAGAAATATAATGATGAAATAATATATGACTCCTTCATCAGGGAGTTTGCAATTTGCAATCTATCTGGAGCCACAGACATGTTAAAAGCCACCACTTAAACCTCAACGAGAATGAAGTAGAAGTTGTATTGTGTTTTATAAGGTAAGATGAGGTCAGAGTGATTACAGATCCCTGGGTGGAGGAGAGAATGCTTCAGCCAAGGGCAGTGTTTGATCTGGACCTTGGCAGAGGATGACGGGTGCCATAGATTGAGAAGCAGAGGAACATGACTCAGATATGGGTTTAGAAAGGTTTGGAGAAGTGTTCTCTTGAGCTTAAGAGTGGAGAGGCTGGGGGATGCTGGAGCAAGAGGTGAAGGGAAAAGCAAGTAGAGGGAAGTTTATAAAGGACCCAGGGTGCCAAGGGGAGAGGTTGGACTTGGTTATACTTATTCACAATATTTTATAACTTTTCATATTGGTGCTCTGAAAAGGCAGCCTAGAAGAGAGCTCATGCAAAGTTTTATTTCCCTTCCTTTGGAAAAAGAAAACAAACCACCCTTGTAAATCATTAATGGCCCATTTTAAAAAGGAGATTACGGTCCTGAGAGTTACTGTTTTTCTATCCAGTGGAGGAATAAAAAGAAGCATATTGAATTATGTGAAAATGTGAATTGGTCTCTGTGCTCCAGTACCTATCTGGGACAGAGTTATAAATACTGAAATGATATAAATGACCAATGTTCAACTCTTTTAATGAACTTTTCATGGGAAGGATCCTGAAATAAAATGTTTGGGGGCAGAATAGTTGTAGTCTGGAAATCTGAAGGTTATTATTATCGTCTTCTGTGTTCACGTATGTCTAAGTGTACTTAAAGATTTTTAGTTTTTTTCCTACTTGACCATTTCTGAGAGCGTTTAAGGAGTTGAGAATTTATTTCCTCATTTATTAGTTCCTGAATGCATTTAAAAAATTTTATTTATTTATTTATTTATTTGACAGACAGAGATCAGAGGTAGGCAGAGATGCAGGCAGAGAGAGAGGGGGAAGCATGCTCCCTGCTGAGCAGAGAGCCCGAAGTGGGGCTCTATCTCAGGAACCTAGGATCATGACCTGAGCCGAAGGCAGAGGCTTTAACCCACTGAGCCACCCAGGTGCCCCCTGAATGCATTTTAAAGGTAACACTGAGATCTTAAGTCTTTTGATGACTTCTTATTGTGCAGTTCATTGAAGTAGAACTGATATTCAGAGAATTAACTTCCAAGAAAAGTTTAGTTAATTCTAAGATGACACAAGATGGTCTTCCTCAAAAGTTTAATGCAATGTCTCCTGGCATGATACTGGGGAGTAATGTCAGGAAGAGATGAGAAGAAATTGTTTTAAATTCTAGATTAGGCAAGCAATACTCTTAACTAACAGTCTGTGGTAGAACAACATTGTGTAGAGAACAGTGTTTCTAAACAATTCTCTAAACAACATTGTTTAGAGAATTAAACAGGAAGACCAGCTCTTCTAGTGTTACAAAGGTATCTAGTTATCTTAGAGGAATTCACCTATAACCCAAGTGGGAATTATTTAAATTGTCTATGGTATGTTCAAATCGTAGTTGAAAAGAAAAATAGAAATGAAACCTCCTTCCCTCACATGCTTTTTTTGGGCAGATTGGAAGCACTCACAATTTTATCTTTAGCACTGATGATTCCCTTCCCCATTTGACAATCAGCATTGGCTTCCAGAGTTTTCTACGGTGGCATTTTTTAGGACCTAACACTTCAAAGAGATTTTCCTGCTTCATCAAAACTCATCTTGTTAGCATCCTGTTTCCTTAGTTCTCTGATAAATGACTGGTGGTTCTGTTAAAATAATTTTAGGATCTACTGTTCATTGATTTGTTCATTTATTTGGTTTTTATTGATTGCTATGTATGTATTTATTATCATCTATTGGATAAACATGTTTTCACTCACTTGAAAGGAAGTGTGAAAATGATACAGACTTTAGAGTCCAAGGTTCTGAGTTCAAATTCTGAGTCTACCCTTAACCTGCCAAGTGTCTCTGCTGACCTCATATAGCTCCTCTGAACTTCAGTTCTGTCCTGTATAGTGGTGTGAAAATAATTCCCACCACAGTGGTCATTGTGCATTCCATGAATGGGAGTTGCAAACTGTAAAGTGCTATTTGAATGTTAATTCTTTTAAATGAATAACTTTTGCTGAGGAAACACTTGATCACTACTGGGTATTGCTTTTATGGTACAAGTTTCAGGCAGGCAGGCAGGCAGGTATTGTGAAGATATTCTTTGGGATGTGTGGCAGGTTGTATGTTCTAAAGATGGCTGCAGTAATATCTCCCATCCCACGTGCTCTTCTTGCAATGTGATCTTGGCACTGCTCTCACTGAGAGGTGGGATCTATGCTTTTTCCCCTTGGACCTGAGTGACCACCTCAACTGAGAGAGTGTTATAAGAATGACACTGTATGACTTCTGAGGCTAGATCATACAAAGCCATGCATGGCTGTCTTGCTGTTTTGGGATTTTCATGCTTAGAACCCAGTCCCAATGCTGGGAGGAAGCCCCTCTTAGCCCAGGTGGACAGGCCACATTAAGGGTACCTGTGGACAGCTCAACTGACATTCCAACTGACAGTCAGCATCAACCACCAGTGAGTGGAGATGCCTCCAGATGATTCCACCCTCTGTCTTTGGGTCTCAAGGAACAGAAATATGCCATCTATGCTGTGCCCTGTCCAAATTTCTAATTTACCAGAATCCATGGGCATAGTAAAATAATTGTTTCATGCCATCAGGTTTTAGGGTAGGTTGTTACACAGCAATAGACAACCAGCACAAGATGGGAGGAGTAATACTCAAAACTTAGTCATAATGTCTTAAAAAGGTTGTGAAGAAAATTGGAACTGTGTTATTTCTATTACTTTGATAGCTTTATATTGTGACGGAAAGTTACAACTCTTGCTCACTGGATCTCCAGAGTAGAGACCTAAAAATATTGGTGTTCCCAGTTTTTCTCAAGTAGGATCAAACATAATGATGGTAAGTCATAATCACCTGCAGCATCATAGCATCATCACCCTAGCTTTTTTTTTTTTTTTTTTTTAATAATAACATACAAGGTATCATTTACTTCATGAGTACAGGTCTGTGAATCATCAGTCTTAACACAATTCACGGCACTCACCACAGCATGTAACCTCACCAATGTCCATAACCCAGCCCCCTTATCTCTCCCCGCACCCAACAACCCACAAGCAACCCTCAGTTTCTTTCCTGAGATTAAGAGTCTCTTATGGTTTGTCTCCCTCCTGATCCCCTCTTGTTTCATTTTTTCCCTCTCTGCCCCTCATGACCTCCCACCCTGCCTCTAAAATTCCTCGTATCAGAGAGATCATATGATAATTGTCCTTCTTTGATTGGCTTACTTTGCTTAGCATAATATGCTCTAGTTCCATCAATGTTGTTGCAACTGGCAAGATTTGGGTTTTTTTTGATGGCTGCGTAGTAGTATTCCATAATATATCAATCAATCTATCTATCTATCTCACACATTCTTTATCCATTCATCTGTTGATGGACATATTTCCATAGTTTGGCTATTTTTTGGCTATTTTGTGGACATTGTAGTATTTGTATTTGTATTTGTAGTTTGGCTATTTTGTGGACATTGCTGCCATAAACATTCAGGTGCACATGCCCCTCTGTATCACTACATTTGTATCTTTAGGGTAAATACTCAGTAGTGTGATTGCTGGGTCGTAGGGTAGCTCTATTTTCAACTTTTTGAGGAATCTCCATATCGTTTTCCAGAGCGGCTGCACCAGCTTGAATTCCCACCAACAGTGTAGGAGGGTTCCCCTTTCTCCACATCCTCGCCAACATCTGTTGTTTCCTGACTTGTTAATTTTAGCCATTCTGATTGATGTGAGGTGGTATCTCATTGAGGTTTGGATTTGTATTTCCCTGATGCCATGTGATATTGAGCACTTTTTCATGTGTCTGTTGGCCATTTGGATGTCCTCTTCACAGAAGTGTCTGTTTATGTCTTCTGCCCATTTCTTGATTGGGTTATTTGTTCTTTGGGTGTTGAGTTAGATAAGTTCTTTATAGATTTTGGATCCTAGCCCTTTATCTGATATGTCATTTGCAACTATCTTTTCCCATTCTGTCAGTTGTCTTTGGTTTTGTTGGCTGTTTCTTTTGTTGTGCAAAAGCTTTTGATCTTGGTGAAGTCCCAATGGTTCATTTTTGCCCTTGCTTCCCTTGCCTTTGCTGATATTTCTAGGAAGAATATGTCCATTTCTTCCAGACTGTCAAATTTGCTGGCATATAGTTGCTTGTAATATTTACCTATAATTGTTTTTATTTCTTTGGTGTTGGTTGTGATCTCTCCTCCTTCATGCATGATTTTATTAACTTGGGTCCTTTCTCTTTTCTTTTTGATAAGTCTGGCCAGGGGTTTATCAATCTTATTAATTTTTTCAAAGAACCAGCTCCTAGTTTCATTGATTTGTTCTACTGTTCTTTTGGTTTCTATTTCATTGATTTCTGCTCTGATCTTTATGATTTCTTATTTACTGATGGGTTTAGGCTTTTTTTTTTTTTTTTCTGTTCTTTTTCCAGCTTCTTTAGGTGTAGGGTTAGGTTGTGTATTTGAGACCTTTCTTGTTTCTTGAGAAAGGCTTGTATTGCTATACACTTTCCTCTCAGGACTGCCTTTGCTGTGTCACAAAGATTTTGAACAGTTGTGTTTTCATTATCATTTGTTTCCATGAATTTTTAGATTCTTCTTTAATATCCTGGTTGACCCACTCATTCTTTAGTAGGATGCTCCTTAGCCTCCATGTATTTGAGTTCTTTCCAAATTTCCTCTTGTGGTTGAGTTCTAGTTTCAACATACTATGGTCTGAAAATATGCAGGGAATGATCCTAATCTTTTGGTACCAGTTGAAACCTGATTTGTGACCCAGGATCTGATCTATTCTAGAGAATGTTCCATGTGTACTAGAGAAGAATGTGTATTCTGTTGTTTTGGGATGGAATGTTCTGAATATATCTGTGATGTACATCTGGTGCAGGGTGTCATTTAAGGCCTTTATTTCCTTGTTGATCTTTTGCTTAGATGATCTGTCCATTTCAGTGAGGAGGGTGTTAAATTCCCCTACTATTATTGTATTATTGTTGATGTGTGTCTTTGATTTTGTTATTAGTTGGTTTATATAATTGGCTGCTCCCATGTTAGGGGCATAGATATTTAAAATTGTTAGATCTTCTTGTTGAACAGACCCTTTACATATGATATAGTGTCCTTCCTCATCTCTTATTATAGTTTTTGGCTTAAAATCTAATTGATCTGATATAAGGATTGCCACCCCAGCTTTCTTTTGATGTCCATTAACATGGTATATTGTATTCCACCCCTCATTTTAAATCTGGAGATGTCTTTGGGTCTAAAATAAGTTTCTTGCAGACTAGCATATAGATGGGCATTTTTTAAAATCCATTCTGATGCCCTCTGTCTTTTGATTGGGGCATTTAGCCCATTTACATTCAGGGTAACTATTAAAAGATATGAATTTAGTGCTGTTGTATTGCCTGTAAGGTGACTGTTATTATATATTGTCTCTTTTCCTTTCTTATCTGTTATTTTAGGCTCTCTCTTTGCTTAGAAGAGTCCTTTCAATATTTCCTGTAAGGCTGGTTTGGTGTTTGCAAGTTCTTTCAGTTTTTGTTTGTCCTGGAAGCTTTTTATCTCTCCTATTTTCAGTGACAGCCTAGTTCGATATTGTATTCTTGGCTGCATATTTTTCTCATTTAGCACTCTGAATATATCATTCCAGTCCTTTCTGGCCTGCCAGGGCTCTGGGGACAGGTCTGCTGCCAATCTAATATTTCTACCATTGTATGTTACAGACCTTTTGTCCTGAGCTGCTTTCAGGATTTTCCCTTTGTCACTGAGACTGGTAAATTTTACTATTACATGATGGGGTATAGACCTATTTTTATTGATTTTGAGGGTGTGTTCTCTGTGCCTCCTGAATTTTGATGCTTGTTCCCTTCACCAGATAAGGGAAATTTTTTGCTGTAATTTGCTCCAGTATACCTTCTTCCCCTCTCTCTCTTTCTTCTCCTTCTTCTGGGATCCCAATTATTCTAATATTGTTTCAACTTATGGTATCACTTATACCTCGAATTCTCCCCTCATGGTCCAGTAGTTGTTTGTCTCTTTTTCCTCAGCTTCTTTATTCTCCATCAGTTTGTCTTCTGTATCACTAATTCTCTCTTCTGCCTCATTTATCCTAGCAGTAAGGGCCTCCACTTTTGATTGCACCTCATTAATAGCTTTATTTTTTTCAAATTGGTTAGATTTTAGTTCTTTTATTTCTCTAGAGAAGGATTTTATTTCTCCATAAAGGGATTCTCTAGTATCTTCCATGCTTTTTTCAAGCCCAGCTAGCACCTTGATAATTGTCATTAATGTCCATATTGATTAGGCCCCTAGTGGTTGGTACAGCCTCTTGTTCTTTTTTTGTGATGAGTTTTTCCACTTTGTCATTTCATCCAGATAAGGATAGACGAATGAGAGAACAAAATACTAAAAAGGTAGTAATGACCCCAGAAAAATATACACTAACCAAATCAGAAGAGACCCAAAACCAGGGGAAGAAAGGGGGGAAAAAGAAGAAGAAGAAGGGCAGGGAGGAGGAGGACAAAGTGAGGGGAGAGGGAGGAAGGGGAGAAGAAATATATATATAAATATATATATATTTATATATATATTAGACTGATGAATAGGACAGAGCCACACACTTGATTTTGGGTGTATTTTGGTCTGTTAGAAAAAACTACCTCCCAAAATCTTAAAGAAAGGAAAACTTTATATATATATATATATATATATATATATACATATAAAGTGCATATAAAGTATATATTTTGTGTGTATATATATATACACACAAAAATAATGGTGGATAAGATGAAGGGATGGAATATGACTATACAGATAAAAATTAAAAAAATATTCTTAAAAAATGAATTCATAAGAAGTTGGTTGAAATTAGGGAAAAAAAAAGAGGAAAGAATGTGATCAGGCTAGAGACTAGAACAAAGTCATGTGCTATATTTAGGGTATATTTTGATCTGTTAGAAGAAACTGTATATGTATATACATATATTCATATACATATACATATGTATATGTATATGAAAAATAAGGTTAAGTAAAGTGAAGGGATAGGTTATGATTATAACAATGAAAATTAAAAAAGATTTTTAAAAAGGTATTGATAAGATAAAATAGTTTAAAAATGTTAAAACAGGAAAGAGGACAAATTAAAAAAATAGAATAAGAAAGAAATAAAATTAAAAAAATTTAACTTTGAAAGACTAAAGAATCATGGGGGGAAAAGTCATGAAGTCTATATGTTGCTTTCCCCTAGCTCTGGAGTTCTGCAGTTTCATTGAATAGTGAACTTGATCTTGGCTTGATGTTCTTGCTAATCTTTGGGGGAGGGCTGTTGCAGTGATTCTCAAATGTCTTTTCTTGAGGTGGAATTGCACTGCCCTTGCCAGGGGCCAGGCTAAGCGATCTGCTTGGTTTTGGTCTTGGGAACTTTTGTTCCCTGAATGCTTTCCATACAGCTTTGGAGGATGGGAATGAGTATGACGGCCTCCAAATCTCTGGCCCAGAGTTGCTGAGAGCTCGGGCCCCCCTCTTCAGCACCCTTAGAGGAAAGCAGTTACTCACTCCTGTCTCCCTGGTCTCCAACCACGCTCTGAGCTCACCCAGACTGTGACCGAGTGTTTCTGTCTCTGGTGCACAGCTCCGTTTGGAGTCTCCAAAGCCACCTGATTCCTGCCTTGCTCCTGCACTGCTCCTCCCTGGAGGTAGGAGGGGGTCTCCCTGAATCTGCCTCTTGTGGGGTTCCTGCTCAAAGCACAGTGTCCTGACTGTGCCTCAGATCATGATTTAGGTAACCCTGAGCTGAGAGTTTAGTCCTCGTCTCCGTCTCTGCAGCCAGTTTCCCTGCTCTGATACCTGGCACCTCTACCACACTCAGACACCCCTGGTCTTTTTGTGACCCCACAGGTCCTGAGACCACACTGTCCCCACAAGTGCTCCATCCCCTGCTTAGCCTCTGGAGTGCTGTCTTTTAGTGGAGCAGACTTCTAAAAGTTCCAATTTTGTGCTCTGCTGCTCCACTGCTTGCTGGGAGCCGGCCCCTCCCCCTGTGGTCTATCTTCCCATATATCGCCTTGAATTCACTTCTCTGCATATCCTACCTTCCAGAAAGTCATCAATTTTCTGCTCCTAGAATTGGTGCTCTTTTCTTCGATCTCCTATTGAGTTTGTAGGTGTTCAGAATGGTTTGATAACTATCTAGCTGAACTGGTACATGATGATATTTACGTATCCTACTCCTTCACCATCTTGGTCCTGCTCACAGTCTCCCTACCTTTTGATAGAGGGGCTGACTGGATTTCCGTTTGTTTCTACTTTTCCAGGCAATGAGAAATGAGCCTCTTCATCCTCCTAAATGTGTTCAGAGTGGAATCCTATGGGAATTGCTCTTGGTGCTACTCTGCCAGCTTTCAGAATGAGGGCGGACAGAAAGCAGATGCTCTGTGGATACTTGGAGAAGACATAGAGGAAGTCTTTTTCCTTTCTGCAGCTTTGAAAGGTGGTTTGGATGATTGGTGTTTTCTGGACACAGACTCTTCAGCTCTATCTCCTCATCTGTACAAGTTGGTTATAAGCTCTCTTTCTCTTTAAACCTCTGCGTCTTTGGTCAGATGATTTAGTCTACCAAGAATGTCTCCCTTCACTCTGTAATCTTCAAAGTCTAGCAGGAATTCTACCTTCCTCATGAAAGAGTCGTGCGTTAGATGCAGCACTTAAAAACTCCTTAGCACTTTGTTGGCACTTCTCTAATTAGAGTTCTTAACACTGCCAATCCTGTTTCCCTGATTAGGTTTCGATGCCATTCCTGGCCAGGTCACCATCTTGTTCTCCTCCATGACCCCTGCTGTGGTTTCTCAGGAAATACTTGCTAAATTCCACAAGGCAGCCTGAGGTAGTGCCAAAATTGTGCAATCAAAGTCAAGACATTTGGCTCACAGTCTCAGGTCTGAGTCAGGTCTGCCAATAAGCAGATCCTGAAAATGGTCTTCTGAATCTAGAAGATTCTTTACTTTTCTGGGCCCCAGTTTCCTCCTCTAGAAAAGGAAATGTAGAGTAGGTCAGTGATTTTCAATGGGGTGTGCTTTTTTAATACCACCGGTGCCCATAGGATCTGACACAGCATTGGTTGTGTATCTGGCTGGATACACAATTTATGAGATGCCATCTGGTTCCAGAAATATGTGTGCATTGATGAATATTGCCGTTGCCTGTGGAGTTAGGTGGAAGGAAGTGAGCAGATTGGAATTATAGGTTAGTGCTCCAGAGACACAGCAAAATAGAGAGTTGAGGTAACTCTAAATAATATTAGCTAACATTTGTTAAGCCAGGCACTGTGCTGAGGGCCTGAGATGTATTCTTATTTAATTCTCACAATACCCTTATGAGGCAAGTACTATTACTACCCTCATTTTACAGATGAAGACACTGAGGCTTGGAGAGGTTAAATAATGGACCAAGTCTCTGAGCGAGGATACTAAGCTCTGGGACCAAGGTCAAACCCATGTTCTCTGACTCCAGAATATGCATTCATAAACACCCACTGGCTGCTCTTCTCTTAGTTTTTGCTTTTGTGGGAGGCTGGGAAGTCATGTTGTAGGGAGCTAGTTATATGGTTATTACAAAATATTGACTTTACTAGTCTTTGCAATTCCTCTTATTACTGGTGCCTAACAAGTGAGATGGGTACTCATAAACATAATAGTTTTTATGGATACAGGTCATGAGGATATGATTGGGTCATTTAATTTTTGAAAATTGCAGCATGACTCTTTAGATTCATACAACCATGGCATCACTGTATTCTATCATTCATACTGGAACAGATTTTTTTATATCAAAAGAATTTACCTTCTGAAGGTAATGCCCAGAGTTAAAGGAAGATCTGGTATTACAAGATCACTGACAAGCAGGAAGTGTAGCAAATCTTGTGGAAACTCATCCGGCATTCTCATTAGAGGTGAGGGAAATGATATTCTGTAACTGCATAGATAGAACAATGATATCCTACTTCCATTTGCAAAATGTCTCACCCCACAGAGCAATCAAGCAATTAGCACTTACTGCACCCCAGACATTGTTCATGGTTCTATATGTGAACATCTCCCAGATCTACCCTTTTACCCCCAATTTCCCTATCATTGCATCATTTCTAGTTGTATCTCTAATGCCTCTGTCAGACTAAATGGTTCTTGGATCCTGATGAGCATGACTGATTTCCCCTTCAGCCTTTTTTAGCACCCAATTTCCTAGTCTTTGTTGGCAGAACTCCTGTGATCAGCACTTATGCTTGGGGTCACAGGAGAGGAAGGCAAGACAAGGCAATTGGAAAGGACATTGGTAAGATAGGTGGAGGGATGGACACAGAGTATTGGTCAAAGCACCTGGCCTCCCACAATCTCCTGCTACCAGGAGCCCTGGAACAGGATCAGGACATTATAGTCCCAGCAAAGATGGGGCTTGGAGATGTGGGCAAGCAAGTCACTCACATCTCAGGGCTTTGGTCTCTCTGAGTCTCACTTCCGAGAGTGGCCTACCTGGTGGCCAGTGTTCTTTTCTTACATTATTGCAGATGACAAAGTGCCTCACAAAATGGGTACATTTCCCAGCCTTCTTGGCAGGAAGTGTAGCTAAATGCGTCTAGTCTGGAGATCTAAGTGGATTTTCATGTAGGAATCCGGAGAGGTTTCTAAAAAGTAGGAAGTAACACTGTGGGAGGAGCTCCCTGTTTTGTCTTTCTTCCTCTTTTTCCCATGCAGGTGTTGAAATTTCAATAGCTGCCTTGCCTTTTTGATTAAGTCAAAGCCAACTGATCTGGGACTTTAATTGCATCTGCAAGACCTCTTCACTTTTCTGGAAGAATGTAACCTAATTGCAGTAGTGAGACCCATCACATTCAAGGTACTGTCCACACTACAGCGAAGGGATTATTCTGGGCATGTATGCCAGGGGCAGGAATCTGGGGACCATCTTAGAGTAAGACTGAGGACTACAAAGGAGAAGAGAGTTTGATTCTTAATGACTGGGGAGCCTCCCTACCACCCATGGGCTGTACTTCTGTAAGATGAACTTCTTTTAGATGAGAGGCATAGCCTTGATTTATTGAAGCCCATTGTATTCAGTCCTTTTATTAGCAGCTGAAAACAGCTCTTTTTTTTTCTAAATAATTGTTAGTTTTCTTTTAAAATTATCAAATGTAGTAGATATAGCCATATCAAAAATATATATCCACATCCTTTTTATTATTAACATATAATGTATTATTTGTTTCAGGGGTTCAGGACTGATGAATCACAGACCTGAATCACAGACCATAGCACATACCCTCCCCATTGTCCATTGCCCAACCACCCCATCCCTCCAACCCCCTTCCACTCCAGGAACCCTCAGTTTGCTTCCTGAGATTAAGAGTCTCTTATGGTTTATCTCCCTCTCTGGTTTCATCTTGTTTTGTTTTTCCCTCCCTTCTGGTATGATCCTCTGTCTTGTTTCTCAAATTCCTCATATCAGTGAGATCATATGATAATTGTCTTTCTTTGATTGACTTATTTTGCTTAGCATAATACCCTTTAGTTCCATCCATTTTTTTTTAAAAATTATTTATTTATTTATTTATTTGACAGAGAGAAATCACAAGTAGATGGAGAGGCAGGCAGAGAGAGAGAGAGAGAGAGGGAAGCAGGCTCCCTGCAGAGCAGAGAGCCCGATGCGGGACTCGATCCCAGGACCCTGAGATCATGACCTGAGCCGAAGGCAGCAGCTTAACCCACTGAGCCACCCAGGCGCCCCTAGTTCCATCCATTTTGTTGCAAATGGAAAGCCGTCTTCTTCCTCTTCTTCTTCTCCTCCTCCTCCTCCTTCTTCTTCTTCTTTTTATGGCTGCGTAACATTTATATATATATACCACATTCTTCTTTAGCCATTCATCTGTTGATGGACATCTAGGTTCTTTCCATAGTTTGGCTATTGTGGACATTGCTGCTAAACACTTGGGTGCATGTGCACCTTCAGATCACCATGTTTGTATCTTTAGGGTAAATACCCAGTAGGGCAATTGCTGGGTCATAGGGTAGTTCTATTTTCAACTATTTGAGGAACCTCCATACTGTTTTCCAGAGCGGCTGCACCAGCTTGCATTCCCACCAACAGTGTAGGAGGGTTCCCCTTTCTCCGCATCCTCGCCAACATCTATCTTTTCCTGACTTGTTAATTTCTGACTGGTGTGAGGGGGTATCTCATTGAGGTTTGGATTTGTATTTCCCTGATGCCAAGCGATGTTGAACACTTTTTCATGTGTCTGTTGGCCATCTGGATGTCCTCTTTGCAGAAATGTCTGTTTATGTCTTCTGCCCATTTCTTGATTGGATTATTTGTTCTTTGGGTGTTGAGTTAGGTAAGTTCTTTATAGATTTTGGGTACTAGCCCTTTATCTGATATGTCGTTTACAAATATCCTCTCCCATTCTGTCAGTTGTCTTTTGGTTTTGCTGACTGTTTCCTTTGTTGTGCAAAAGCTTTTGATCTTGATGAAATCCCAATAGTTCACTTTTGCCCTTGCTTCCCTTACCTTTGGCAATGTTCCTAGGAAGAAGTTGCTATGGCTGAGGTCAAAGAGGTTGCTCTCTAGGATTTTGATGAATTTCTGTCTCCCATTAAGGTCTTTCATCCATTTTGAGTCTATTTTTGTGAATGGTGTAAGGAAATGGTCCAGTTTTATTCTATTGGATGTGGCTGTCCAATTTTCCCAACACCATTTGTTGAAGAGGTTGTCTTTTTTCCATTGGACATTCTTTCATGCTTTGTCAAAAATTAATTGACCATAGAGTTGAGGTTCCAATTCTGGACTCTTTATTCTGTTCTATTGATCTATGTGTCTGTTTTTATGCCAGCACCATACTTTCTTGATGATTACAGTTGTATGATAGATCTTGAAGTCCAGAATTGTGATGCTACCAGCTTTGGGCAGCTGAGAATAATTCTTAATAATTCAGGGGTGAGTAGGATCAGACATTTCTAAGATTGAGCCTTTTCCATTCTCTGGGGACATTCTCTTCAATCCTTGCACATCGAATGATAGCACGCCCTCTGCAGCTCTGCTCATCCCAGGCAAGTTATGTCATATAGTTGAATGTAAATGTCTTAATTTTAAAATGAGGATAGCAGTAAGGCCTGCCTTGTCATCTATACAGGGTTGAGGTGAGAAATGAACGAGAGAAAAGTGTGAAGGTGTTTCTTGTGCTATAAGTCTGGGAGCAAAAGTTAATGATATACCATTATATCATTCATTCATCTGCTTATCCTACATTTACTTGGCACCACCTATTTGTCAAGCATTGAACTAGAGCTGCGGACACTAAGACTTGTAAGAGATATTTCCTACCCACACAGGACTCTTGAGTTTTGTAAGGGAGACAGACAAACGGTAGAGTATGAGACATGCTATGATAGAGGAATGTGTGGGTTAGTTGGAAAGCCTCGAACCTAGAGCAAGGGTCAGGAAAATCTTTCTAGAGGCTGTGGCAAATAAAAGATAATCAGGTGGGGCACCTGGGTGGCACAGCTGGTTAAGCTTCCAACTCTTGATTTCAGCTCACATCAGGATCTCAGGGTCCTGGGATTGAGCCCTGTGTTGGGCTCTGAGCTCAGTGTGGAATCTGCTTCTCTCCCTCTCTCCGACCTGCTCATGTGCATGCTCTTTCTCTTTCAAATAAAAATAAATATTAAGAAAAGATAATCAGGGGAGCCTGGGTGGCTCAGTTGGTTGAGTGTCTGCCTTCAGCTCAGGCCACAATCCCAAGGTCCTGGGATTGAGTCCCACATCGGGCTCCCAGCTCATGGGGAGGGAGTCTGCTTCTCCCTCTGCCTGCAGCTTCTCTTGCTTGTGCTCTCTCTCTCTCTCACAAGTAAATAAAACCTTTTTTAAAAAAGATTTTATTTATTTATTTGACAGGCAGAGATCACAAGTAGGCAGAAAGGCAGGCAGAGAGAGACGAGGAAGCAGCCTACCTGCTGAGCAGAGAGACCAGTGTGGGGCTTGATCCCAGGACCCTGGGATCACGACCTGAACTGAAGGCAGAGGCTTTAACCCATTGAGCCAGGTGCCCCCAAATAAATAAAATCTTAAAAAAAATAAAGAAAACATAATCGGATGAAAAATATTGGTAAAGCAATTACTACCATGTATAGAGTATTTGTACATGTCATGAGCTATTGTTAGTGTGTTGTATATGTATCATAAATAACCCTATGACAAAGGTATTGTTCTTATAACTTCTATTTTGCAGATAAGGAAACTGACGCACAGGATAACTGAACAATTTCCCCCAAAGTAACCCAGCTCATAAGCGGTGGAGTGGCACCAAATCCAGCTGTTCTCCTCTAGAACCTGATGTTGTAACTATTGTGTACTTGACAAAGTGGGGTGGGCAGTCTAGACAGATGTGACAGAAAGCCTGTTAACAGTTCACCAGGGATGGTGAAGTTGGGGAAGAAGGGGAGGCAAGATTACAGGCACAGAGAGCTAAGGTAGGACAGATAGATGGCATTCTAACTAAAGGTTTTATACTGTTGACAAAAGAAAGTCACTAAGAGTTTTAGTCAGGCTTGCTTTTTTATAATGATCACCATTGGCACCGATGGATAATGGTCAGAGGGAGGCAATACTGGACAGAGGGAGAGTGGTAAGGAGATGCTGGCAGCTAGGTTTGGGGTAATGGCAGTGTGACTGGAGACAGTGTGACTGGAGACATATGTGACATGTTAAAAAGTAACAGGCTAACTGGATGATGACTGACAGAAAAGGAAGACTCGAGAGTGATTTTTATTATCTAGTTTACCCTGATGGAAAATAGGGCCCTTTGCAGAGATAGGTAATACAGGAACAAGTTTGGAGGAAAGATGGAGAGATTTTAATTTATGGAGTGTGAGGTGCTTTTTGCAAATAGGCAGCAGAATGTACAGTCCTGAAACTCTGAGGAGAGATGTGGGATGGAGAGGTAGACTTGGGAATCATTCATATATAGATAATAATAGAAGTCATGGGGGTGGATGACATTAGCAAGGAACAGTATGTGGTGTGGGAAGAGATGAGGACCAAGGACAGGCTCATGGGACGAACCCACACTGGAAATGTGAGCTTTCCAAGAGGAGAGTGAGGCATGAGGAGAGACAGGAGGAATCAGCAGGGAGTGGAGTTGAAGATGTGAAGGTGATAAGTGGATGGTTTCATGCAGAAAGGAAGGCTGACATATGTTATATGGATGAGCAAGGACAAATAAATTAAGGACTGAAAAGTATCTACTGGATTTGACTACAAAAAGATGAGAGCAACTTACAATAGCCAAGACATGAGAGAAACCTAAGTGTCCATCCGTAGATGAATGGATAAAGAAAATACAGTGTATACACACAATGGGATATGATTCACCCATAAAAAGGAAGGAAATCTTGCCATTTGTGGCAACATGGATGGACCTTGAGGGCATTATGTTAAGTGAAAAGTCTGACAGAAAAAGAAATACTGTATGATCTCACTTACATGTAGAATCTAAAAACCAAGAGAAAACAAAACAAGCTCATAGATACAGAGAACAGATTGGTGGCTGCCAGAATTAAGGTAGTGGGGGAGGGAGTTGTGTGATGAAGGTGAAAAGGTACAAACTTCGGTCATTAAATGAGTAAGTCATGGAGACATAATGACCTGCATGGTGACTAGAGTTAGTAATATTCTGTTGCGTATTTGAAAATCACTAAGGGAATAGATCTTAAAAGTTCTCATCACAAGAAAAATAACTGTAATACTCATGGGAACAAATGTTAAGTAGACTTACTGTGGTGATCATTTCACAATACATACACATATTGAATCATTATATTATGCACTTAAACCAATATAATGTTAATTGTCAACTATATATCAAAAATAAGAGATGACAGCAATTTCAGTTGCTGTTCTGGGTGGAAGTCAGGTGGCAGCGTATTGAGAAATTAATGGGAAGTGTGAAGTAGAGGTAGTATCCAAAAACAAAAGCAAAATGAAAAATGAGCTTTTCTAGAACCTTGATTGTGAGAGGAAGAGAAAGTCCCTAGAATAGTAGAAGGGGTTGTGGGATCCTAGGAGATTTTTTTTCCTTTCCTTTTTTCCTGTAAACAGAACATTTGAGGGAGTTTTCATGTTAGGGAAAGTAGCCACTAGAAAGGGACAGATTAAAATAAAGAAGAAAGAAAGGTGACATTGGAGTGAGGTTTCTTGGGGAGGCTAGAGGAGTGGGTATCAGAGGTTGGGTGAGAGGCTCAGCCTTGATCCAGGGGTTTCAGTACAGTTCAGAAGAACCAGGATATCCTCTTTCTTCTCTCTGTGCTTCATACGGTCTTCCAGAAGAAGCCACGTCTTCTCTGTTAGAAGCCACAGATCCCACCAAGTGACTCTGGCTGGCTGCTGGCTTTGGTGACGCCACCTCTATTCCTTTCCCTCTCACTTCTTGATGTTGCTAGTTGCTGGGCTCACTATTCCCCATGTATTTTCATTTCTTGAAAAGCCTTTGCAACTAGTTCCTGTATAAAATTCCTAATAGCAAACTACCTGGTGTGGGCTGGTTTCCTAGTTGGATCCTGACTGAGACATGTATTTATCTTAGAAATTCTGCAAAGGAGAATTTTGTAGACAATACAACAAAGGATGTAAAATTGTCACTAATCCCACTATCCAAAGGTAACTGTGGTTAATATTTTGGTGTATATCTTTTCAGGTCATTTTCATATGTATCTATGCATTTTTTTTCTCTTTGCAACTTTGGAGTTACACCTTACTCTTTGCTATGTAATCTCATTTTCTCATTTAATCTATTAAAAACATTTGTCTAGATCTTTAGTATTCTTGTATAAAATGATCTTTAAACAGTTATTAGTATGACTTCAAGTGGTTGTCTTCGAACTTATTTAATCAGTCTACCATTGTTTATTTAGATTGTTTCCCAGTATTTCACCACTATAATAATTTTCTATGCCAAGTTTTGGAGTTTATTTCCAATTATTTTCTTTAGGATTAAATATGTAACTACTGTGAGAGCAAGGTTTTTGTTTGGCTCATCCCCTGATGAATCCTCAGTGCCCAGAGCAGTACCTGCCTCACAGTGGGCATTCTGGGTAAGGCTGAACCAGGACGACTGTGTTAACAGGCCTGTACAGTCTAAAGACATTGTACATACATACTGACATGCCTCCTTTTTTGAGGGCCATGGATGATTCATCGCAAGAAGGCAGTCGGCTCAGAACTGGCCAGCTGCCTGGTGAGTTGTGCAGGATGGAGCCTTCAGGCTACCACAGATGCTGGGGGTCATTCGGCTGGCTGAATTTGCCTTGTTGCAACGGTGAGCCAGCTGGACTGAGAGTGAAGGCCGGGGCCATGTCGATTCCTGTGAAGTCCATTTCTGCTCCCCCAGGATATCCATTGGCTGCTCCACCGAGGCTGTGTAACTGCTCTGCCAAATCTCAGGCCTGGCCACAGCTGGATGAAGGTGCAGGCTTGGGTCCAGATCTTCCTGAATGAGTGCTCAGGACTTCTCAGCTCTAAACTTTTGAAAACCGAGATTTTCTTAATGTGGGGCTTTCAACTAAACTCACCAACAACACACCATTTTGAGGGTTAAACCTGGTCTCAGGGGAAGGCTTGGGTAAAAGGAATCACTTTCTTCACTGAACTATCAGCTGACAAGTTTCAATTAAGGTGTTTTTGTCTTGGGGTGTGTGTGTGTGTGTGTGTGTGTTTCAGAAAGCGAGGGGGTAGCACCTTGGGTCTCAGCATTTATCTTTGGTTTGATTAAGCCCAAATAAATGACTGTGTGTCCCAAGATAAATAACAATAACATGCCTATAAAATAAAAACCATAAAGACAAAGTGGAATTTGGAGAACAAGCAGATTTGAGGCCAGGGATGAAACTGCAGCATGAGGTTGTATCTGGGCATCTCCAGTCCTGAAGACCCTGATCATCATCAACAGATTCCAGATGGTTGAAAGTAGGGTTTGGATTCAGTAACTATTTATTGATCACATATAATGTGTTCAGTGTCAGAAGATGCCCATAGGGAGTTTCCCCTGAGGAACAAGGGGCGGAGGCTCACAACTCTCTGAGCTATACAAAGCTTGGTTAGGAGCCTGACCTTAGTTAGGGTTGGGCTGCCTGGCTTCGAACCCCAGCTCTACCACTTACTCTCTGTGTCCCTTGGCTTCAGTTTCCTAGTCTGTAGAAATCCTGTAAGATCCTGTAGAGTTAATAGGAGAATTAGATGAGTTACCTTTTGTAATGTATCTGGAACACTAGCTTAGGACGTGGGACATCCACTTTGCCGCTCCATGGTTTCTCTCCAATGCCAAGGTCCTCCTAGGTGGGGTGGGGGTACCCAGGACATTGTTATTCAGTCTGTTTTTGGAATGTGTCCCCTGCATCTACAGGGACTTCCTAGCTTCCATCTCTTTGTGACTTCCCAATCTTGGTCTTGGAAGACATGGCCTTTGGTCAGTCCACAGCCTATCCCTCAGCTGGGGGTTCATGCAGCACTAGGCTGAGTGCTGTGCAAAGGAAGGAATGATAAGATTTGATCTTATCCTGATATGCTGGGCCTGTGAGGGACTAAGACCCCTGGCCCAGGAAGAGGTGCTCTAGAAAAGAATGCTGGCATGAGTGTGGCGCACTCAGAGTCCACTGCCTTGGAATTAGTGATGCTTAGCAACAGGACAGCCTTCTGGCCTAAGGACTATGGACTCTCAGAAATTATAAACTTTCGCCAAAATTCAGGATTTTTTTTGATATTATGTGGAGAGATGGTCATTTAGCTTATGTTCTAACATGCGTTTGTTCGTTCAGTCACTCATTGGGCTGCAGAGACTTTACTATTTGTCTCATCAGACAGCATGGAAATCTATCTAAATAATTTCCAGCTTGTGGTTCTTATTCTGGTTTTGTAAGAAGTCAAATCTCTATTTTATGTTTTCAGTGCCATATATTATCTTTTTAAATCTTTTTCTTTTCAGACTCATTTGTTCCAGATTCCCAATATCCAATATATATGACATGAGTTCCCCATTTTCTGCCATTCTGATTGCTTTCCTTGGGAAGAATCTCAGGCTTGAATCTTCTTTTTTAAAATGCAGCTCAAAGATTAAGTTGCAGCTCACTACATGTAACAGGAGACTCCTTGATGCTCTACATCTACTAATGTAACCCAAGATTATTTTAGCTTCTACAGGAAAATTTTCAAATGAGCCATTATCTACCCAGGTTTCTTCTACCCCAGAGTTATGCATTTGGCTTTGTAAACCTACATGCAACAATTTACATGAATTTATTTTAAATAACTCCAGCTCACCTATTCTCTGATGTGATTTTGAATTCACCAATTAGAGGTATTTGTGCCATCTATAATTTTGATAAGCACAAGACTGTATAATGGAAAAAGAGCACACTCCAGCATGCAACTACAATAATAATACTCTCTGGCTGTTGGGTTCGACCAGATGACTCTTCCTACAAGTCAGAGACTTGAGTCACTAACCAAGTTTGAAGTTCTTCCCTCATTAGCAGACTGACACTGGGGAAGTTGTGGAACCTCTCTGAACGTCAGTTTCATCATCTACAAAAGGGAGAGATATTTCCCTACTAGAACTGAAGTGAGGGATGAATAAGACAAACTGTGTAAAAGGCTAATCACAGTGCCAAACAAATGGTAAGCACTTAATAAATGTCAGTTATTTTGTTATTTCATCTCTCCATCACATCCACTAGATATTACATAGACTGAAATTTCATTATCACGGTTACCATATTTTCCTATCTTGGATCTTCTGGAGCCTTTCTCATTTCTGAAGACTTTTAAAGGATTAATTGGCAATCATTTTGCAATGAGCCCAGAGACTTGTTTGAAGTAGCAACTGAGAGCAATTATGACTTCCTGTAGAGCACTAGATTAGCCTAGTGAAAATACAAATAATATCATTAATTTGGGGATGGGGGAGAGGGAAGACTAATCTGATTCTGCCAGAGCTGAGTTAAACCTGGAAGTCAGGTGATAGTTTTAAAATTAGATATGCAGAAATTCAAGACCATCCAGGGGAGTTGTATTAGATTACATCACAGGACATTCAGCAGGACTCAGGGGTTGCTCTTCAGAGTCTGGTGGCTGATTGTTGCCTTAATCTTGGACATCATTTATCCAATTGTATCATGATGATTAAGGGCTTCTGGGGTCAGACTGCCCTGGCTGCACCATTTGTCACCTTGGGTAGGGTCACCGATGAAATCTTACCCGGAATCTGTTTGTTCATCATTTAAATGTTGTCATGAACATAAGGCATTTTTAGGATTCTAGCAGAAAGGGCATCCAAAGTGCTTATTATGGTTCCTCGTCCCACAGTTAAGTACTCAGTAAATAGTAGCTATGATTTTAATTATGCTGAGAGAGAATTTCACAAAGGAACTGCCTGCAAAACACTACTTATTTGGAACTGAAAATTTTAATTGGAGCCTTGTCTCGAATACTTGTTTTTTTTCCTGGTCAAGGGCATAATAACACTGTGACTGAATGACAGAAAGAGAGTGCTTTCTATCAGCAGCAGCCCACTGAGTTCCCTTTCACTGGAATTCAGCTTATTAGCTGCATGGCTAACTCCTCGAGCCAGGAAAACATGTCCCATACATGACACCGTTGTCAAGCAGACGAGACAGATGTTTCTTGGCTTCCCTTCTCAGGGACTTAATAGCTCCTGAAGGTTAACCCTTATTGACTCATTAAGCATCGTCTGCCTGGGGGTCAGTGGTGGCGACGCCTGTGTTAACCTCGGCCAGCAGCCGTCGCCAGGGCTTTACAAAAGGAGATGTCACGTTTGAGAGAAAGACAGGTGATACAACACACACGCCATCCTCAGATGGCCACGGTTCCCTAGAGACAGGAAAAATGATGTGTTTTCTTAAAGGATTAGAAAAGAATACCCTTTGCTTCCCTACCCCCCCGCCCCTGCCTCCCCACCGTGTGGCTTATTGGTAGGACACCATCTCAAAATTCGATCCCTTGTTCTCTGTCTCTAATCTCTGTATTTGTTAAAGAGCACTGCTTGGACCCAGCCTAGAGAACAGTGAGTGTCCTAGAGGCCGTGTGGCGGTGGCCACCGCTGAGGCAAAACCCACTGGGAAAGGAGAGGAAAAATGATGTTATTTTCTTTCAGTCAAGCATGGGAACTAACTGGTTTTATTTTCTCCTTCTTCTCTCTGGTGTCCCATGGATGCAGTGATGGCAATGGAAATTATTCCATTTGATGTTCCCAACTGAATTGTTCCTAATCTATTTTGATATGCTTTGCTTTTCTTGTTTGCTGAGTCTGGAGGTACTTAGTTCCTAGGCTAGTTACTCTTCAGCTAGCACCCGGGGGCAGGTTGCTCTTCCTCTCTTTTGACTCCCTTGGACTCCAGGCTGTTTCTGGGCTGGGTATGCATGCTTGGGGAGAAAGGGTGCTATCATCAGCAGCATTGAATGTTTCCTGAGTGATTTGGAAAATGGTCCCTAGACAGGTTACCCTGACATCTTCAAATAGCCAATGCTGGCTTCTGGTGAACATCCTTTAGTAGGGGGTCGGAAATCACCTCTGTAGTAATCTATTCTAGATTATTATAGAATAATCTATTATATATTATATTATATATATATATATATATATATAATAGAATAATCTATTCTAGGTTATTCTAGAATTTTTCAAGTTGGAGCTTTATGATAAATATGTACATTTATAATTATCACATCTAATAATTTCTCTGGAACTGTGGGCTTCAATTTATTCAAAGGGCATAGGAGCTCATTCCCTTGGGCTTCTAGTCTGTTTTATGTGGTTCATTCTGTGCTTTCTAATTTGAAAGAATATTTTCTTTGGTGGCCAGATAAGTAGGTTTCCTCTTAGCAGTGAAGAGAATGGCCAAAATATCAGGGATACGGATGCGGTTAGATCTGTGCTTTCCAATATGGTACATCTGGCTAGTGGCTACCATTTTGAACAGTGCAGATAGAGAACATTTCTATCATCACAGAAAACTCTGCTCTATAGCATTGGGTTAGATGGTCAAAAGAATAGGGGGCCCCTCTGCTGGCTTAGAGGTCTCCATCAGTAGAATTCAAGAGAGTATTGTAGAATTCATTTGGTTCTTATAACCACTTCCCAACACATATCTACTTTACCTTCTCTGCCAGCTTGGGAGCACCAGGACTGCCCTCATCATGTCACTAGTCCATGACACCCAGGACTGCCTTGGGAATCTGCATCCCCAGACTTTGATTTCCAATTTCCAATTTCCAATTTCCAATTCCAATTCCAATTTCATGACTCATCCTATTTTCCTTAAAGGATTTCACTGGCCTCTTGGAAGGTCAGTTGTCAGCATAATCCCCCATATCCTCAAGGTTTCTCTGAATTTTTTCTTCACCTCCTTGATCTCCCTCAAGATACTGCTTCCCTTGCAGCCCTCTCAAGAAATTTCTTCTTTCTCTCTCCTTTCACCATTGGACCTGGAGGTGAGGTAGGTGACGTCTTTGGTTCCTTAATTCCACCTCTAGCCCTCGCCCCCATTCTCTTGTTACTAAAATCACTCAGCTATGCATATCATGTCATCGACTTGATTCACTCAGTAGTACCCACAGTCTCATTGCAGGAAATTAGCACAACGAGGATCACTCTGCCTGATTTCTTGAAGATGTTAGCTTTGGATCACTGCCATTCCCTTGTCATTCTTTCTTTCTTAATTGTTGGCAATTAAATGTACATATAGAGGATTCTCTGCTTCTTCTCCTCCAATTATCTTGTCTGCTGTTCTATCTAAGCACCTCCCTCTCATTATCAGTCATAGTCTGGGAGACCTTGCTCCTATCCTTAACCTAAACTTCGCCAGAGTCTTAATTTCAAACATTCTCTTTTCTGAGCACTGTTTTCATCTTTATAGCCCACTTCCTGTGGCACCCTGACTCCACTAGGACCTTTAGTCTAGTGTCTCTACTAGTCAGACACCAAAGGAAGCCCCTCTGGGTGGATGAAATGAGAAAGAATTGTCCTCTCTAAGTGATGAAGCCCATGCTAGGGCTCATGGCCTGGGACACAGGATATAGATTTCAGTCTCCACTCACACTTTTGGGTTGAGTACAAACTTGGCAAGTGTACATGAAAGCCCTGTTTTCTTCCATCCCATTTGTCACATTTGAGCTGTTCTTTCCAGCATCCCCAGGATCTTGTTTCTGTCTTTCTTTAGTTTTGTTTCCACAGCCACTCATTATTATCGCTCTTTTGTCTAAGAACTCAACTCCCATGACTCTCTTTTTCCTCATTGTACTCTCTTGGCTAAACTCTAACTCTGGTTAAATTTAACTATGGCTGTTGCACTGCTAACAAGGGAAACCACTTAACCATGCTGCCAGTTCTCCCTTAAAATTCATGAGCACCAACCTTAAGTTAGTCATAATCCTACCCATTATTTTACTGTATGTTCTTACTGAATTTTCTATCACCTCAGATAAGTCTTTCATTTCTTCTTCCTTCTCTTCAAAATGTTAACATCTCCTCCCTCACTGAGTTTCAGCTGATGATCTCACTTTCCCCTTCACTGAGGCAACTGAAGCCATAGAAGAGCACTTCCACAAATTCTTCCCAACACACCCACCCTCCCACCTCTACTGTGTCCATATGCTGTGCCTTCTCTTCTGCTTGGCCTTGGGATCCAGTTGGGTCCTGGATCTCATTGTTCTTGCTTACTCAAGGACACTGCTGCAGGAATTCTCTCTGCTCTCTCCTTTCTCACCAAATAATGCCTTTCCATTAGATAATTCGTAGAAGAACATAGACATTATTTCCTTCATCTTAAACACAACCCTCCATAGACCCCATTTGCCTTTTTAGTCACTGTTCTGTTTTTCGATTTCTTTTCATAGGAAATATCTTTGAATGTGTTATCTGTGTTTGAGAACTCCAGGATCCTGATCAGACTTTCACCTCCCTGCTCCACCAACGTTCCCTTTGTTAGGGTCACCACCAACATCTACATGGCTCAGCCTTGCAATCAATGATCGTCATTCCTCTCCTTGGCCTATTAGAGGCATTTAACATAATAGGGTGGTGTCTCTTTCTTAAAGTATTTTTTCATTTAGGTTTCAGAACACTGGCTCTTCTAGTTTCCTCTTACCTACTTTTCTCCACAGTGACTTCTTCACTGGTTCTTCCACATCTCTCCCCTCTAAATATTGGAATATCCCAGATCCTCTTCTCTTTTCTACTGCTCCCTACCCAGTCTTAGTTGGTCTCATGGGTTCAAGCAACATTTTTATGTTGATAGTTTCCAAATTTATGTTTTTAAGCCCAAACACTCCCCAGAAGTTCTGACTTGCACTTCAAGTTTCAGTTGTCTGTTTTGAATCTCCTCTCTGATACCCACCATGGTCTTCCCTATCTCTATACTGGCAATTCTGTTCTTTTAGTTGGAGTCATGGCTTTATCTTTTTTCTCCCATCATCTGCAAATCCTACTGGCTCTGCCTGTAAAATACATCCAGACTCTAATCACTCCTTGCCTCCTAAACGGGCCACTCCAGATGCCACCACCTTACTACCTTGGATGAGCTTCTATCATCTCTTATCAAATATTTATAATAGCCTCCTAACTGGTCTCCTTGTTTTTTTTTTTTTTTTTTTAAGATTTTATTTATTTATTTGACAGAGAGATCACAAGGAGGCAGAGAGGCAAGCAGAGAGAGAGAGAGAGAGAGAGAGAGAGAGAGAGAGAAAGAGGAGGAAGCAGGCTCCTGGCTGAGCAGAGAGCCCGATGTGGGGCTGGATCCCAGGACCCTGAGACCATGACCCGAGCTGAAGGCAGAAGCTTTAACCCACTGAGCCACCCAGGTGCCCCTGGTCTCCTTGTTTTCACCCATGCTCTGTTTTAGTCTAATTTCCACACAGTAGCCAAAGTGATCATTTTGTCATTGCCCTACCTATAATCCTACAATGGCTTCCTAGCTCACTCAGAGTAAAAGCCAATGTGCTAACCATAAATATATGATATGGTTCCCTGTAACTTCTATGTCCAGTTAATTATGGCCTCTCTTACCATTTTTCTCTCTCACTCTGTTCCAGCCACACTGCTTCCTTGAATTCACCAGAATACTACTGCCTCAGGACCTTTGCACATGCTATTCTTATGCTCCAAATTCTCTTTATCCAGATAGCCACATGGCTCATGCCCTTGTTTCCTTCAGATATTCACTTAAAACTCTTCAGTGAAGTCTTTTATAGGTACCTTATCCAAAATTTTATTCTCATACACACACACACACACTCACACACACATATGCTTTCTGTCTCTTCCCTACTTCTTTTTCTTCCTGTTTTTTCTCCTTAGTACTATTTATCACTATCTAACATAACATATATTTTATATTGCCTTTAAAAAAATCTGGCTCTCCCACAAGAATTTAAGTTCCACAAGAGTGAGACTTTTTATTTGCTTGTCTTTGTTTTGCTTGCTGCTATATCTTCAGTGCCTAGGAAAGTGCTAGGCCCCTAGCAGAGGATTAATACATCTTTATTGAATGACTAAGTGAAGGTAAAGAGGATTTGCCAGGGCTGCCTCTTTTTGCAAACATTATAACCTGATGACCTACTGCTTAAGAGCATGGACTGAAAAGCCTGTCTGCTCAGCCTTAGGTTGGTTACCAAATCCGTTTCCTCCTGCGTAAAATGGGGTAATAAGTGTTCCTTCTGCATAAGGTTGGGAGGATTAAGTAAGTTATATATGTAAGGAAATAGACACGGATGAGATACATAGAGATGTAATACGCACGGTAAGTTTGTTGTCATCATTCTAGTTATTACTTGCTAACATTATGTCATCTTCCCTTCTTCCCATTATACTTTCCTCATGGGTTGTTTACAGCATAATAGAACCCCATTTATAGGAATCCCAACCCTGCTGCTCATTAGCTGTGTGATTTAAGCCAATTTACTTAATCTTTCTGAACCTCCATGGTCTCACCTTTAGACTAGAGGCAGTAATACTACTTAGCAGAGCTGTGGTGCAGATGAAATGATGTGTCAAAAGGGGTTTGGTATCTTTCTCTGACATGTAATAAATGCTCAGTAAGTGGTGACTCTTAATTATGTCGTGGGGGTGTGGGATATGGAGGGGGCCTTTTGGTAGGGCAAATTACCCCTGGTAGTTTGGTAGGAGCCATTCTGTGGGGTCAGCAGGACTGTTCATATTCAAGTTCTTCTAAAATTGGAGTTTCTCTGAGAGCAGCCTGTGCAACCACAATCATTAATTCAGCTCTTTTTTTCTCACTGAGATCACTCCAAGTTTTTTAGCAGGGTTTGTCATTTTTAGAGTTTCTTGAGACATGTTTCTTTTTATAGTTTCTGTCTTCCATAAACTCTTTTCTCTGATTTTTAAACGGCGTATGTAGAGTCTATGAGAATATACATGTACATATTCCTTCTTCATTTGTTTTTATTCAATTTCAAGAAACACTGCTATTCTCTTCCAAAGTTCCAGTCACTTCCATATCACTAAGAAGTTCTTCCTTGTTGATTGGAATCACATAAAAAGCAGCAAATCCACTTGGGTTCTCCTCTACCTTTTAAGTATCCAGCAATGAGATTGACATTATTTATAGACTATAGGACAACTGCAAAAAAGTGGTCTAAACTGACCTGGTTTAAATTAAGGTCCACAGACTTAACCAACTTTAGTACAATCCTGAGACTACCACCTTCCCGGCATCCCAGTAAGCTGATTACTCAGTACCACCCACTTTCACCCTCATACATTCTTAGGTATTGTTGCCCAAACTCATGTCCTGATTTCAGAAGACACTCCATGAATGGAAGAATCCCTTAGGGGACAGAAGTGAGAGTTAAAGCCAACACCAAATACATGAGCTCATCTTTTTAGAATCCTACAGAACAGAGAGTGGAATTTTGCCAACACTTCACATTGACCAGGCAAACTTTCAACATTGTCTATTTCCTTTCTCTTACATGGATTAAATATCTTTAGGATAATCTGTTAGGAGAGGACAGAGGAGAAAGACCACCCTCATCTTGGTCATGGGTCAAATTTTAAGTGAGTGTGCAAAATGAAGTAAAATGGTTAGATACAGAGAGAAATTTCTAGATTTTTCAAAAAAAATTATTCATTTGACAGACAGAGATCATAAGCAGGCAGAGAAGCAGGCAGAGAGAGAGGAGGGGAAGCAGGCTCCCTGCTGAGCAGAGAGCCTGCCGTGGAGCTCATTGCCAGGACCCTGGGATCACAATCTGAGCCGAAGGCAGAGGCTTTAACCCACTGAGCCACCCAAGCCTCCTCAGAGAGAGATTTCTGAACATGATTTTTAAAATGATTTTTCTGTTTAGTGTTGAGTTTGGGTGGCAACATAATCTTTGGAGCTAACACAGGACTTTCCAATTATGAAATAGAATATTGTTAGATACTTTGTGCCATAGTAAAATCCAGTTTTAAAAGATTTTATTTATTTATTTAAAAGACAGAGATCACAAGTAGGCAGAGAGACAGGCAGAGGGAGAGGAAGGGAAGCAGGCTCCCTGCTGAGCAGAGAGCCTGATGTGGGGCTCGATCCTAGGACCCTGGGATCATGATCTGAGCTGAAGGCAGAGGCTTTAACCCACTGAGCCACCCAGGCGCCCCTAAAATCCAGTTTTAGAAGGAAGCAAAAGTGAATTGCTAATTAGTTTGAACTTATTTAATTTATGAAATGAAACCCTCTTCTTCAATATTTCATTGCATAGGGTAGTGCCCTACCTCCTGCAGAAACAAAATAAGTACTAATTGAATTCACAGTTTTTCTTCTAATGAAGTAAGAACTTGTTAACTTGTCCTCCTCAAATTTGTCATCTTTTCTTTATGTGATTCTTAAATACTCATCTTGATTCCACTTCTCTTATGTCCATCCAGCTTTTAAAAAGAAGCTAAGAAAAAAAAAAAAAAAGAAATGGGATTTTTGAAGTTGTTTTGCTGTATCACTTATATTTTTAAAGAATATTCTTTGAAAACAAAAGTGATAGAACAAAACAACTTTGGAAATCAATTCATTTCTCCAGAAACTTCTTTTAGCAGTGCCTAGTGGGCGGGTCATGCCATGGAAAGAGGTCAGACTTCTGATATCAAGACTTCTGATATCCCCCCCCCCCCTCAGGATATTAAAGAAATCAACAGTATTGGTAACTCACTGCTCTGGCAAATGGCTTGATATGCAGAAGAAGTGACTTTAGTTGTAGTTTTCTTCCCTTCGTATAAAGATCAAGGTGAACTACAGTCACAGAGCCCACTAGATTTCTCCACTTTTTACACTCCCAAAGTGCTTCCAAGTTCCCAGAATTTCTCAAAGTGTAGTCTTCAACATACTATGTCAGAAACATCTGGAAGCATCTAAGTAAGTCCAGATTCTTGGGCCCCACCCATTTTTACTGCCCTAGTATTGGCTGAAGAAATCAAGAATAAGAATTTTAACAGTGTCCCCAGGTGATGCCTATACACTGGTATTTGAGAACCATAGCCTCCTCAGTGTGAACCAGATACTTGATGACTGGCTTGGACAATTTCCCACTGATACCCTTCAATTACCCTCAGAACCAGTCCTTCAGGGCCACAGACTCTAGCAAAGCTGGCTCTATGTGTGGAACTTGTATTTGTATTCATATAACATATGGTAAGATGAACTTATCCTTTTGGGTACGAGTATATGACGAGGAGTTAGGAAGATAGAAGCCCTCTGTGGGTCATACAATCTTGTCACATAACTTAAGGAAGCTGGAAATAGTCCCTTTGTCAGCATCTTCTCTTCATTTTTCTTTTTTATTCCTCAGGTATTTTATGAGTATCTTCTTTTAGCCAGACTCTGCTCTGTGATGAACAAGACAGATCATGACCTCTCCTCTCTCACAGAGTTTACAGGATAGTAAGGCGAAAAAGGAAATAAACAAGGAAACCAAAACCCCCAAGTTAATTACAAATTGTGACAACTGCAATGAGGGAAACAACGTAACGTGAGGAGAGACTGACTTCAAAGGGTGAGGGCTAGGCGAAGCCATGCTGTGGGGGTAGCAGTGGGGCTGGGGATGGATGGAGGAAGGTCTTGGGTCATGCCTGGAACTGGGGCAGATTGATGAGTCATATGCAGCACCCATGCCTCCGATGGAATAGTGACACTGAGGATGACCACGATGAACATCAACTATGATTTAGGAGCGTTTCCCGTATGTCAGCTCTGTGTCAAACATTTTGTGTGCTCTTCTCTATTCGATCTTGGCAGGAAACCCAGGAGACGGATGTTATGACTCCCACTTTCAGATGGGGCGCCCCAGGAAGCTCAGAGATTAAGCGACTTGTGTAGGTCACATAGCCAGTAAGTGGCAGAGCCTTTGACCAGACTTAACTCTGTGTGATGGCAGGGTCTGTGCTCTTTGGTGCTACCAGATTTCCCCTGGTGGTGGTGTGAGGCTGCTGCCCCTGATGGCAGAGGAAGCACAATGAAATGGAAAGTGCACAGTCTTGTTGTGATGACAACGATGGCTTATATTAAAAAGTATAATCCTAATGCTTGAACTCTCTTGAGTGCCCGCTCTCTGCAAAGCACTTGGCAGAGCACTTATATTCATTAGCTCCTGGGAGCCTCAAAATCATCCTATGACATAGAGATGAGAAAGTTGGGGTTTAGGGAGCTTAAGCAGCTTGGCCACAGTCACCCAGCTGGTAAGTGGTAGAACCCAACTCACACTGATGAGGTCTGATTTTGAATCTTGACTCTCTTTGCTTCCCTGATGAAAAGAGCCAGTGTCTGTTCAAGGGCCTTAGACACATTTAGACACACTCAAGCTCAAAATATTCAACCTCCCTCCCCCACCATAGCTCTCTTCCTTCTGGACTGGTTCCTGACGCCTGTGACCTTCTCTTCTTGCATTTTTGGGACACTTGCCTACAGACTCTGCTGATTTATGAGAGTTGACAGTTATTGGCAAGTACCTGGGCATGTCACAGGAGAATTTGCCACTTTTTTTTCTATCTTTAGAATGCTGTCAATCCAGCATTAAATCACCTTCAATCATTAACAAGCCAGAATGGCTTTGTCTGTCATCATCTTTCCGTGGGTGCAGGATTACTGAAAGCAGGACACAAAGAAGCTAACCTCTGCTGGCGGGAGAAGGTGGGAGAAGGCTGGAGAATGCCAGTCTGGTGCCGAGACTGCAGCGGGCTGGGAGGCCAAGGTCTTAGCAAGGGCTCTGGAAAACCGGGATGGAGAGGAAGGTGGAAACTCCCAGAGACTGTGATTCCTCCCGAGAAGGAAAGAGGCCCCTCAGAATGGGCGATAATGGTGAACCAAACCAACCTCACCGTTTTGTCAAGTGTGCTCCCTTCCACTAGCTCTCATTGAATCAACTTCGGCTCTACAACTAGAGCACCAGTCTTTGTCACATGTCTCCATATCACGGCAGTGATGGCAGTGAATACTACCATTACGACTCCATGTTGTTGAGTTGCTTTTCAGTTTTGGTTAAAATCTGAGCCTTGCCTCATTCCTGGCAAATCTGCTACTTTCACTTTTGGACCTGTTCTTCTTGGGCTATTTTTTTTTTTTAATATTTTTATTTATTTATTTGACAGACAGAGATCACAAGTAGGCAGAGACAGGCAGAAGGAGAGGAGGAAGCAGGCTCCCCGCTTGAGCAGAGAGCCCGATGCGGGGCTCGATCCCAGGACTCTGAGATCATGACCTGAGCTGAAGACAGAGGCTTTAACCCACTGAGCCACCCAGGTGCCCCCTTCTTGGGCTATTCTGTGGCTTGGATGGGATTACATCTTGGGGGATGACCTGGCCTCGTTCCCTTAACTCTTTGGGTTGATTTGGGCTGGGATTAGTGGGCTATGGCTTCATTCCTTGTGACTAGGGTTGAGCTAAATTGGGTTTGGGATAAAAACTAGGCCTCATTCACTATCCACCAACCCCAAATTTTCATGTCCCTACTAGTCTGACTTTGACACCTGCCGACCGGTCATAGTTTTTGAAATGTTATTATCTTCTCAAACTTAAATCTGGGATTTTATATAGTCAAAGAGAGGCTTTTAGCTTCACCTTAATCTTGGATTTTGGAATGAAAAAATATTTTGACATCAGTGTTCCATTTTCTTTTCTATCCAGGCTAATCACACATAATAATGAGCTAGCCATATTACATCCATTAAAACCATTAATGGGTTTATTGTCAAAAAGGATTAAAGCTGGGTCTGTGTCGTATTTTACAAAAATAGTTTTATTTGTAAGAAGTTTTTGAAAAAGCTAGGAATATGTAAGTGGCATCTCATCACACATTGGAGGTTGGAAGGGCAGTAAACCAGGAATCTGCTGGCCCACGCTCTTGTTCTCACTTGGCACCAAGTAAGTGCGTGATGGTCGGCAAATGCCCTTGTCTCTTCATGCCTCGGCCTCCTCATTTGCAAAGTAAGGTCAGAGGTGAGGTGGGAAGGGCAGTGGCTGCACTAGCTGCCTCCTATGTCCCCTTCCAACCATGATTATTTATTAAAAACTTTTATTATTGAAGTGGAGTTGATGTACAATGTCATATTAGCTTCAGGTGTACAACATACTAATTTGACCATTCATTATTTTTTTTTTTTAAATGAAAGTGATCCTTGACTACTAATAACCATCCCTTTGCCTCACTATCTGGGGCAGCAACTTGATATGAATGTGCTCATATTTTAGTAGTCTAATGTATGGTTTCTTTCCTTATTTAAGATTGCAATGGCAATCTTTGTAATGAAGTCAGATGACACCACGGTATCTCAGGCTCTGATTGAAGTTGTGTGATACTTGGGTGAAAAGTGTCCACTGATTCTTTTAAACTGTAGGACGTGTCTACACTCTGGGTTTCCAAATCGCAACTTTGAGCATAATCTTTTCTTATTAGTGCAGGCTTCGTTGGAGCTTTAGACAGCAGCTATCAAAAATCAACCAGTTTTATGCATTTTTTTTTTCTTTAAAGCCTTTGGCATGCTTCAGTGTGCTCATATAACCATAATACATGAGAGGACCACTTTCCCTGTTAATAGAAGAGCTAAAGACCAGGCGAACAGGTTTACTGCCATGCTAATATGGAATAATCTGTGATAACTATAATTAACTTGTATGCTCCTGTCATAGGTTGACTCACCAGAACATTCGCACCCTGCAGGATTGATATTCCTCTTTGAGATGCAAGCAGATGCTTCCAACAACTGTCTAGAGCTCCAGTGCAGCAGCCTGGGTTTTGTAGCATTTATCCTTGGCAGGAGCACCATCTATTTTAGGAAGGCATTTTGACACTTTACCTCTCGGCTACGATGTCTCCCAAAATGCACTCAGTGGGACGGAACAGTCCTCACTCACCCCCATGCTACAGTCAGCCCCAGCATGTTCTGTAGCAGAGCTGGCTCAAGACCAAAATAGCTGTTCAGCACTAGGTGTATTCTGGGTCTCAAGGATTCCTGACCATTCACTGCCGGCTTTTTTCCTGGACTTCCTCTCCTTCTACCCAGTTGTATTATGCAAAAACACTAGACCTCCGAGCTTAGGAATTCTCACCAGGGTACCATTCGATGTCATAAATTCACTGGGCTTCACATTTGGGTTCTTCTGAGGACCCTTTGGAAGGAAGATCCTTCTCTTGGAAATCCTGTAGGCTGCCTGGCTCCTCGGGGGAAAGCTGTTCTTCCTTGCATGCATTGAGGGAAGAGTTAGGGAGACTATCTGCTGCTACCCTTTGAGGCAAAGATAAGAACCATGATGATGAGGCATTGGGAAATGAAGCAAATAGCATACATATGCATAGAATAAAAATTTAGGGATTTATATGAAACAAGACCACAGATTATTTTCTAGATCTGGGAAAGACAGAATTGTAGCACAAAAGACAGGTCTAATCCAGTGAGAATAAGTTAGTAAGGTCTAAAGAGAAACGAGTAGTGAAGAGGTGCTTCAGTGATGTGTCTTCATGGAATGGACTCTAGGGAAGATCTTACGGTGACTGATCATTTTCTAAACAATCTTTGGTTTCCTAGGAGTCCATCTTCTCCATATTCTTAAACCCTAACCCTATAGCACCCAAGTCACATTAGTAAGAGAATCTGGTTTGGTGCTAGCGACATTTGCCAAAAACCCAAAGTGCTTCAGAGAAGAAAGAAGTGAAATCTACGGGCGCCTGTGTGGTTCAGTCATTGGACGTCTGCCTTCTGCTCCAGTTGTGGTCCCAGGGTCCTGGAATTAAACCCCATATCAGGCTCCCTGCTTGGTGGAAAGCCTGCTTCTCCCTCTCCCACTCCCCCTGCTTGTGTTCCCTCTCTCACTGTCTCTCTCTCTGTCAAATAAGTAACATGTTTTTAAAAAAGTGAAATCTACTCTTAATGCTACTTACAGTAAATATTTTAAAAATTACAAAGTGCCAGTTGTCACATTTCTGATGTAAAACAATGTCTGACTTGTTTTTAGGCATGTTGGGAACGTCTTCACTTGTTCTTTATTAAAGTTTCCTTAATCTTTTTTGAGGCTCATGAATTCCCCTCAAATGGTTTCTTATAAGTCAGTCATTAGAAGTGGTACAAATTCAATAGCTCTTGGAACACTGCATCAGAAACTAATGATGTATTTTATGGTGACTAACATAACACATTAAAAATTAAAAAAAAAAAAAGAAGTGGTACAAATTCGTAAACTTCTCTACCATTTTCTGGTAAGAGGGAAGATCTCACCACAACATGTATCTCGAATAAGGAAAGCTCTACAAATTGTTGAGAATAAGGTCTATGGGATTAATCACCTTGGCAAAAAACAACACAAAAACAGAAACAAGAGAAATGCAAAAACAAATAGTCATTAGACTGGTCATTTTTTTTTTTGAGTTATGGAATATAACCAATGAGATTTGCTGTGAATCTTTCTTGGTGCCTGCAAGACCAGTGGAGAAGACAGATTTTTCTGGATCTGAAAAATTGGGGCACCATTTTCCAGGTAACTGCATAAAGACCTCCATGTATTGACAGCTCAAAGATTCTGAGAGAGATAATTTTCCAAGATTTAGAAGATAATGACAGAGAATCAGGACACTTCCTGAGGATAAATGACCAGCTGGAAGGAAGTCACAGCATTAACTTCAACCAAGTGCCATTAACCCACCTGTTCCCTGAAATTGCCCTCGACTGATCTCCATGGATGCTGGACACGTGTTGCTTCCCATCCTGGTGAACTGGAGAAGATGGAACGATTCTTTCTGGGTCGGAGGCTCCGTGATGTTATTTTCGTGAGTTTGCGAGTTTCATTTAATAGCAAATACCATTAGCCGGAAGTTTAATACTGTTCCTGGCAGTTGAGGCTAGAAGGGCAGAGCCAGCGGCTGGTTGGGTGGAGACCTGGATTCCTGCCTCCAGACTGCTGACCTTGCCTACAGTTTCTAAGGTCTGTGCCTGGGGATTTTCAACAAATCCATAATCTTGAAAGTCGTTAAAAAAAAAAAAATCCTAACACTGGAACCTATCTTAGGGCAACTTTTATTTAGAAAGCATTATCAAAAATTTTTTAGAGTTGGTAAAGGAAGTGCTTGAATTAAGGTCAAAGAGTGAGAATTAACTGCCTGATAGTCTTTATAAAACTAATGTTATTACTTTGTAAGGTCTTCACAATTATACTTCAAAGACGAGGCGCCTCTTCAAAATTTCCCTATTTTCTTTCAATCATTAATGATATCCTCTATTTGTTATTCTTTTAAAGTGCAGCATTTTCCAGAGTGAATGAGTAGGAAGTCTTATTAAGCAGATAAGCAAAGCAGCAATGTGAAGATAGCACAATTTCTAAATGGGATAATCTGTCGTTACTTTAATTACAATATTTGCAGTTAAATTGTTTTGGTTATTAGTCTACTGCAAAATGCAGTACAATTTACATTTTCCTCATTTTTAGAGCTTAAACAAAGCATATTTTAAATGATAGCAAAAATTATACTTGAACATTTTTACCTTTAGAAATTCACGTTTTAGTTTTCAAATGATTAAGTGGCATCTCAAAAAAAACAGTGTATTTGAGAGAATATCAGGAATACAATTACTTAGAAATACTCCACTTTGCATTTATAATACATTTAAGAATGTGAAATGAATATTTTATGCAGAATCCACTTTTGACGTGAAGATGGTTTCACATTTAAAATTCTCTACTCAAACATGTTCTCCGAATACATTCATCCATTCATTGTTTTGTGTGTCCAAGCTACTGTCAAAGGAAGGGAGTATTCAGTGATATTCTAAGAATAATTTCTCCATTTGTAGAAAAAAACTAATTAGAATCTTTATGTTAATGTGGTACGCTCTGCCGACCTTTGATTCTTGATAGAGTTGAGTAAACAGATGGCTAATTTTTTGGTTTTCCTATGAAAGTGACAGCATGGCATCTCTATCCAGGCTTCTGAAGTGGGAAATTCAGATTGAAATTTAATGAATGTCAAGTATATACTGTTACTCCCCTTACATTAGAAAATAGGTAAACACATGAGTGGTGCAGAAAAAGGCAGAAATGTCTTGAAGTAATGCCTGGGATGGCTTATTGTCTCCTTGTGTGGCCCATCCTGGGCTCTGCTCTCTCAGCCCATCTTCTGTTTTGGCCCCCCGGGGCTCCTGCTCTCAGAGCTCCTCCTTTTCCCCCGGCTCTTGTGGGGGGAAGTTTGTGATCCACTGCTTTTGACACAAGGGTAACCGGGCTGAAACATGCCCACCATTGAGCAAAAGCCAGAAAGTTAATACTTTCTATGAAAAGCTGTCAAAAGCCTCCTGCCAGTTGCTTGACTAAGCCAGCTGAAAGGTGTTACTGTTTACTCCTATCCTATTCTATGCTCTGTGGGCTACAAGTAGACCTAACCAGGTTTAGCTTATAGATTCATAGAAGCTTAGGGCTGGAAGGAGCTTTTGAGGTCCTATTTTGCAGATGGTTTCTAAATTTCCCCAGGGTATGTATTTTGGGGAAGGGGTACAGAAAGGCGGCTCAGTCCCTTTCAAAAAGCACAGTCAGATTTTGTTTTATATATTGGGGTTCTAAGAGGGACTTTAGGAAAAAAGGGTTTTGTTAATTTTTCCAATGAAATATTTGAGAACCATGATCCTGTTTTTTTTTTTTTTTAACAACAGTAGAGGCCCAGAGAGATGTTGTATCTTAATTCAGCATCACTTGCAAATGTAGAGATTTTTCACCTAGACTTGAATTTCTTGCTTTGACAATATGTAGTACATCTAGCATCCTTTTGTCAATACTTCTTGGCTGGAAAGCCATGAACAGAGCATCTCTGTGGCCTCTTTCTGTGTCCCAATTGTTTTCCTTTTGCAAGTTTGCAACCTCAGCACGTGTGAATGAGCCAGGTGCACGTGGTCGCTCGCATCAGGCTGTGGGAGGAACGGGTCTGCAGAACTTAGGGTCGAGTTGGTTACCCCAGTAGCTGAGGGGACAGTACCTCAGATACTTCCTAGGTATCCCATATAATGGTAGCTTCTACTCGCTGTAGTAAGCAGATGATATGCACAATCCCGACCTCTTAGCTTCTATTGCCAGCCATGTGGTTCCAATACTGGTGTTGAGTGAAGATCTTTGGATGTTTGGGGGAGGCCATTAGTTTAACCAGTGTCCCGTCCCGGGTGTGACATGCAGGCTCTTTAGTGCACAGCGTGTTAGGGTTAGGGAAGGGGGCAATGGATACCGCTACCCTACACCCATGTAGCAAAGGTGTCCATCCCCACAGTTCCAATATCCCTTGAATGAGATCAGTTGTTGCCATCATTCCCACAGGTCACAAAATGCTAAACCCAAGTATTCCCCGGAGCATTAAGTTCAGTTTAGTTTCCCTGACATTTCTGCATGCGCCCTGCACGAGCTGTGAAGCACATAGGAAGGAAATGCTCCACTGGGTTAAGTTAGGCCAGAAAGGTCATAGTCCTTTGCAATTGGTTATTTAAAAATAGGTTTAAACAGGGGTTGAAGACGCAAGGTCCGTCAGAAAAATATGGTAAAAGAATGACGTGGGGAGCTAGGGAAGCCCATCTGAGAGGCTAGCCAGTTCCAGCCCATCGTTGCCATGCGGGCCTTGGGGTCAGATAGTCTAAATCAAATGAAGCAAAAAAAGAAAAAAAAAAAAGGAAGAAAATCCAGTTTTTTCCCCTTAAATCCAGTTTTAAATGTTGCATATCCCAATTTGTAAGCTGTTGTCAGCTAAAAAAAAAAAAAAATGGAAGTCCACATGTGTGAGCTATATCCTGGGTGCAGAAAGCCCAGTCTGCGGCCAGTGCTTTAAACTGAGATTTGACCGTGACCAGCGAGTGCATCTGTACTTGACCATTGCACTCTGCAAAACGTATTGTCTCTGAGTCCGCAAAGCAGGAAGGCTCACACGGCACATATGGTTTCGTAGACATGGTGTGGGCAGCCGATGAATATTAATCACCAGCAGCAGTTCTAGCACCAGCGTTACACAAGCTTGACAAGGGCCTGGCGGAGCCGCTAGCAGCAAACCTGCAACAGTAATTGTGGGACTACTTTGGAAAATGAGGATCTAGAATTAAAAGCACGCTTAAAAGCAGTTTTAAGCGGTGAGAAAGAAATATGATGACGGTGTGGTCCAAGGGCTGGGATAGTTTAAAATAGTTCTTGAAGTTCTATAGATTGGAGAACGGAGCGTCTTGCCCTCGATGAAGACTTAGTACCTATTGGTAGATCTATACGGAGGCTACTTGCTTTCATGGAAACAGCAAAATATTGATTTGCTTGGTGGGTATGGCCGCTGTTGCTGCTGATCTTCTATCAGACACAGTCATAAACACTTGCTTTCTGGATTTCATAATGGTACAACAAAGACGAAGTTTAAGAGCTTATTCTCTAAAGAGAATAAAGAAATATTTTTTATGCAAATGAATTGAGGGGCTGATGTGTGTATTAGTTCTAACAAATAAACATGCCTGCTGTGGACAGAATGTTTGCATTTCCCCTGAATTCCTGTGATGGTATTTGGACAGGAGGCCTCTGGGGGGTGGAGCCTTTGTGTATGGGAGGCCCCATGTAGAAGAGGCCCCAGAGCTCCCTCATCCCTTCCACCATGTCAGGTTACAGGGAAAAGAAGTTTATCTATGAACCAGGAAGATGGGCCTTACCAGACACCAAATCTGTGCCTGGATCTTGGACTTCCCAGCATCCCAAACTGTGAGAAATAAGTTTCTGTCTATAAGCCACCGAGTCTATGGTATTTTGCTATAGATCCCTGAACAAAGACAACCCTTAAAATAAAAATTCACAATTCCAAAGCTGTCCTGGTCAACAGAATTAGTATTTATTGCTGGAGAAATCTTAGAGATGATTTACATCATGATCTACATCAACTCTAGTCTTTATGATGAATCAACTAAAGCACAGAGAGGTCAAGAGATTGGCCCAGTGCCACACAGCACTAGAAACCAAATCTCGGTAGTATTTATTATTTTGCTGAAGCTGGGATTTGAATGCCCTTGTAGTGATGCTGATACATTGAGATAAGTCACTTCACTGGTGAATGAAACTAAATGACCTCTTTCGTATCTAATCTCAACCCAGCTGTGTTGTTTTCTGCTCTAAAGGCACTTAAATTGTTTGGTTACGTTTTATTGCCTGGCGTATATTGCAGACTCTCAATAAAATGTTTCTTAAATGAAGGAGGGGATGAAAGACTACCTTTTATAGAGAAAATTATATGCTGTCGAGGCATTTGCAAATATGATTATTCAAAATTTCCCCTGATGTTAACTTTTGTGAACGCTAAGGTCAGCTGTAGTTTGTATTAATAGTAAAGATCCTCCACATAAAGAAGTGGAATCCCCAGTGGTTTCTGCAAGGGAATTTGAACCAGGTTCATCATTTGGTAAGGTTAAAATGTAAGACTAAAATAGAGACTTAAAAATATTGAGTCAAATTCCTTAAGTTCTAAAACTATTCCCAAGATTAAGTTAGGAAGCTTTGAAAACTGCTTCAGAGCTTTCCAGGAAGAAATTCAATAAATTATTACATTAGAGATAAATTTCATTCCTAGATGCTATATGGTATAATGTAATCAAGATTCTATTTCTGAATATATATGTTTGATTTGGGCAAGGCATTTAGCCGTTCTGATTCTTGGTTTCCTCATCCATAAAACTGACAATGACACCGGGTGCCAGAGGGCTCTCAGAAGCTCCTAGGGAGCCCCTTGGGGAGCTGGGTTGAGCCACCTTCCTGTTTGCTTTCCCAGCAACCTCTTCTTCCCCTGTTGCAAGGCCCTGTGATCGCTTGCTTGCTTGTCTGTGACATTCCACATCAAGCTGTTAACTCTCTGAGGGGTGGGAAATGTCTCTACTTTTTGTATCTGCTCAATAAATGTTTACTGAATGACTACAGTGTGTAATGCCAATGGAAGATATTATTATAATTTCATCTAGGAAGTCTGGTTCTTCAGTCTGACGGTAGTAGGACTTCCTTGATCTTGAGCATGTTCTGACTTCCAGTGTCTAGTTCTGACTTGACAAAAAGAAAGATGGAGAAAACATATAACCCATGTGTAGGGGATTTGGCATATGATTTGACTGCCAGAATATCATTGGGTTGGAACTTCCTGAGCAAGGCCTGGTGTTAATCTACCTTGAGGAAGTCTGCAGTTTTCAAAAAAATTTTTTCTAATGGAATTCAGGGGGCTGCTCCCTCCTTCAGAGTTGAATAACATAACCACTGAATAATGTAGCCATCAAATAAGATAGCCATGTAAATGGCCCAACATAGTGAATGGCTCATATTGAATCTCAGAAAATATGGACTTTCCTGCATCCTTGCAAACTTCCAAACCAAGTTCTGTATTTATGTTACTAGTGATTTTCCTATCTGGTTTCACTGATGATCTTTACAGTTTGGGAACACTTTTCTTCATATTAGTCGTAAGTGAGATATACCTTGGCCTCACCCCACTCAATGTGGAGTTGGCTTTAGTCTATCCAGTAGTAGATTGAAGCAATGATGACCCGGGGCCGTGTTCAGTTCAAAGGTTGTTTTTTTTCTCCTGGTCCGTGGACGATGAGGGGCCCTCATGGTGGGAATGAGAGGCTTCTGTGTATTCCCTTCTTTGCTGATAGAGTATGTGAGTGAGGCTTCCTTGCTGTTCTCTCTTGCCACATGATAGCTTTTTCCTCTGTCCCACCAAAGCACACCCTTCCTTCATGCTCAAGAACTTGCCCTTGCTAATCAAGCCAATATACTCAGTTCAGGGGAGAAAGGTGAAAGATTGTGCGATTGTGTGTGTGTGTATGTGTGTGTGTACATGGTGTACAAGAAAGAGGGGGTTCTCTTTGGGTTTTGTTTTGGTTTCATTTTAACTTGTTGCATTGTGTCACTGTCCCTACACTGTAACAAAGATAATTGTTTTGAAGACTGACTTCTCATAGTTTTGTCAAACTGAAAATAATAGATTATAGAAAATTATAGAAGCAGAAATGGGAAAGTCCATAGCTCTGAGACTATATTTAATGCAACGATGTGTCTACTTGCTATAATATTTTATTGTTTTGTTCTCCCCAAAGCAGAGTTTACAATACTTTTACTAAAGGGTTTCAGGTCATTTTGGTAAGTGATCTTCGGTTTATATGTCTTTTAATTACCCAGATTGGTTTTTCCTTAACTTCATCTCACCTTAAAACTTTTCAGAGGCTCTGCAAGTATAGCGTAGGGGGCACCAGGTTTCTTGCTAGACAGCCAGAAAGCCATTATATATTTGTTCTGGGGAATTGTAAAAAAAAAAATTAAAAGGTGTAAAGGAGTGGTCTTTGTAATCACACACTCTTCTTGGGCCCCAAACCACTGTGTGCTCTTTCCTGAGCCTAAACCCAAAGCTATATATGGTATTGGTATGAAATAGCATCCTGCTAGAGATAATTATGTCTGTCTTGAGGACTTGACCCAACCAGGCTGACACTTCATAAGGAAAAGTCTTGTGATTCCTGAGCACTCAGCATTTGCCTGGGGCTGTTTATAAGCCCACTCTGTTAAAGACACAGGGCTTTTTAAGAGAAATGCTATGTCCTTGGAACTCCTCAAAACTTTTCACTTTTAAGTTAATTGCAATCTTTCCTGTGGGCACAGAATCAAGTAAATATGCACTTTAAAATGAACTTCTGATGTCCACTCATGAATGTACCATGTCTGGAAGACATAACATTTTTTGGAAAGCTGAGATCTGGGACACCCACATTTTCATGGTTACTTCATTATTGTAAAACTTGATCTGAAATCCTGTGATACATGTCCCTAGAGGAAAGAAATACTGAACATCCATCGTTCTATCAATTGTGGATAATTGAATCCAGTTGCACAGTGAGTGCCTTGTGCAGAAGAAGAAAAACACCCTGAGGAGTGTATGTGTCTTTCTCAGGATCCCCCATGTTCCAGCTGCTTCGATCTCCAGGCTTTACGTCTTCTCTGGCTATTCTCCAGCCCCTGCCAGCTCCTCCCTCTTGCTGGCTCTATGACTGGACAGAGGCATGAAGAAGGTCTACCCCACACTTTGAGGCTTGGTGTCAGGTCATGGTTCCTGCTGGTCTGGCTTTGTGTCTGGTTTAGAGTCTATGTCCCAGCTCTGAAAACTATTTCCAGACCTTCCTATTCCCATTTGCTGACTCCTGATCAAGTCACCTAGAGCCCTGGTCACTAATCACAGACAGGTGACAGTACCCTGATTAACAACAACAACAATAATAAAGATGATAGACACATTTATTAGGTACTTATAATGTGCTAGGAAGAGTGCTAGTTGCTTTACATACATGATCCTACCTAATTTTCATAGATACTTTGTAAAGTAGATAATATTCCCATTTATAAGTAGATAAACTGAGGTTCAAAGAGGTTGAATGGATAAGTTGGACAAGGTCATGAACCCCTTGTGGATGCAGTCACACCTGGCTCTTGGCTCTTAGATATAACACTCTTCTATTGTGGGAAGACTGACCTTTCTGATGCTCTTATGCATGCCTTGATTGTCAGGTGTGACCCACCACACCCTCTGGATCTCCTGTAGCTCTGCTTTTTCTCCTTTGGGGCACCTTCATGCTGGGCCTCCCTGATAAGGCTTCCTGATATTGAGAGCTCTATGAAACCACACTGCTATCTGTTGCCCAGTGCTTCAGACACAGTGCTCTGCTTTCTGAAATGAGCGTCTCCCCATCTCAGGCAGTAGGGTGATGGCCCACCGCACCTGGCTGGGACCAGTTTCAGTCCCGTCCCCCTGAGTCTGCCCCGCTCTGCCTGTGCTGGTTCCTGATACGATCCTCAACTTGCCAGGGACTTAACTGGGCAGCGGGAAAAGAGACGGGGGTTTGACTTGTGATGGGCATTCGGATTGTATACAGAAAAAAACCACATTAAATAATATGAATAGTTTGTCTACATTTTAAGAAAAAATTAAAAGCTGTGATGTAACTTTGAAAGTTCGGGAATGGACTTCTTGAGATCCTTCATAAATATTCATGAGTCCTCTCTTAAGTTTTCCAAAATTGATTATGTTTTAAAAATTTTAATTGGTCTGCAAAACTTGCACTTTTCTCAGTCTCAATATGTTAAAGATCATCCCTTGTCTTACTGCCAGTTTAGCCCAGAATGACTCAAATCTGAACTCTTGGTCCATTATTTATGCTCTGATCAGATTGTACCTCTGCATGTTCCTGTGTTTCCATTCCCGGCTGCTTGTTCACATTTACATATATTCCCACACTGTTTGATTTTTGACCCAAATATCTAAGTCTTCTACATCATACCATCTGGGCCACTCCTCACATCTAATTCCTTTCTATCTCCAAATGAACCTCAGTCCCTTTTGTATTTATACTTTTGGTAATCTTCTGCACATAGTTTTATTTACTTAAAAAAATTTTTTTATAAACATATAATGTATTATTAGCCCCAGGGGTACAGGTCTGTGAATTATCAGGTTTGCACACTTCACAGCACTCACCATAGCGCATACCCTCCCCAATGTCCATAACCCAACTATCCATCCCTACCCCGCCCCCTCCCAAGCAATCCTCAGTTTGTTTTGGGAGATTAAGACTCTATTATGGTTTGTCTTCCTCCCAATCCCATCTTGCTTCATATATTCTTTTCCTACCCTCCACACCCCCAACATTGCCTTTCCACTTCCTCATATCAGGGAGATCCTATGATAATTGTCTTTCTCTGATTGACTTATTTCACTAAGCATAATACCCTCTAGTTCCGTCCACGTCATTGCAAATGGCAAGATTTCATTTTGATGGCTTCATAGTATTCCATGGTATATATATATTACATCTTCTTTGTCCATTCATCTGTTGATATACATCTAGGTTCTTTCCATAGTTTGGCTATCATTCCATTTTTTTAACCTTGACTAATCTCTGCAGTTTCTAGCTGGGTAGCTTTGGGCAACTGGATGAACCACTCAGTGCCCCTGAGATATCATCTATAAGGTGGCAGATAATAACCACTTAGGCAAAGTCCTTACAAGAGTGACTGGCAGACAGGAAGCATTTCATATAGGCTGGCTACATATTCTTTCCACTACACACAGGTAGCCCTTCTGTAAGCATTGGTCAGTCTCCCATTCTACTAGATGACAAAGAGACCAGTTGTGGGTAGAATGAGAATATTATCATTTTCTGAGCATCTTCTCTGCTTTAGTCCAACTGCCAAGCACTTAAATTATTTCACTAATTCCCCCAACAGTCACAGACAGGTAGACATCACCACCACTGTTTATAGATCTGGAATAATGAACAGTTTGCGGTTTAGAGAGTATTTTTTTCTCCCTTGCTTCTCAGAGACCATGTCTCTGGCTATGTCCTATACCACTTTTGTGCTTGCTTGAGGTGGCAGGTGTGACTCTGCAACGTGCCTTGTGGGTTTCCACGTGAGATGAGGTCAGAGAAGTGGGAGCAGACTATGGGGAAATTGTAGGAGGTCTTCCATGTTTTGGAAGAATGCGGGAGGTTCTTGGCAGTGTGGTTCAGATTTGTGGATACTTCATGGATACTTTCTGGGAAAAGAAGATTGTTGGAGGCCAGAGAGAGATTAGGGAACAGACAGCATTGCAGGATAATGTTAATGAAAAACAGAATACTTCTGTGGAAATAATAATTCTGTGGAAATATTTAGTTATGTTCATGGGATGAATAATTGAGGACCTCTAAGAAGGACTGGAAGCTCCTACCAACTTCTTGATCTGACAGTGAGGAACCAAGTGGCAGGGAGCCCCGGAATCTGCCCATAGTCATTTCACTGCAATGGTCCTGCCAGAACCCTGCATCATGGCGGACTCTAAATCTTTTCTCTAGGATGGGGAAAGATCTGGACCAAGTGCTGCTCAAGCGGTCTGCTGTATCTTCTAGTAGGCAAGGAATTATGGGGTGACATCTGGCTCAGTTTCTAAGGCAAGTGTGTTTGCTTAGAATAAGACTTTTGTTAGGTATCTGGGAAGGAAAATAGAACATTTAATTCTAAATCCCCAATGTTCAAGTATTTCACAATTGCTACGTAGGTTCTAAAGGGAGAAGAGCAGAGGACACAGTGGGGGCAAATGGACCCTGTTTGTTGTGATGGGGCTTAGATCACCAATCTCCAGTGGGTTGGAACACATGTCAGCTGTGAGCATGTCCTTTGCTGGTCTAGGTTCAGGTGAAATAGGAAAAGCTGAAAGATAATTCAAGATAAAATAAATAAAAATAGGAAAAAGACAAGAATTTTCCTAAAGACACAC